>NC_035174.2:27133827-27448627 GCF_001659605.2 Manihot esculenta
ACATGTGGATGAAGAAAACGCAGCATATTCTGGTATTTATCTTATTAGAGTTTCTTGTTTATTAGACACAATCTTGATGTAATGAGATAGAGAGTCTTGAATTAATGAGAGTGACAGAGCCAGGTTCAGATGTTGTTAATGTTGTTATCAGTAAGACATGTGGATGAAGAAAACGCAGCATATTCTGGGATTTATCTTATTGGAGTTCCTTGTTTATTAGACAAAACCTTAATGTAATGCATATTGAAAAGAATTTTTTTTGATAACTTATTCAGTACCATTATGAATATTGAGGATAAAATAAAAGATAATGCAAAAGTAAGAGAAGATATGAGGAAAATATGTCGTCGACCTGAGTTGGAGATTAATGCAGAAACTAGCAAGTGTCGAAAAGCAATATATGCATTGGACAAGTTGGCAAAATAAATTATTTTTGAATGGATGGAGGGACTCAAATTTCTTGATGGTTATGTGTCTAACATGGCTCGACTCACGATTGTCATGTTTTCATGCAAAAGTTGTTGCCTATTGCTTTTTGTGAATAGTTACTAATGAGAGTGTGGGAAGTGATTACCAAGCTAAGTATTTTCTTTAAGCAACTAACGAGTACAATCTTACGAGAAGAAGATATGCAAAGACTTGAAGAGGACATTCTGGTCATACTATGCAAATTAGAGCGAATATTTCCTCCTGGTTTTTTTTTACTCGATGGAACATCTTCCGATTCATCTTGCATATGAAGCTCGCATTGGTGGCCCTATGCAATAACGTTGGATGTATCCTTATGAGCGGTAATAATTAATTCCTTATGCTTTCTCAAAGTATCAATTATTTGATATACTTAATTTGTATGCTAATTTATTATGTAATACATGTACAATAGAATTTTAAAGAAAAATATTAAAAATAAAGCCAAACTTGAAGGATCAATTGCTAATGCATACTTGGTAGAAGAAGTATCTTCTTTTTGTGCTTAATATTTTGAGTCACATGTTTCTACAAGGTATCGACGGATTCCACGTAATGATGATGGTGGCGTAGTGGAAGATCAGGAGATTGAAGAAAACTTATCAATATTCAAATATCCAGATAGACCCATAGGTTAATCAAAGAAAAGAATATTGACAAAGAAGAAAAGAAATGCAACTCATTTATATATCTTACTAAATTGTGAAGAAGTTTTAACATTTATCAAATAAGTGCTAAAATATCAAATTATAATTTTAATAGTCTTCTAAAATGCATAGAATTCATGAAAATAATTAAAGCTGTATAATTTCTCCTAATGCAAGAATATATATTGAGGAACTACAGAGGATATCACCTAAAATTACCGATGGCGAGATAGATATCAGATTAGAGAATAACTTTCTCACATGGTTCAAAACATACGTAAACTTTATAATACTTGCAATACAACACATTTGGTGAATGAATCAAAATTAATTTTATATGTTCACTTTTTGTAATAGGTACATGAACCAACCAATATAGTGAATAATTTTCTCATCCAAGATTTAGCCAAAGGACCTCTAAATACAGTGAATGTGTACACTGGATACTATGTAAATGAATATAAATTTCATGCTGAGGGACGAAGTGCTAATCGAATGATAGTGAATTGTGGTGTATGCATTAAAGAAATGAACTATAGTGATCAATTAAGTGATTTCTATAGTAACTTGATAGAGGTTCTTGAAGTAGAGTACCCGGCTTTACCTATCAAGCGGACATTTTTATTCTATTGTGAATGGTTCGATCCTACCCCAAAGTTGGAGTGCAAATTCATTTGATGTATAATATTGTGGATGTAAATCAAAGAATGATATTTTATAAGTATGAGCAATTTGTTTTGGCTAGCCAGGCACAACAAGTTTATTTCATTCTTTATTCTTCTTTAAGATGGGCAAGATCTAATTGGCAATCTGTGATAAAAATTAATGTCAGGGTGGTGATTGAATTACCAAATGTTATTATAGTTTCGACAGCGTCAACAACAGTTGCATATCAAGAAGATACTGTAACTTTGCAGCGTTTAGTCTTAAATGAAGAAGGATTACCTGAGCCATTAAATAATCCAACGGATGGTGTAGAGTTTATTTCGGAAGTGGTTGAAGAAGAAGAAGATGAAAAGACATATAATTATTCAACTTCAGACAATGATGAAAATTACATAGATTAGTAAACTATAAGTTGTATAGTAAACTTTTTTGCTCTAATTATATTTTTTGTTATTGTTGATTATTTTTACTTCTATAACATACTAATATCCTGTTGGACATTTTTTTGTACAGAAATGGCTAGAGGTAGAGGTAAAGAAAATTCACATAATGCTGATAGTTGTGTTTTAATGGGTATAGGTAGAGATCGAGGCCAATGTGATCTAGAAATTATTTGTGGTTGAGGCACTATAGCCATTGCACCTACCTCAGCTGCCTTTAGAGCGCCTACACCTACTCCAACAACCCCTGTATCATACTCAGCCCTTACAGCCCCTACACTTGATCCAGTTGCCCTACTGCCCCAACTTCTTCAAGTTTTGTTCCTGGATCGAGTGTTAGCAGATCTGCACCGAGTATGGGAGATTACTCATATACAGCCTCATCACATGCTACTAGGACCTACTATTATATGCATGCAAGCGAAAAGTAAGTACAATGTATAATATTACTTATCATTATATTACATATCTTTATTATTAGTTTTCATTTTGATTAATTATTTAAAAATAACTATATTGAATATTTATAAATTATGCTCTCATTGTTAAACTACTATAGTCTTGTGCCATTTGAAAAGACATCTGGTGCCTACACAAAGATTTTTCAAAAATACAATGTCGAGAAGGGTTTTTCATGGAAGAATATCCCACAATCCACAAAAGATTTTTATTTTAAAGAGTTTGAGGAATGCAATATATTATGCATTCTAACAAAGATAAAATGTCTTATAATCTATGTTGTATTATACGTGTTTTTTAAATTAATTTACATAAAGAATTTCACTTGGATGAGAAAAATGCTGCAATAGTGAGGAAGGCATAGAATAAAAAAAAAGCTATCCGATACAAAAACTTTCTGACAAATAAAAAGAAGAAAAAAAGAGGAGTGTTTATATATCAGTTAAAGTTTGGAATATATGGAATTTAGATTGGAGCACTCCAGAGTATGTAACAAAGTCAATAAAGTACTCAAAAAACCGCCTAACAGAGAAGGGAAGTGAATGAGCTGGTCCTTCTAAACATACAGGCGAGTTCATCATACATGAGGAGCATGCTAGACACATACAAAATAGTAATACAGACAAAGTTTTCAACAGCAGCTGAGTTGTTTCTCCATACCCATACAAAGAAGAGTGATCGCAACAAATTTATTAATAAATAAGCTGAAATTTTTTATGTAAGTTTCTATATAAATAAGTTGTCTTTATAAGTAATAAAACTTTTTAATTTGATATTGTTTTGTGATTATCAATTATGTGATTAATTTTTTATTCCATGCACTTAATTATTACTTGAAGTTATTTTGCACTTTAGGGAATATAGGCTACTATTTAATTTTACACTATAAATAAATATGATACAAAGCGTCTTATTACCATACTAAAATAAGCATGTTTTCACCCTAAACTAAAATTGACCTAATCTTACAAATAATTTTTAAAATAAACCTCCTCTTCTTAATTGACTACTTGCAGATATTATAAACAAGTTTTCTATTATAAAATATTTTAACTAAAGAATAATTTTTATTCTATTTTTATCCCTTATTAAGCTACCCTTAATTTATAAATAAGTGCAATCAATTTTAGCCTAGGTTGGTATCAATTTTTAACATTATAGTGCACTAAAAAATGGTTTCTTTAACTAAAGTTCTTCTAGTAAATTACTGTAAAAATATGGTTTCATTCAAATAAATCTAAAAATTTTAGTTAAAATTTAAAATTGTGAAATTATGTAAAAGATTGATTAAAATATATAATTTAATTTTTTGGTAACGTGAGTCCCACTTTAAAAATTATTTTTTTTGTTGACTTAACGGTCACCTAGCATATATTTTCTCTTTTCATCTTCTAATTAAAATTATAACCGATCCTTTAATTTAGCTAAAATTATAAAAAAAATATTGGATAAAATTGAAAATCCGCATAACGATTTGGATAAAGGGTATACGTCCGTCCTATAATAATTGTGATTTTAAGAAAAAATTTTACCCAATTTATTTGTCACTTTGAGAATTTTAAAATAATATTAAGTTTTGATAAATGTCTATTTTAATCTTTAAAGTATTAGTCAACGGTTAAATATGCTATTAAACTTTTTTTGATCTAAACAAACCCTTCAACTATTTAAATAAATAAAATAAAATTTTTAAATTTTAATTATAGAGGACATATAAGCTTTCAAATTTAAGAAAATATTAAATAAAACTCTTAAACCTTTAAACAATATCAAATATGCCATCACTTTTAATTCAAATTTTTTATCGTATTTTTTTTACGCTGTTCTGCAATTAATATCTTTTAATGATATCTATAGTTATGTTATCTACTAAACTCTTAATAAAATAATCTACCTCATATTTCGTTAAATCATATTAAATTAATGATAATAATCATAAGAAAAGTAATAAACTTGAAAAGTTTTCCTAAACAGTAATAAATTCATACAGAAGTTTTTTGAATCATTAAATAACGAAAAAATTATCAATTTGCTTTATGTTACGCTAAAATCCTCGTCATGATATTATACATTGAGTATATAAAATAATTAATCAAAATCTTATGCACTAAAAAGAAAATCTGTGCATGATTCTACCTAAATTTAAATTGAAGAAAATTATAATTGATTTTTTTTTTATCTGTTTTAAACATATGAAGTACTTATTTGTCCTAAATTTTAATAGTTGAATGATCTTTTTAAATCCAAAAAAAGTTTAAGAGCTTATATAATTATTAACAAATACTTTAAAGGGCTATTTACCTATTGTCTTTTTTTTTTTTTCATTTATACTCTTGCTAATTTTTATACGTTTATTAATTTTTAAGCCATTTAATATTAAAATGTGAAAAACATAATCATTTAAAGGATAATTCAGATAAATTATTATAAATTTTTAAATTAAAACTATTAATTAGTTTAATTAGTTTATGTGCATAAATTTTAAACCATGTCGTAAAACAGAAATAATATCATTTATTGAGGAACAAAAATTTATTATTCAGTTTTTATATTATAGAAAAATAAATTAATTGATTTTTTAATTTTAAAAAATTTATTATAATATTTTTAAGATATCGCAAAATATACTAATTAGTTATTTTGTTAATTTTTTTTAAATATTTTATTATTTAGTTTATAAAAAAATTATTTTTTATTTCTTAAAATATATCAAAATTAACGGGTGTGTTTCTATATTTTTAAAATCTAATATTTCAATTCTTGAATTTTAATTCCGTTAAAATTAAATTTTTTTTTTATTAAAATTACTGTTTAAAAAATGTGAAGCTACCATAACACTCTTATTTAATTTTAAAATTTTCTAAAAAGCCAATACTCTCACATTTAAAAGTCAAATTACTCAAAATTCTTTCTTTTCAACATTTCGTTAAATGACTTGTGTGCATAGTCCCATACACCATACACCCATATAGAGAATAAAACATACATTTCAATTAACTTGTGATTTCAATTCCAACCCAACACCAGTGATTTCTACTCGTGTGATCATGGACCTCCCCCATTGCCCTTCATAGCTAACTCCCTCTCTGCTTAGAAGATCGACGAAGCCTCAGCCGTTTTCCATGGAGACCATGCTCTCTATCTCTTTGCTCTCATTGAACTCATCTCTAACACATGCTCTCATTGTCCACCATCTCTTTACTCTCGCCATTGAAGATGTCTCCATTATAGAAGATTTATGATATTGAGAATTCTATGTATTTGTATTTCTGTATAGAATACATTTATATAGTATATACCAGTGGTTGAGTTTGATACAGATTATATGAATAACAAATATTATCTCAACCAACTATAAATCTTATCATAACTCTAAATCTTATCACAACTCTAACCTTATCATGACTCTAAACCTTATCACAACTCTAACCCTTATCACTAACTAAATACAAGATAAGTATACAGCTATAACTCAAGTTACAAATAGATAAAACTGTTATAGTTAGTCTTTATCTTTAATACGCCCCCGCAAGATTGAGGCGCCATCGGAGACTCCAATCTTGGTTCTAAAGTAACAAAACTGAGTTCTTCCCAAAGCCTTTGTAAGCACATCAGCAACTTGATCTTTTGAACTTATGTGAAGAACCCTTAACTGTCCAGCATTAATTTTCTCGCGAACAAAATGGTAATCCAGTGCAAGATGCTTCATCCTAGTATGATAGATTGGATTGGCGCAGAAGTAAGTCGCACCAAGATTATCACAATGAAGGACTGGTGGTTGTGATATTGGTACTCCCAAATCTTGTAATAAACTTTGAACCCAAAATACCTCTGCTGCAGCATTGGCTAAGGCTTTGTACTCAGCCTCTGTAGAAGATCGGGAGACAGTCTTTTGGCGACTAGATTTCCAGGATATAATATTAGAACCAAGATATAGAACATAAGCTGTTGTAGACCGCCCATTATCAAGGACACCACCCCAATCAGAATCAGAGAAGGCAGACAGAGTATGAGTGGAATTTCGATTGAGAAATAAGCCATAATGTATGGTTCCTTTAAGATATCGCAAAACACGTTTCAGTGCTTGAAGATGAGTTTGCGTCGGTGCATGCACAAATTGTGACAGCCGATTCACTGCAAAAGAAACATCAGGACGCGTAATTGCCAAATATTGAAGAGATCCAACAATTTGGCGATATACGGTGGAATCAGTCGAACTAGAACCATCATTTAAGATGAGCTTGTCTCCTGTAGACATAGGAGTATTCACCTCTTTAGCTCCAGCCATATCAAATCGGTCTAACAAATCAGCAATATGTCGATGTTGCGAAAGAAATAATCCTGCAGCTGTAGAAATCACTTCAACCCCCAAAAAATGATTTAATATTCCCAAATCTTTGACAGAGAACTGAGCAGATAGCTTCTGTACACAGGTATGCAGAAAATGATTGTTATTACCTGTAAGTACAATATCGTCAACATATACTAGAAAATATGCAATAATCCCATTGGAGGAAAAAATAAACAAGGACGCATCAGCATTTGATTTGCGAAAACCAAGTTTGAGCAAAAAAGAAGTAAGTTCAAGATACCAAGCTCGTGGAGCCTGTTTCAAACCATAAAGAGACTTCTTCAGTTTGCAAACATAATCAGGAAACTCAGGTTGCACATATCCTGGAGGTTGCTGCATGTAGACATCTTCATAAAGTGTGCCATGTAAAAAGGCATTATTTACATCCAATTGCCTTAACTGCCATCCTTTAGAAATTGCAAGAGTAAGAACTACCCGAATTGTAACTGGTTTTGTAACCGGACTAAATGTCTCAAAATAATCACGCCCAGGTTCCTGAAGAAATCCTTTGGCAACCAAACGTGCCTTGTACTTATCAATAGTACCATCCGGTTTACGCTTAATCCGAAACACCCATTTGCAACTAATAAGATGATGTTTGTCTCTCGGAACCAGCTCCCAGGTTTTATTTTTCAAAAGAGCATTGTACTCGGAATCCATCGCCTGCCGCCAAAGTGAACTGGCCAGAGCTTGTTTCACTGTTCTTGGCTCGAGTGTATCCGGTAAAGGATATTTAGTTGTAAGATTAACAAAAGAAGAATTAAAATACTTTGAGTTAGGCTTCCTTTGTCGCTGCTGCCGTTGTACAGGAGCTGGAACTGAGTCTTGTGAAACAATCGGTAGTGGCAAATCTAAAGCAGTAGTAGAAGATTCAGTCATCAAAGGGTCAACTTGTTGAGTCTCAGTACTAATTAATGGCATGGTAGATTGATCAGATTCTGCTGATAATGCTGTAATAGATTCGGAACCAGTACTTGAAACCAACAAATCAGAATCACTTGGAATAGAAATTGCCAATGGAACCGAAGCAACTGCAGTTGGTGCAACAGGTGATGGATTTGGTTGTTGTGCCGAACCTGTACAAGAAGCATCTCGAAAATAATCTGTAAATTGATGAGAACTAGTGCAAGTTTCAGATGGAAAAATATGCTCAACAAATTGAACATGACGAGACAAATACAAACGATTAGCCTTTGGATCGTAACATTTGTATGCAGATTGAGTTGGAGAATATCCAAGAAAAATACAAGGCAATGAACGACACTGAAGTTTAGAATTATTATATGGCCTTAGCCATGGAAAACAAAGGCAACCAAAAGATTTCAATCTCTTAAAACTATGAGGCATACCAAACAATCTAGAGAAAGGTGTTTGAAACGAAATAGCGGACGAAGGCAACCGATTGAGCAAATAAACAGCAGCCTGAAAAGCATGAGACCAATAATTAGAAGGTAAAGACGAAAATTGTAACATAGCAAGACCTGTTTCAACTATTGAGCGATGACGACGTTCAGCAGTACCATTATGCTCTGGCGTATGTGGAGGTGTTGTATAATGTGAAATACCACAAGACAAAAAATGATTCTTAAGCTTTTGATACTCCCCACCATTATCAGTGAACACAGAAACAATTCTAGTATGAAAATAATTTTCAACCAATTTCTGAAAGTGGATAAACAAATCATGAGTATCAGATTTCTGCTTCATGGGATATAGCCAAACATACTTAGAATAGTGATCAATAAATGTAACGTAATATGCATAGCCATCAATAGATTTTTGTGTAGGACCCCAAACATCGGAATAAACAAGTTGCAAAGGCTTATTACTAACAAGAGAATTCTCAGAAAACGGTAATTTATGACTCTTGCTCATAGAGCAGGAAGTACAATGAAAACTAGAAACATATTTAGACATAGACTGAAGACCAATATTTCGAAGTACTAACAAAAGGACTTTATTGTTGGGATGACCAAGCTTGTGATGCCATTCAGAAAGCAAAGACAGACACCGAGTAGTAACATTCAGCTGAGAACGTTGAGAATTAACTCTGGAAAAACTTGCACAGTAGATATCATCAATGTTCTCTCCCCGTAGGAGAGACGCCCCCGTGTACAGATCCTTCACAACAAAATAAGATGGAAAAAATTCCACAGAAACATGATTAGTGCGACACAACTTAGCAATTGAGACCAAATTCTTGCGCAGATTAGGCACGCATAACACATTAGGCAATGATAAATTCTTAGAGTAAGTAGGAATTTGCACAAAACCAGTATGTGATACAGCAAGCGTTTTACCATCACCAAGTTGTACTTCCTCAGGACCTCCATAGTCAGAATAGCTTTGCAAAGAAGCTGGATTCGACATAACATGATGAGAAGCTCCGCTATCAAACAACCATTGTTGTGGAGAAGAAGCAGCCATAGAAGAAGTAACATTAACTGCAGGTATCGGTGCTGAAGAATGCGAGGTATCAGTCTTCAAAGACATATTATTCTCCTTAAGAAAGCGAGCCAATTTGCGACATTCAGCAGTAGTATGCCCAGTATATTCACAAAATTGACATACCACATCAGGTCGATAAGAACCTCGACCTCGACCACCAGAGTAAGAACCACGACCACCACGTCGATTTCCAGAATAATTGGAGTTTTGTGGAGATCGATTATAATTGCCATTCTGATTGTGTGAACGCCCTCCAGAACGTTGAGTGTAATTGACAGTAGCAATCACTTGTGACATAGCTGAAACTGTTGTGGAATCTTTTTCTTGTAGGGATCGTTCATGATCAGTAAGTTTTTCAAAGAGATCAGAAAAGGTTATTGGGGTTTCACGAACTTTTAACGCAGCAACTATGGGACTGTAATCATCTCCCAATCGCGTGATAATATAAACAATTAAGTCATCATCACTCACCGGATTCTGGGTAAGAGCAAGCTCATCTGCAATAGCCCTCATCTCATTGAGAAAAATAGCAATCGGTTTGGTTCCCTTAGAGTTCTGTGCTAATTTAGTTTTTAAGGACAGAATTCTAGAACGAGAAACATTAGCAAAACTCTGGTGAAGCCGATCCCATGCTTCTTTGGTAGTATTGGCTGAAGAAATCAAGGGTTGAATAGTATCGGAACAACTTCCTAAAAGAGCACTGATCAAAATTTGATCTTGTCGAAACCATAAGGCGAAAGCTGGGTTGGCTGTTTTGTCTTTTTCAGAAATAAATTGTGATGGTGCAACCCGTGAACCATCAATAAAATCAAGTAAATCAAGACCAATTAAGGTTGATTGGATCTGTTTTCTCCAAACAGGAAAATTCTCCGGAGTAAGTTTAATTGGAAAATGCGTTGGAGCATTTAATTGAATGACGGTATTGGATGACGAAGCCATTAATTAAAAGAAAATTGGATCAGAAAACTCGTGAGAGCAGATTGCGGCTCTGATACCATATAGAAGATTTATGATATTGAGAATTCTATGTATTTGTATTTCTGTATAGAATACATTTATATAGTATATACCAGTGGTTGAGTTTGATACAGATTATATGAATAACAAATATTATCTCAACCAACTATAAATCTTATCATAACTCTAAATCTTATCACAACTCTAACCTTATCATGACTCTAAACCTTATCACAACTCTAACCCTTATCACTAACTAAATACAAGATAAGTATACAGCTATAACTCAAGTTACAAATAGATAAAACTGTTATAGTTAGTCTTTATCTTTAATATCCATCAATTAGTAATCGCATTTATATGGAGGTCAAATGAGTTTGGGTGGAAGGAGATGGGTCCTTGATTTTTGGTTGTGACACCGGGAGGTTTGCATCTCACAAGCACAATTCAGGATCGAGATAGGTCCTTGATTCCTTATTGCTTTTGAATTTAAATCGAGTCCTCGTTGATGGTTGCTTTAGATTTTTGTTGCAGTGATATTTGCGGAGAAGTTGAGATAAGATTGTGCAACTTGATTCCTCATCATATTGATTTATTAATTGATTTCTAAAATGTTCATCCAATTATTGTGTGGAAGTCTTGAAGAACTCTTTGGATTATAGAATAAGAGAAATGAGAAGGGAGAGAGGAACCCGAGAGAGAAATAAAAACAAAGGAATAAGAATATTTTAAAATTTTAAATTATTTCTCTCCCAATTCACTATTTATTTTATTTTGATTCAACAGAAAATTAAACGAAAAAATTTTAATATTTAACTGAACTTATATTGAAGAATTAAATTATTGAATTTTAAAAATAAAAAAATATATTTATTAATTATGATATATTTCAGACATTAAAAAATAATTTTATTTTAAAAAATTAATTAATTAATTTTTTAATTTTATAAAAAAATTTATTAATTTATTTATTTATATTAAAAATGTTTCAAAATTTTTTATAATATTTAATAATTAAAATGAAAAAAATTAATAGATTGTTTAAAAATTTAAAAATATTTTAATATATCTTTTTCTGCAATAACTGAGTATTTGGTTGATTTGATTTAAAACTGAACCGAACTGAATGAATTAAAAATTGAGATTTTAGTATTTATAAAAATTGAATCGAATCGATTTTGGTCAGAAATCAAATCGAATTAATTTAATTCAATTTGATTGATTTTAATTTTTAATAAATTTTTTATTTTTTATATTTTATTTTTAATATTTTAAATTTTAATTAAAATATTTTAATTTTAATATAATTTAATTTCTCTATATTATTAAAAATAATATATTATTATTATTATTTCATTCATTTTGATTTTTTTAATTTTTTTAATTAAAATTAAATTAAATTGAAGTAATTAAAATTTTAAAATTAAAAATTAAATTAAATAAAAAATTAAATTAAATTAAATAAAAAATTAAATTAAAATTTTAAATTAACTTGATTTAATTAATTTTTTTAATTTAAATTAAATATTACTAAGGCGATTTGGTAATTTTCTTAAAAAATAAAGGTTAAAGAGTAAACAAAGATTGCACGATACGATATTTTAGATTGACACGCGAATCAAATATTGGACAAAATTTATAGACATGATAAATTACCAAAACGTGTCGGTAACATAACACGTATACGTGTCAATTAAAGTAGCGGGAAAAGTTAAACAAATATTGGTAAAATGAAAAAATGTCCTGAGACTAATGAATGGTAGTTGTTGAATGAATTGACAAAAGGAACGCTGATGTGACTACACATGCTCCCGGCGCACGTTACCTTTGACGTGTGCTAATTGCTGACTGTGCGCTCGTCCGTACTGGCTCTCACGAGTAGTTTTCTATTTTCTGCCCTTTACATTGTGGACTTTGTTGGCCTATAGATTTCACCCATGTCACTTTTTCTCACAAAAAGCCACGTCACATTTTAATTATCTAATAAACATACATTTATGTTTTTCTACTTAGATACCAATATAAATAGTATTTCATTTGTTTCTATTGTGGACCAAATTTCTCTTATGTAATGCATACAAAATTACTATGTTATATACTCTTTCGTAATGCATACAAAATTATTATTTAATTTATATAATATATAAAGACTCATTTTTTAAAAAAATATTAAAATGCTATTAAAATATTAAAAAAGTTATTAATTAATTTCTGATATTGCTGAAATTAGATTAATAACGTGACTGAAATGAGACTATATTACAATTGGTTAGAACCTGCATGGAAGAAAATATGAGGTAATGATGGGTGTACACGACAGTCTATTGTGATAAGGAGAGAGTGCAACGAATTGATTAAAGTTTTAGTATTTAGAGAACTGTAAGAGGATGGATATAAATATATTATTTCTTGAGGATCCGGCGATAATGTGGTCGGTTGCTCAATAATAGACATCATCAGCCAATTAAGTTAGTAATCCCGAGATTTCTGGCAAAATGGGAATGTACCTAATAACGGTAACTTTATATCAAAACTTGGCTTATCCGGGGGGGCGCGAGTCTTGACGATATTCCGAGTGTCAAAGTATCCGAATCTCCTTCTCCTATAGTGAGACCACGTTTTTCACTTGTCGGATCCTAGCCACGTAACCCTTATCTTGTGGTGACAACTCATAGATTTTTTTGGACGGATGTTGTGTAACATTAGAGATCCCCCGCTAGTTTTTAACTCTTCAGATTCGAAGGGAACATCTTTTATCAAGGTCTGGGACACGTGGCTCTTCAGGATTTGCTCCTTGCTATTATGTCGCTTCGTCTATAGGACTTTTTGGCGGCTTCTGCAGTGTTTGTTGTGTCGCATTTAACGTCTGCCATCGAAACTACTTTTATAAGAGTCCATCGTCTTCTTCAAGCATTACTTTCTGCATTTTTCTACTTCTTTTTTCAAATGAATTTATTTTGCGATTTCCTTTCATTTGAAGCCCTTTCTTAATTTATGGTAATCTGTGTTGTCCTTTTGATATGGATAAGAACATCTCTTCTCCCTTAGCGGGGTTTCCAGCTCTTCCTCAGACGGCCCCATACAAGTGCCCGCCCCATTATTCCCTTGAAGGAGACCTTCGAGAACGAGGGTGGCTCCCTTAGTGATATCTCGTCTATCCTCTCAGATAGCGACGTGGATCACTTGTATGACACCTATCACATTCCTCAGGATTCTTTCTGAATCTTTGCTCCATCTTTCCGCGTCTGTGTTAACGACCTTATTCATGCTAGTGACACCATCATGGTTTTTGAGGAACAGTTGAAGACAGGCCTCCATTTCCCTTTAGACCCCTTTTTCATAGAGGTTTTTATGTTTCACAGGCTCTTTGTTGCTCAGTTGAAGACAGGCCTCCATTTCCCTTTAGACCCCTTTTTCATAGAGGTCTTTAGGTTTCACAAGCTCTTTGTTGTTCAGTTTCATCCCAACAGTTGAAAAATCTTGTTAGCATTTTGGTTCATGTGTTTTAATATATGATTAATATATGAAAACAATATCAATACTTGCTACTATTGAAACCTAAAAGTATATAGCAACAAATAAAAATTGTATGCATTAGTAAAAAAAAACATTTTTAGCTGTAATATTTATTATTATTAATAAATTTTATTTTAACAGCAACTATAATTTCATTGTAAAATATCTATAGCCATAATTTTATAGTGGTAACATACAACAATTATAATTTGCTACTATAAATTTATATCAGCAAATATATAATAGTTAAATGTTGATATTACAAAATTGTGATCATAAGTATTTTGCAATAAAATTAGGGTTGTTGCTAAAAAAATAATTATTAGCAATAATAAATATTACTGTTAAAAATAATTTTTTATTAATATCTATAATTTTTATTTATTGTTATATCTTTATATCCATCAATAACATGAACTATTGATATTGTTGCCGTATGTTAATTAATATAGCAGCAAAATAAATGTTATTAATTTTTTTGCTACTAATTCTAGTATTTGTTATAGCGGAACCATCTAGTGGGTTTACTGTTAAAAATAAATGATATGTATCGCATGCTTGAGCTACATTTGCTTTCATATTTTTTTTTCAATTTTTACTCAATGAACCAATTTAAGTGATCATGTAATTTAAAATATATATCCTTTATATGTATAGTTACCTTATAGTATATGTACACCCTAGATTTATTAAAGCTCTGCTAGTATACATCTTATCCATTTTATTGTTGTCTTATTGATCTTTACTTCCTTAATTCACAGTAGAATCACAATGAACATTAGTCTGCCCATTTCCAAAGTGAAGAATTGACAAGATCTGAGATAGTATTTCTTAGAGAAAAATATAGTAACTAAAAGAGGAAAACTAGATGTTTTCTTTGATGACATGATAAATTAACACAATGAAACATGAAATGCAAACAATAATGTTATTAATCTCTTTAAATAGTTAATATATAAATTTATTTTGGTAAAAAGTCTAAATTTACTCCTAAATTATATAATAAAAATAAAAAATAAAAAATATTAAATTTTAATTTTTAATTTAAATTTACAACAAATTAAACATAAAAAAAATCAAATAAATCATCATTTATATGACTATTAAAGTATAATTAAGCTATAATATACTTAATTTGTTTGAGTTTATTTAGATTTTAATAATAATTTAAAAATAAATTTAAATAAAAAAATAAAATTTAATATTCTTAATTCCTATTATATAGTTGAGAAGCAAATTTAATTCAACATCGTTTTAATCCGTATCATGCCTTTATTTCATATTTAAATATTAATTATAAATGTATATAAGGTATAAATATATATGTTTTATTGTTCAAAAATATATATATTTTAATGTTTTTCTGATTTTTATAATTAATATTTAATTTATTTTTATATAAAATAAATTTACAATTTATAATTAAATTAAAAAAAATATATTTTTTAACATTATATATATTTGCAAGAGCAAGTAAAGAAGCAAAAGTATCGATAAAATGGATTAAAATCTCGTGGTCCAAAGCAAACACAGGCATGTGATCACCTCAATAGCTAGTCACCAGTCACTGGTCACTACTACAAGGGGAATCTGCTGTGAAGCCGGTTCCCGAGAAAACTTTTTTTTTTTTCCTTGGTTGAGGCAAGACACGGCTCCTGCCGACCTACCATTATTATTTCTCTCTCCTGTCACTGTTCTTTTCAACCACAGGTCATTAGTGGGGTGGGTTCCAGTGACTTTAAAAAAACTACAGCAACTAGGGTTTGCTGGTGGTTTTTCAGCCATAGCATACGTGGATGCTATATAAGGAAGGCTTAAAGACTCCATATTGCTTGAATGGCTCTAGGTTTTTTCTGTTCTACACATGTACTAGGGCATTAGGTCATGGATCTGCAACTTTCATGGCTGATTAAGAATACCCAGTTTAGTGTTTTTCTGTTTTACTGGTTTCGGGTAGTTGAATGTATGGATCTAAGGGTTTCTGGTTAGGGTTTACTCTTGTGATGATCTCTTACCTCTGTTGTGGTCTTTAGGTCTAGATCTATGAAACAAAGTGAAAAGAAAAGAAGGGGGAATTAGGGTTTTGATCTAGTGGGTGGATTTTCTTTCTTTCTGGTTTGTGGATGTTCGGGCTTTCATCATGCAGTGTTATTATGGTTGAGAAGTGGAGCTCCTTGAAGTCCAATAGAGGATCTTGCTGGGTAGATTGAGCTGCTGAGCTATGGATCCCACAGCCCTATCTCATAATAAAGACTTTAGTCTTCTTGGATAGGCTTGTGGCTTGCATATCTCAGGAGCTTCATTACCTCTTATGTTAGATCCTTGTTTGGATTGAAGGGAGCTCTACATCTCAATCTTTCGTCTCTCTTCTGTTTTGTATTTTGTTTTTGATCTTTAATCTGATATATTTCTTCATGTATTTTTGCCTTTTTCTTGTTTCCTTTGCTGTTTCAGGTACTGATTGCTTTTAATTCAAGAACTGCGTTTTTCTATTCTGGGTACATGGAGGCCTGACTGCTTGCGCAAGCCAGAGATCTGAGCTTTGATAAAGTGATCTGAGTTTTTTTTTTAATTTATTTTTGGGTTTCTGGCCAATGAGAAATTCAAGATTTCTCAGGCTTAGATCACACCCTTCACAGGATAGATTTACTGTACCTTTTCAACAATTATTATCTGTACAGTTCCTGTTATACAAGAAGACATCGGCTTTGAATTTGTATGAATATTTGGCTGGAGATTAATTTGAAGGAATATTTAACCTAGATCTTATCCATTTTGTCTTTATTGGTATTAATTTATTGATTTTTCCTGATGATTTTTTTCCTAATTATGTAATTAGGAAAACTTTGGCCTTTGTTTGATTATTTTCTAATTTCTAGTTGATTAATCTCTGCAAATTCTGATCTTGCTGAAATATTAAATGTAATGATATATTATTAATTTGGTTTCATATTAGGTTAAGAAAAAAATTAAACAAATAAATGTGTTTAATAAAAATTGGTTATGAAATTAAAAAACTTTGGAGTTTCCGATGTAATTAATCTTTCGTTGTCATTGCTAGTTGGAGCCAGTTAACCCTTAGATTTCTTCAAAAAAAAAACGCTTAGATTTTTTTTTCTAAATAAATAAATGTCTTAAAATATAGTGTTTTCCTAATATCGAACTAAGCCTTTTTTTTTTGTGTGTTTTTAATATGTTTTTGAATTACAAGTAGCCGAAGACATATATTATATTATAAAGAAAAATTTACTATCTACTATTTTTAGAAATTTTTTAAAATATTTTTATTTATCAATAAAATAATTATTTTATTTTTGAAAAAAAACAAATAATGATTTATTTTTTCTCTGAGATATTTTATTCTCATTTTCATTTCTGTTAAAAGTCACTTTATTCTTTTTTTTAAGTAAATAAATAATAATTTTTTTAAATCTAATTTTATTTTTAAATAATTTCTCTTATCTAATTCAATAATTATTAATAAGATGATTATTATATTTTTAAAAATATATTAAAATATTTTTATTTTTTTAATTTTATTAAAATAATTTTTTAACGTAATAATCCTTTTTTTTTGAAAAAAACTGCCTCTTCCTTGAAAAAAAATTGTATCGTTCTTATCCTTTTTTTTTTTAAAAATTCTCTTCCTTTTAAAAAAATTTAATTTTTTGTTATATTTTTAATAGTAAAAATAAATAAAAAATTATTTTATTGATAAAAAATTAATAAAATTTTAAAAATATAAAAATTAATTTATTAATAAAAATAATATTTAAAAATTAAATAATAAATTTTAAAAGGCTCATGTAAAAATATAAACGAATCGAGTATTTATAAAAATTAAATTATTTAAATTTAAATTCAATTTATATTAATAATATTTAAATTCATATTTAATTTAATTAAAAATTAATTTAAACTATTCGAATCCGTTTCGGATCTGATTATTATTATTTGAACAAAATTTAAATTCGTTTAATTTTATATATTTTAATTAATAATTTATATAAAAAATATTTTTTATTAATAATTTTTAAAAATCTAATATATTTAAAAGAAATTTAATTTTTAATTTTTAAATAAAAATATATAAAAAAATGTATAAATATTATTATAAAATATATTTTTATATTAAATTAATTATTTATATAAATAAATTCGAATAGTTAATATTTTATACATAAAACTCAAATTCGATTCAAATTTATCATAAATATTATTTTTTAAATTTAAATTTATTTTAAATTTAATTATAAATATTTAAATCCATTTTATTAATATTTAATCGAATAAAATATCTAAAAATATCATATACATTCCCATTCCTAATTATATCCAAAAGAAATTAGGGTACAGTTTGTGTGTATTCTCGCGGTGAATAGATTTTTTCAGACAATTAATTTCCAGTTTTAATTGAAAAATTTTAAAAAGTAAATTTGTGAATAGTATTAATAAAATTTTTAAATTACATTTTCTGTTAATTTATTTTTTCAACTGTTTTAAATATCATAAAATATATAAAAAAATATTTTTTTACATGCAAAAAAAAATATATATATAAACCTTAAGGCTATATTCAAGAGCAGTATATTAAAGCTAGTTGGTCTACATGAATGGATTTTAAGAATATATAATCTATTTATAAAAAATTTAATTTAATTTTTTTAATTATATTTATTTTAAATATATTAAATTTTATTAAATATTAAAAAATTTAAAATTAAAATAAAATCATAATAATCAATTTATATTTTATTATAATTTTAAAAAATTTAAAAAAAATAAATAAAAATTATATCACATACTCCATCCTAAATTTTAAAAGTGTTGAGTATAAACTCAAAATCTCTAATTAAAAAAAAACAGTATCATTCTATCTTATGATTTAAGAATAAAGGGATAAGAAGATAATACTTTAATAAATATATTTAACTTTTTGATTTTTTATCAGATTTGTTGTATTATTGCTAGTATAATGGTACCTTACGTCTACTTTTAAATTAAATATTAATTAAATCATAAATAACATTTTTCTTGAAAAGTAACAAAGTCATAAATCGATTGAACATTTAAATTGTAAAAAAAACTTTATATTTTCTTAATAGAATTAATAAAAAACACTAAAATATAATTATAAATATCTAATAAAAAATTGCAAGTTATTTTCTTTTGTTCACCAATTTTTCAAATTTCATCTCTATATAAAAAAATAATTTTAAATTTTCAATATATTTTTTGGCTTTTGTAATTTATTTTACATATAAAAAAATACTTTCAAAAAATTTCAAAGAGATTTTAAGGATAAATTTTACTCTTTTGGTTAATGAGAAAAGAAAAGAAAATTATATTCTTTTCGTGATTGGTTGAAGTAAGACCTTGTTTGGAAAGTTTTTTAGAGGGAGAGCACAACAAAGTTTCCTCTTATTATTTTTTCTATATTTGTTGAGATAGAAGAAAAAAGAAATGTAAATGAAATTTTTTTTCCGGTTTGGAAAACGAATAAAATAAAGAGTGAAAGAAAATTATGACAAATTTATGATTGTGCCCAACGTATTTTTAAAAAAGAAAGGACTTAAATGTAATTTTGTAATTTCCATATATAAAATGCATTTTCATTTCCCAAATAATACAATAACAAAAAGGAAATAAGAATTATTTTCTATCCTTTCCTTTTTTTTCCTCCTTTTCTAAATAAAGAAAAATGCAAATCCTTTTTTTTTCTCAAGTTATTTTTTGTTTTCTTTATTTTTCCCACATTTAAATATAGGTAAAATGTTTCTTTTTATATTTTAATAAATTTAAAGTTAAATATTTATAATTTTTAGATCTTATAAAATTATTTTATTTGTTCATTGATAATATAAATTAATATTCCATTTAAAAAAAAATAATATTATAAACTTAATTATTGGAATTGTAAAATTATTTTATTTATTCAATGGGAAATTATTTTATTTATTCAATGGGACTTAGATGACTATTAGACCATTTTTTTTATGGTGGTTATTTGTGAAGTTTTTAAATTACTAATTAAATGACCATTTTTAAAAAAAAAAAGTTAAGAGTTTAGTACATCTTTTTGTTAAACTAGATATCTAAATGAGTTTTTACTTAAAAGAACCATTAGCCATAAAATTAAAAGAAAATGATTAATTTTTAATCTATCTTATTTTGGAATTTTGTTAAAAAAATAAAACAAAAATTTATTGTATATTTATTTTTAAAAATAATAATTCGAAATATTTTTAATAATTATTTTTTATGTTATTTTTATTTTTTAATTTTTATTGAAATTTTATAAAAATTATTTAATATATATGATATTTATATGACTGTTGGTAAGGTGCATATTTGGGGGTTTATTATTTAAATAATGTAAATTTAAAAATAAAATAAAAAGAATGCAAGTTTGAAATAATTTATAAGAATAATGTTCGTTTAAAAAAATGCCGATTAAAATGGCGTTATTGCAGGGAAATATGTGCTCTTGAAAATGCCACTCAAAGAGGCGTTTTCAAAGTTGATGAGATGGTTTGCCTCCTGAAAACGCTACTATGAGGTCTTTTTACAGGTTATGGATTTCTTCAAATATCACGTTGTTGTCTTTTTAGAGGAGCTTCTGCCTCTCCTTCTGATTCCACATTTTTATTAATATTCATCTCACCTTATTACGGAAACCGTTGAAATATCATAAATTGATAAAAAGTCATTAAAAAAATATCTAGCATAGGATGTGCCTTACGTATCATGATATGTTGAAGTAAATGCATTAAAAGCTGAAATGGTATATTGATGCGGTGTTGCATCTGGCTATTGAGATACATTTGGTGATGGTGCTATCGTTTGAGTGAATTGACTGGTATAATGTTGCTCTTCATGAATAAAATTAAATTGAAATCCAATAAAGTGTTCAAATTTCACTCTCCTGATAACATGGAAGTTGATGAAGTTGGCATTGAAGGATGAAAATGGTAATCATATATAGGTGGATGGATTTACATAACTTCTCTAGGGGGAACATCAACTGAAATACGTCTTTCAGACATAGTATGTTTCCTCCTTCTTTGCTGTTTTATAGGAGGATTAATACGAGGTATTTGTGTAAGTGGAGGAACTGGCTTAAATAAATGAGCAGTCGATACCTGACTTTCTTCATTTAATGCTCCTAACATACTAAAAACTCTTTGTCGAATTGAAGGACGTGTTTGAGAAGATGATTCTGGCAAATTATATACATCTTGGAGTCCATCCGCCAGCAATAAGGGTAAATTATTACTGTAAAAATATAACATATAAATGTATACAATTTTTCAATATAATAGTTATGAAAGAAATATGTATACCGTGACTCCAAGTTGTGCACCTTCGGGGGAAATCCAACGTCTTGTCATTGCACAAACCATTGTATATATTCAGAACATGGTCCCAATAGTTGTTGCAATGAGCGACTATTAGCAATGCAAATATATCGATCATCCCAGAAATTAATGTAATGTGAATGTTGACATGACTAATTATTATCTAATTGGTCATGCAAGTCAATACAATGCAAAAAATCATTTTACTGTGGGGTAATGGAATTGGTTAATCCATACCAAATTGATGGAGACAGCGATCAGGTTGGTGCTATTCAATGATGTGAAAATATATTAGTGGTACGCAAATTATTCACAACTGACTCAAACAATAAATTTAATTTAAATAATATTTTAAATGATCATCAAATATAAATTTATATTACTTGATGGGGCATTGTTGATCTAATTATATTCATAATACTTGTAACACATGCATAGATATTTGCTTTGTTCATAGTGGAGCTTTCCACCTGAAAAAGATATTCAATGACACATAAGAAAAGTTTAGCAGTAATAACTAGATAATTTCATTAATTTATATAATATAGTACATGAATCCATATGGTTTAGTTGCATCCAAAGTTTGTGATGTACGAATTTGTGGAGCAATTGTAGGACTTCTTTTCCATGCCCAAAGTTGCAAAAGTATTTTGCAACCACCAATTTGAAATACATTTGGATTAGTTGCATGACCCATTTTTCTATATAGCCATACTAAGCATACTCCTCTTCAACTATAAGTGCTAGTGTGGTATAAGTCCTCTAACAGTGGCAACCATATTAAATATACAAAATTGTTTATTTTTCTAGTAAGTATAAGCCCGCCTAGGCATCAAAGGATGAAAGCACATGCATAATATTAGACTACGAAATCTAGTGCTCTATCTAGTATTTCATGAAATTATTCTATCAATCATGCCAAAGATATTCTATATCCTTATATGACCCTTCTAGAGGCAGTATTCCCAGTAATTGAGCACTTAGAGCTCCCTAATTATATTCAAGATGACCTATCACTACTTGACCATCAATTGGCAGACTAGTTATAATTTGAACATCTTGCAATGTTATTGTTGCTTCACCAACAGTTAGATGGAATGTATATGTTTCTGGTTTCCAGCACTCAATAAGAACAATAATAACGGCATAGTCTATCTCAATCTATCCAATGTTTGCAATACTATAAAAACCATAAGATTGTAAGTTATGAATGAATTTTTTGTCAATGTTTGTGTACATAAATGCATATTAAACTTTTAAAGGCTTATAAATTTCAAAATAAGTAAAAAAATCCTACATATTAAACTTTTAAAGGTCTAAAAGATAAATTTTAAGAAATATACAATGATAACGTTCCAGAAAAATTTGGAAAATAAGAAATAAAAATTAAAAACTTACCTTCAATAAATGGCTCAATGGCAAGTTCAAATTTCACCAACAAATAATTGTAAATTTACATATTAAAATTTAAGGACTAAAAGGAAAATTTTATCAAATAAAAAAGTTAATTCATACAAAATTATAAGAGAATTTTTTTATAAAAAATGTTCAACATGAATGAAAGCTAAAGTGAACGGAAACTTAAATTATATATATAAATAATTACTATATAAATTTTAAGGATTAAAAAGGAAATTTTGCATAGAAATAATTGTAAAGTTATATATCAAAATTTAAGGACTAAAAGACCAATTTTACCAAATAAAAAATTAACACTCATACAAAATTATAGTTTAAAAAAAAGTTCAACTTCAATGTAATCTAAGGTGAATGGAAAACTTAAATTGTACATACAAAAATAATTAGTATATAAATTTTAAATACTAAAAGGATTATTTTGCATAAAAATAATTGTAAATTTACACATCAAAATATAAGGATTAAAAGAGAAATTTTATCAAATGAAAAATTAAAATCATACACAGATATACAAGGATTTCAATAGAATAAATATAAAAACTCAACATAAATATAAACTGAAGTGAGTGAAAAATTTAAATTTAGGGACTAAAATAAAATTTTACCTCATGAAGCTCTCAAACACAAGGCAACTTATCTCATTTTGCTAAGAGAAATATATAAAAACGAAAGGGAGAGTTCACGGGAGAGTGGAGAGTGGAGTTTGCAAAGTGAGGGAATTTATTCCCTCACGCGACCATCTTGGGAAGGGGCGTGGCCGTCTCTGAAAATGCCACTATCAGCGGCGTTTTTAGAGATATGTGACCGCTCCTAAAAACGCCACTGCATATCATTTTTGCTTTAAAAAATACCAGTCAAATTGATATTTTTTAGAATAAAAAGTGGCATTAAAACTTCTTATCTGATTGGCTTTTTGTGAGTAGACATTAGTTTGATAAATAGTTTTAGATTCACATTACACTGGTAAATTATTATTTTTAATAATTAATCCCATATTTAGCCTATATTAGTGTGCTGCTAATTTAAGGTATATTTTGTGAATAAAGCATAAGTACACGCTGGACAACTGTTTATAACAAAATACAGGAGCTAAGAGCTAATTAGAAGTAGTGTAGAGATTTGGACTAGTGTAGAGATTTGGAGCAAGGTTTTGACAAGGCTCGGACTAAGGCAGAAGTAGTAGTAAACCCATTAAAATGCGAGCTGAGTTGTCAAACCCAATTTTGTATTATTAATAAGTTGTCAAGATTCCATATCTTAATAATCTTTACTAAGAAATCTTAAAACTTTTTCTCCATTTTAGAAAGTAAATTAAAACTCGATTTTTCTAAGAAATTTTGATCCTATCTCTTTAGGAAACAAGTTGTTTAGGATATTTAAAACATAAAGTTTTTAACAGCAGCCCCATTTTGCTATGTTGATATGTATAAATTTTCTTTGTGATTCTCAACCAACAATGAACAACTAATATAGAGAAAAGGGTTTTTGTATTATTTACTGAACGTATTACAGAAATTTATATAATACAAGTCTACAACTAACTAAATACAAGATAAGTATATAGCTATAATTCAAATACTAAAAATAAGTATATAGCTATAACTCAAATACTAAAAATAGATAAAACTGTTATAGTTAGTCTTTATCCTTAATATCTACAACTAACTAAATACAAGATAAGTATATAGCTATAACTCAAATACTTAAAAATAGATAAAACTGTTATAGTTAGTCTTTATCCTTAATACGCCCCCGCAAGATTGAGGCGCCATTGGAGACTCCAATCTTGGTTCTAAAGTAACAAAACTGAGTTCTTCCCAAAGCCTTTGTAAGCACATCAGCAACTTGATCTTTTGAACTTATGTGAAGAACCCTTAACTGTCCAATATTAATTTTCTCGCGAACAAAATGGTAATCCAGTGCAAGATGCTTCATCCTAGTATGATAGATTGGATTGGCGCAGAAGTAAGTCGCACCAAGATTATCACAATGAAGGACTGGTGGTTGTGATATTGGTGCTCCCAAATCTTGTAATAAACTTTGAACCCAAAATACCTCTGCTGCAGCATTGGCTAAGGCTTTGTACTCAGCCTCTGTAGAAGATCGTGAGACAGTCTTTTGCCGGCTAGATTTCCAAGAGATAATATTAGAACCAAGATATAGAACATAAGCAGTTGTAGACCGCCCATTATCAAGGGCACCACCCCAATCAGAATCAGAGAAGGCAGACAGAGTATGAGTAGAATTTCGATTGAGAAATAAGCCATAATGTATGGTTCCTTTGAGATATCGCAAAACACGTTTCAGTGCTTGAAGATGAGTTTGCGTCGGTGCATGCATAAACTGTGACAGCCGATTCACTGCAAAAGAAACATCAGGACACGTAATTGCCAAATATTGAAGAGATCCAACAATTTGGCGATATACGGTGGAATCAGTCGAACTAGAACCATCATTTAAGATCAGCTTGTCTCCTGTAGACATAGGAGTATTCACCTCTTTAGCTCCAGCCATATCAAATCGCTCTAACAAATTAGCAATATGTCGATGTTGTGAAAGAAATAATCCTGCAGCTGTAGAAATTACTTCAACCCCCAAAAAATGATTTAATATTCCCAAATCTTTGATAGAGAACTGAGCAGATAGCTTCTGTACACAGGTATTCAGAAAATGATTGTTATTACCTGTAAGTACAATATCATCAACATATACTAGAAAATATGCAGTAATCCCATTGGAGGAAAAAATAAACAAGGACGCATCAGCATTTGATTTGCGAAAACCAAGTTTGAGCAAAAAAGAAGTAAGTTCAAGATACCAAGCTCGTGGAGCCTATTTCAAACCATAAAGAGACTTCTTCAGTTTGCAAACATAATCAGAAAACTCAGGTTGCACATATCCTGGAGGTTGCTGCATGTAGACATCTTCATAAAGTGTGCCATGTAAAAAGGCATTATTTACATCCAATTGCCTTAACTGCCATCCTTTAGAAATTGCAAGAGTAAGAACTACCCGAATTGTGACCGGTTTTGTAACCGGACTAAATGTATCAAAATAATCACGCCCAGGTTCCTGAAGAAATCCTTTGGCAACCAAACGTGCCTTGTACTTATCAATAGTACCATCCGGTTTACGCTTAATCCGAAACACCCATTTGCAACTAATAAGATGATGTTTGTCTCTTGGAACCAACTCCCAAGTTTTATTTTGCAAAAGAGCATTGTACTCTGAATCCATCGCCTGCCGCCAAAGTGAACTTGCCAGAGCTTGTTTAACTGTTCTTGGCTCGAGTGTATCCTGTAAAGGATATTTAGTTGTAAGATTAACAAAAGAAGAATTAAAATACTTTGAGTTAGGCTTCCTTTGTCGCTGCTGCCGTTGTACAGGAGCTGGAACTGAGTCTTGTGAAACAATCGGTAGTGGCAAATCTAAATCAGCAGTAGAAGATTTAGTCATCAAAGGTTCAACTTGTTGAGTCTCAGTACTAATTAATGGCATGGCAGATTGATCAGATTCTGCTGATAATGCTGTAATAGATTCTGAACCAGTACTCGAAACCAACAAATCAGAATCACTTGGAATAGAAATTGCCAATGGAACCGAAGCAACTACAGTTGGTGCAACAGGTGATGAATTTTGTTGTTGTGCCGAACCTGTACAAGAAGCATCTCGAAAATAATCTGTAAATTGATGAGAACTAGTGCAAGTTTCAGATGGAAAAATATGCTCAACAAATTGAACATGACGAGACAAATACAAATGATTAGCCTTTGGATCGTAACATTTGTATGCAGATTGAGTTGGAGAATATCTAAGAAAAATACAAGGCAATGAACGACACTGAAGTTTAGAATTATTATATGGCCTTAGCCATGGAAAACAAAGACAATCAAAAGATTTCAATCTCTTAAAATTATGAGACATACCAAACAATCTAGAGAAAGGTGTTTGAAACGAAATAGCGGATGAAGGCAACCGATTGAGCAAATAAACAGCAGCCTGGAAAGCATGAGACCAATAATTAGAAGGTAAAGACGAAAATTGTAACATAGCAAGACCTGTTTCAACTATTGAGCGATGACGACGTTCAGCAGTACCATTATGCTCTGGCGTATGTGGAGGTGTTGTATAATGTGAAATACCACAAGACAAAAAATGATGCTTAAGCTTTTGATACTCCCCACCATTATCAGTGAACACAGAAACAATTTTAGTGTGAAAATAATTTTCAACCAATTTCTGAAAGTGGATAAACAAATCATGAGTATCAGATTTCTTCTTCATGGGATATAGCCAAACATACTTAGAATAGTGATCAATAAATGTAACGTAATACTCATAGCCATCAATAGATTTTTGTGTAGGACCCCAAACATCGGAATAAACAAGTTGCAAAGGCTTATTACTAACAAGAGAATTCTCAGAAAACGGTAATTTATGACTATTGCTCATAGAGCAGGAAGTACAATGAAAACTAGAAACATAGTTAGACATAGACTGAAGACCAATATTTCGAAGTACTAACAAAAAGACTTTATTGTTGGGATGACCAAGCTTGTGATGCCATTTAGAAAGCAAAGACAGACACCGAGTAGTAACATTCAGCTGAGGACGTTGAGAATTAACTCTGGAAAAACTTGCACAGTAGATATCATCAATGTTCTCTCCCCGTAGCAGAGACGCCCCCGTGTACAGATCCTTCACAACAAAATAAGATGGAAAAAATTCCACAGAAACATGATTAGTGCGACATAACTTAGCAATTGAAACCAAATTCTTGCGCAGATTAGGCACACATAACACATTAGGCAATGATAAATTCTTAGAGTAAGCAGGAATTTGCACAAAACCAGTATGTGATACAGCAAGCGTTTTACCATCACCAAGTTGTACTTCCTCAGGACTTCCATAGTCAGAATAGCTTTGCAAAGAAGCTGGATTCGACACAACATGATGAGAAGCTCCGCTATCAAACAACCATTGTTGTGGAGAAGAAGCAGCCATAGCAGAAGTAACATTAACTGCAGGTATCGGTGCTAAAGAATGAGAGGTATCAGTCTTCAAAGACATATTATTCTCCTTAAGAAAGCGAGCCAATTTGCGACATTCAGCAGTAGTATGCCCAGTATATTCACAAAATTGACATACCACATTAGGTCGATAAGAACCGCGACCTCGACCACCAGAGTAAGAACCATGACCACCACGTTGATTTCCAGAATAATTGTAGTTTTGTGGAGATCGATTATAATTGCCATTCTGATTTTGTGAACGCCCTCTAGAACGTTGAGTGTAATTGACAGTAGCAATCACTTGTGACGTAGCTGAAACAGTTGTGGAATCTTTTTCTTGTAAGGATCGTTCATGATCAGTAAGTTTTTCAAAGAGATCAGAAAAGGTTATTGGGGTTTCACGAACTTTTAACGCAGCAACTATGGGACTGTAATCATCTCCCAATCGCGTGATAATATAAACAATTAAATCATCATCACTCACCGGATTCTGGGTAAGAGCAAGCTCATCTGCAATAGCCCTCATCTCATTGAGAAAAACAACAATCGGTTTGGTTCCCTTAGAGTTCTGTGCTAATTTAGTCTTTAAGGACAAAATTCTAGAACGAGAAACATTAGCAAAACTCTAGTGAAGCCGATCCCATGCTTCTTTGGCAGTATTGGCTGAAGAAATCAAGGGTTGAATAGTATCGGAACAACTTCCTAAAAGAGCACTGATCAAGATTTGATCTTGTCGAAACTATAAGGCGAAAGCTGGGTTGGCTGTTTTGTCTTTTTCAGAAAGAAATTGTGATGGTGCAACCCGTGAACCATCAATAAAATCAAGTAAATCAAGACCAATTAAGGTTGATTGAATCTGTTTTCTCCAAACAGGAAAATTCTCCTGAGTAAGTTTAATAGGAAAATGCATTGGAGCATTTAATTGAATAACAGTAATAGATGACGAAGCCATTGATTAAAATTTAAGAAAATTGGATCAGAAAACTCGTGAGAGCAGATTGCGGCTCTGATACCATATAGAGAAAAGGGTTTTTGTATTATTTACTGAACGTATTACAGAAATTTATATAATACAAGTCTACAACTAACTAAATACAAGATAAGTATATAGCTATAACTCAAATACTAAAAATAAGTATACAACTATAACTCAAATACTAAAAATAGATAAAACTGTTATAGTTAGTCTTTATCCTTAATATCTACAACTAACTAAATACAAGATAAGTATATAGCTATAACTCAAATACTTAAAAATAGATAAAACTGTTATAGTTAGTCTTTATCCTTAATAACTAATTCCTTTATTTTTAATCGAAGATAAATTGAAATTTCAGTTATTTTTGAATCATGAAATGGATATCTTATTGATTTATTTTTATTAATTCTAATATTTCTTCACAATATTATTATTTTTGTTGATTGATCAAAAGGGTTATTATTTTTCTCATTTGACAAAGTAATATACTATTAGCTTGAGTTCTTGGATCCATAATGTTTAAGATATTCATCACTCAATAACTATTAGCATTAAATCTGTTAAGCAATTGCATAATCTAATTTAATTAAACCACGTAGTTGAGTTTATTGGTTAAAATTGAGTCTCTCTAAATTTTAAGGCGGTCAATAGATTAAATCTAATAAATATTTTTTGATTTATTTATTAACTAAAACTAATTATTGAACGTCTCATAATTAATTCACTTGTTGAGCGTCTCATAATTAATTTACAAGTGAAGAGAAATTTGTTATATGAAGTGTTTCCCATATTTATAACCAATTTTTGGAATTTTTTGAGAGTCATTCATGCTTTCAATTCCTTTAACTTAAATGGATTCTATTCTTTAGTTAGAATCTCTTTGCATTGATTTTTTCTTGATTAAAATTTCTGAGCCATTTTTATATTCCTTTAATTCAATTATTAGTCACTCCTTATTTTACTTTCACTTTTTATTTTTTGGTTGTTGAGAAGGATTTTAGTGTCAATTAATCCATGTAGTCAAGATCCTATTCACCTTATACACGATTTATTTTATTGAGTTTGTATATATTATTTTTGATAATTTTGATATTCATCAAAATTTGACGTTGTTTCTGGAGAATTGATTTAAACTAATTTATTTCTTTTTATTATAAGTTTAATCATAAAGAATAATTGCTTTACAATTCAAAATAAGAAAAGTGCAGCAAAAGCTTCAAAAAATAAGCTAAACTAAGGAAACAAATGTAACGACCTGGAAACCGGATCGCTACCGACGCTAGGATCCAGATCGACTTAAGGTCGCCGGGACCCGTAGCAAGCCTAACATATATCCTGTAAACTTGCTTAATCCCATACATGATCATACATTTACGTAAAACATTAAACTTTTTCTTTCATTCACTAAGCTTAACCTGTGCATGCACAATCTCATAACCATAAAACCCCACACTGGAGCCCTCATCAAATGCTCCAATGGGGTAACATTACATACATTAAGCTTGGTTTACATAAACATCATTAAAAACATTTTAATAAAAGATCATGTAACCAAAAAGGGATCAACGTACACTAGGGCCAAGCACAATACTATCCTCAATACAATTCTTTACATTACATCACATTATAATATTTTACAATACATGTCCACATCTAACTTTTACATACATAAACTTCTATTCCTGTTGACTTCCTAGTCTAGCCCGTACCTGCAAACCTGGGGGTGATGGGAATGGGGTGAGCTACTAGAGCCCAATGAGCAGAATAATAAAACATTGTAATTAAAACATATGATCTCATGGAATGCATCACATCACAAACAAATCACATCAAGGATGAACTTGTCACTAATAGCCCTCTACACATTCCAATAGTGCCAGGGGCGTAGAATGGGCCTCACTGGTCTTTCTCTTACATAGTGCCAGGGGCGTAGAATGAGCCTCACTGGTCTTTCATACCGTATCATCACTATCTCATATCATATCATATCATAGGGAGGGCTAAAGGATCATCCAACATTCATCCACATCAACAACATTATATGCAATGCAACATATTCGTGAATTCTAATGCAAGCACCCTAATACATCTCATGGCATTCATGATGCGTGAATCATGCTAAAACTTTCATTATTTTACTTTGAAACATAAGGAGTCATTCTACTCACCTCAGGCTAGCTCTGAAAAGACACTGAAGCAGCTATCTCACTGCTGGGGTCCTCGGTTCCTCGGGTTCGAACCTACACAGGTGGACTCAAGTGAGGGACCAAACATGCATGAACATGACTCTAAACTACTCCCCAAAAACCCCCTAAAACACCTTAAAACAATCATAGAAATCATGCAAAGGAAGGCTGAACAGGGCACTTTCAGCGGCAGGTTTGGCAGCCGAAAGTCCCTCTAGAGCCGAAAGTCATGCACCTTCGGCGGCACTTTCGGTGGCCGAAGGTTCCTTCCAGATCCGAAACTCGTGCATGTTCGGCGGCACCTTTGGCGGCCGAAACTCCTTTCCAGAGCCGAAAGTCCACTTTCGGGGGCAAGATTCGGCAGCCAAAATTTGCCTCCACAGGCAGGTTCGGCGGCCGAAAGGCTTTCGGCTGCCGAACCTGGGTTCTCCCAAAGTGGCAGAACCCAACCTCCTCATGCACATAAACCTTAACACTAAACAACTAACCCAATCATGCATTTCCACCTCATGAACCTTCATGAAACTTAACCAAAACATGAAAAGAGGTGAGGATCTACTCTTACCTTTTGAAGATCGAGAGGAGAGGCGATCCAACTCGGAGATGGGAGAGATCTAGCTCCTTGGTTCTCCAAGCTCCAAAAACTTGTTCTAAGCTCACAATTCTTCAAAACCAAGTAAACACTTGTTAAAACTTGAAAGATTTGAGGAAAATCATCAAAATCAACCATGGAAGGGCATGGACTCACCTCTGGCCGGAAATGGGAAAGAAACTCGCCCATTTTTGGCCATGGGGCTTCTTATAGGGGCTGGCCAGGCCACCTTCGGAAGCCTAAAGTGCCTCCAAAACTCATGCAAGTTCGGCGGCCGAACATGAGGTTCGGCGGCCGAACCTGGAATTCCCTCTATGGTCTTTTTCATTCAAAACTCAATTTCTTTCTTATTTAAAACCTTAAAATAAATTAAAACATTTTATGAAAACATGATTTTACCCTTCTAGAGGTTTTCGACATCCGAGATTCCACCGGACGGTAGGAATTCCGATACCGGAGTCTAGCCGGGTATTACATTCTCCCCCATTAAGAACATTCGTCCCCGAATGTTCCTCAACTAGCACATGCATAGCATAAAACATAGACATACACATAAAACACATAACACTAACCTTAGAAGAGATGAGGATATTGCTGGAGCATGGACTCCCGTGTCTCCTAGGTACACTCCTCGATGTTGTGGTGATTCCAAATGACTTTCACCATCGGGATTTCCTTGTTCCTCAACTTTTTGATCTGTGTGTTTAGGATCCGTACTGGCTGTTCAACATAAGTGAGATCTTTTAGGATCTCTACATCAGGCTCACTAAGAACCTTTGTAATACTCGGCTAGACTCCGGTATCGGAATTCCTACCGTCCGATGGAATCTCGGATGTCGGAAGCCTCTAGTAGGGTAGAAACATGTTTTCATAAAATGTTTTAAGGTATTTCATGGTTTTAAGTATGAAAATTAAATGAGTTTTTGCATGAAAAGTCTTTGGAGGAAAACCCAGGTTCGGCCGCCGAAAGTCAAGTTCGGCCGCCGAACATGCATGCGTTTTGGAGGCACGTTAGGCCCCCGAAAGCATGAGTGAGGGAAGTCCAGGTTCGGCCGCCGAAACCCAAGTTCGGCCGCCGAACATGGCATGCATGCGGAGGCACTTTCGGCCCCCGAACGTGGCCTGGCCAGCCACCTATAAAAGGGTCGCTTAGCCGAAATGGGCGAGCTTTCTCCCATTTTTGGCCATAGCTAGCTTCCGACCTCCCTCTCCCCAGATCTTGTGTTCTTCCTCCAAATCTCCTCCATTTTTCTTGAGTTTTCACCTCTCATTGCAAGTTTTGAGCATTTAAGACAAGTTTTGGAGCTTTGGGAACTCAGGAGCTCGTTTGCTTGGATCTCCGAGTTTAGGTCGTCTCTCTCTCGATCTTCAAGAGGTAAGAGCCGATCTTAAGCTCATTGTATGTTTTAAGTAAGTTTTAAGTTGTTTTATGGGGTAGAATGGCATGTATAGGGTTGTATGAGTTTTTAAGCAAATATTATGTTTTTGAACAATGTGGCATGTTTGAAGTGTTGTAGTTGGGGTATTTGTTAGTTTGAGACCCCTAGGTGTGATGTATGATGTGTATGCATGTTTAGAGCAAGTTTATGCATGATTTGAGGTTTTGGGAGGCAAGAGGTTCATTTGAGCCAAGTTTCTGCCCATTTGGGAGAAACCAGGTTCGGCAGCCGAAGGAACTTTCGGCCGCCGAACCCCCTTGTGGAGGCAGCATTCGGCTGCCGAAGCTTGCCCCCGAAAGGAGACTTTCGTCTCTGTCTGGGACTTTCGGCCTCCGAAGGTGCCGCCGAACATGCATGAGTTTCGCCTCTGTCTGGGAGTTTCGGCCGCCGAAGGTGCCGCCGAACCTGCCTGACTTTCGGCTCTGGAGGGACTTTCGGCCGCCGAACCTGCCGCCGAAAGTGCCCTGTCCAGCCATTTCTTGCATGTTTTTATGTGGTTGTTTTATGATGTTTTAGGGGGGTTTTTGGGGAGTATATTAGAGTTATGTTTATGTATGTTTGGTCCCTCATTGGAGTCCACCTGTGTAGGTTCGGACCCGAGGAACCGAGGACCCCAGCAGTGAGCCAGCTGCTACAGAGTTTGTCAGAGCTAGCCAGAGGTGAGTGGAATAAACTTTAAGTTTTAAATAAATGAAATATGAATTTTGAGCATGATCCATGCATCATGAATGCCATGAGATATAGTAGGTTGTTTGCATTAGTATTCACGAATATGCTGCATTGCATTTATGATGTTGATGTGGATTGGTTATTGGATGATCCTTTAATCCTCATATGGTATGATGATGTTACGGCATGATATGGTATGGAAGTCCAGGTTGTACCCATTCTACGTCCCTGGCACGATGTAAGAGAAAGTCCAGGTTGTACCCATTCTACGTCCCTGGCACATTGGTATGTATGATATGTTATGTTAAGAGAAAGACCGGTTGTACCCATTCTACGTCCCGACACTTTGGAATGGAGAGGACTATAGGTGACAATACCATCCGAGATGTGATTTGTTGTGATGTGTTGCATTTCATGGAAGCATGAAATTTTAATATATGATTTCACCATTCTGCTCACTGGGCTTTGTAGCTCACCCCTCTCCCCTAACCCCAGATGTGCAGGTACAGGGTAGACCAGGAGGTTAGCCAGAGTTTTGAAGTATGTTTATGTAATAGTTAGATTGTGGACATGACAATTGTACTATGATGTAATGTAAGAGATTAGAGTTATGTTATGTGTAATGATATTGAGGTTATAGATGTGCTTGACCCTATGAGTATTGTTATCCCTTGTTGATGCATGATCTTAGATATTTGATGATACAGATGTTAGCCAACTCAACACATGTATATCGCCCATTGGGGCATTGATGAGATCCCACTGAGGGGTCAAGTTTATGATTATGTTTTAGTGCATGCACAGGTTGAGTTTGGTGTATGAGGAATGAATGAAAGAAAAGTTTAAATTTTTATGTATGTTGTTGATCATGTATGGGATTATACAGGTTTACAGGTTACATGGCAGGCTTGCTACGGTTCCCGGCGGCCTTATGCCAATCTGGATCCTAGCGCCGGTAGCGGTCCGATTTTCGGGTCGTTACAGAATGGTATCAGAGCCCTAGGTTCATAGGATCGGACCTAGAGTGTCGGGCTCATAGATGTTATAGAAGGTCAAGCACAATAGGAAGATCATGTCCACTAGGATAGGATGTGGAGTCCTGTCTTGTATGATGATGTGAAATGCCATGATAATATACATGTGCATTGATGTTATGATATGAATGACGTATATGTGATGAGGGTTCAGGTGTGCCCACATGAACCATATGATGCTAATGTTTGTATGATGTGTACTGTTTTTCAGAAAATAGGATGAGAGGAACTCGTCGATCTGCACGATTGACTGGAGTGCCACCTGAGGATGAGGGCACGAGTGCCCGTCCTCCTACATTGCCTAGGGCAATGTCTTGTAGAGCCAACAGAGAAAGAGTGTCAAGGGACTCTAGAAGGTCTTTTGATGCTAGCAGAAGGGGGACTGATAGAGGAGGAAATTCTTCAGATGTGAGGGAGGTTACAGAAGAGGATCAGAGGAGGGATGGGAATCTGGATGTTAGCATGGAGGAAGAAGGGACAGGGGAATCTCAGGGAGGCGTTCAGGCCTCGGGATATGGTTTTCCACCCCATTATCCACCCTTTCCGCAGGGTTCAGGGTATCCGATGGGAGGTACATCGGATTTCTCCAGCTTTAACCCCTACCCTACCTACATGCCTTATCCACCTTTCTATCCACCTTACACACAGTACCCAGCTTATCCACCCTCACCCTTCTATCCAAACCCGGTAAACCCCACCTCGGGGAATGCTGCACCTCCACCTCCACCACCTACAGAACCAGCAGCCCCAGTTACTCAACCTCCTAGACCTAGCTCAGTCGATGGGAGCAAGGTAAAGATGATAGATTACCTCAAGCTAGATGCTCCCAAATACAAGTCAGGGGATGACCCCTTTGAGTATCTGAGAGTGGTGAAGACAATAACTGATGAGCTAGGGGCAAGTGACAGCAGGGCCATTCAGATGGCAGGGTTCACTTTAAAGTGCAAGAAGGCACGGGAATGGTTCAAGTGTTATGTGGACCCGAGACTAGACGGTATGACATGGGAAGAATTTGTGAATGAGTTTGCTGGATGGGCTTTTCCAGACAGTTCCAGAGAACTGAAGATGATTGAGTTTGAGCAACTGAGGCAGTCAGAGCACATGGGTGTAGAGGAGTTCACGGATAAATTCTTGGAGCTATTGCCTTTTTCAGGGCAAGCTCTAGATACAGATACGAAGAAAGCCAAGAGGTATGTTATGAAGCTGCATTCCAGGTACTCCTCGTTGATTCAGTCAGCTGAGAGAGAAAGTTTCCACACTGTGGTGGATATGGCTCGAAGAATGGAAGCAAGTGCTATAGTTGAGGGGTCAGTGAAGCAGTCAGTGACCCAGTCTTCGGGGGTTAAGACCCCAGGCAGAGGAGGGCCAGGTCTCTCTTCTCAGAGCTCAGGTAAGAAGAGGTGGGATAACACCACCAGGAAGCCGAAGAAGAATAAGTTTTGGAACAAGTTGAAGTCCGGTCTGGGATTTGGCGGTGGCTCGAGCTCAGGCTCAGATGGTACAGAATGCCAGAGATGTGAAAGACCGCACAGGGGAGTGTGTCGAGCTGGGACTAATACATGTTTCAGATGCGGACAGGAGGGACACATAGCTCGGGAGTGTCCTAGAGCGCCTTTTATGGGCTAGCCCCAGCAGACAGCTTCTGGTGGTGTGGCACAGCCAGCGGCTCCAGCCACAACTCAGGGCAGTGGCAGAGGTAGAGGGAGAGGAGCAGCCTCTTCTTCTGGTTCCCGAGGTGAAGGTCCATCAGCTCCAGCCAGGATCTTCACCATGACTCAGCAGGAGGCTAACACATCCAACACCGTGGTGTCAGGTAATCTCGTCATTGGGTGTTCTGATGTGTATGCATTAATGGATCCGGGTGCATCTCATTCATTTATTGCTCCGAGAGCCGTTGAGAGGTTGGGTCTGATAGTCTCTGGGTTAGAGTGTCCCCTATGGGTCAGTGGACCCAAGTGTGACCCGTCAGTGGCAGTGTCAGTCTGCCAGTACAGTCCAGTTTTTGTTGAGGGAAGATGCCTCTCCGCCGACCTTGTAGTTCTAGAGTTGACAGACTTTGACGTCATTCTAGGGATGGATTGGCTATCTACCCATGGTGCTACCTTGGACTGCAGGGACAAGGTAGTCAGGTTCAGAGATCAGAACGGGTCAGAGGTCGTCTTCCGAGGAGACATGAGGGGCACACCTAGAGATCTGATATCAGCTCTTCAGGCTCGTAGGATGCTTAGGAAGGGATGTCAGGGGTACTTAGCTCACGTGAGAGAGCTAGACAGTCAGGTCAGGGAGCCGGCCTCGGTGCCAGTTGTCAGAGAGTTTCAGGATGTTTTTCCGGATGAGCTTCCAGGTTTACCACCTGCTAGGGAGATAGAGTTCGAGATAGAGTTGGTGCTTGGAACTAGACCGATCTCTATCTCTCCCTACAGGATGGCCCCAGCCGAGTTAAAGGAGTTGAAAGAGCAGTTGCAAGAGCTGGTAGAAAAGGGTTTCATCCGACAGAGTACCTCACCTTGGGGTGCTCCGGTCTTGTTTGTGAGGAAGAAGGATGGATCCCTTAGACTTTGTATCGACTACAGGCAGTTGAACAAAGTCACTACCAAAAATAGGTACCCTCTGCCAAGGATCGATGATCTATTCGACCAGCTAGCAGGAGCGGGTTGTTTCTCCAAAATAGATCTGAGATCGGGGTACCATCAGCTAAGGATAAGGGATGAAGATGTGCCGAAGACAGCTTTCAGGACCAGATATGGGCATTTTGAGTTCCTTGTGATGCCGTTCGGGTTAACCAACGCCCCTGCAACATTCATAGATCTCATGAACAGAGTGTTTAGCCAATACCTGGATCACTTCGTTATTGTCTTTATAGATGATATCTTAGTGTATTCCAGGAATGCAGAGGAGCATGCCCATCATCTGCGGTTGGTCTTGCAGACCTTGAGGGAACATGGCTTGTATTCCAAGTTCTCTAAATGTGAGTTCTGGCTGAGGAGCATTTCGTTCTTGGGGCATGTAGTGTCAGAGAATGGGATTGAGGTGGACCCCAAGAAGACAGAAACTGTGGCTAACTGGCCCAGACCCACTTCAGTGACAGAGATTAGAAGTTTCTTGGGTTTGGCAGGTTACTACAGGAGGTTCGTTCAGAACTTCTCAAAGATAGCAGCTCCTCTGACCAGACTAACCAGGAAGAATCAGAAGTTTCTGTGGACCGACCAGTGCGAAGAGAGTTTTGAAGAGCTTAAGAAGAGGTTGACTTCAGCACCAGTTTTAGCTCTGCCATCTAGTGATGAGGACTTTACAGTCTTTTGTGATGCGTCCCGTGTGGGACTGGGTTGTGTACTAATGCAGAATGAGAGGGTGATCGCTTATGCTTCTAGGCAGCTGAAGAAGCACGAGTTGAATTACCCCACACATGACCTAGAGATGGCAGCAGTAATCTTTGCACTCAAGATGTGTAGGCACTACCTCTATGGGGTTAAATGTGAGATCTTCACGGATCATAAAAGCCTGCAGTACATCCTGAGTCAAAGAGATTTGAATTTGAGACAGAGGAGATGGGTGGAGCTACTGAGTGACTATGATTGCAAGATTCAGTATCATCCGGGTAAGGCGAATGTCGTGGCAGACGCCCTAAGCCGGAAGTCACTAGGCAGTCTATCCCACATATCGGCAGAGAGGAGGCCAGTGGTGAAGGAGTTCTACAAGCTCATTGAGGAAGGTCTACAGTGGCACCCGTGTTTCTGGAGCAGGTGGCTCAGAAACAGCATGAGGACCCGGAGTTAGTGAAGATTGCCAGGACTGTTCAGTCAGGCAATGACAGTGAGTTCAGATTCGACAGCAAGGGGATCCTCCGCTATGGGAGCAGACTATGTGTACCAGATGACATAGGGCTAAAAGGAGACATTATGAGGGAGGCTCATAATGCAAGATACAGCATTCACCCCGGGGCCACCAAGATGTATCAAGATCTAAAGAAGGTTTATTGGTGGCCAGCTATGAAGAAAGAAGTGGCACAGTTTGTGTCCGCCTGCGAAGTATGTCAGAGGGTGAAGCTGGAACATCAGAAGCCGGCTGGAATGCTTAACCCGCTACCTATTCCAGAGTGGAAATGGGAGAATATAGCTATGGACTTCGTAGTGGGGTTACCGGCGGCGTCTAACAGAGTGGACTCCATATGGGTGATTGTGGACAGACTCACCAAATCTGCTCACTTCATTCCTGTCAGGAGTGGCTACTCTGTGGACAAGTTGGCGCAGGTATATGTGGATGAGATCGTCAGGCTGCATGGGGTTCCTGTTTCGATAGTGTCTGATAGAGGGCCCCAGTTCACCTCCAGATTTTGGCGGAGTCTGCAGAACGCCATGGGTACCAGGTTGGATTTCAGTACTGCCTTCCACCCCCAGACTGATGGACAGTCAGAAAGGACCATCCAGACTATTGAGGATATGCTCAGAATGTGTGTGCTGGACTTTGGCGGTTCTTGGAGGCAGCATCTACCTTTGGTGGAGTTTGCCTACAACAACAGCCATCATGCTAGCATCGGGATGGCTCCATATGAAGCTTTGTACGGAAGGAAGTGCAGATCACCTGTTTGCTGGGAGGAAGTTGGAGAAAAGGCCTTGGCAGGGCCTGAGCTAGTAGAGATCACCAGCAGGGTGGTACCCATAATCAGAGAAAGAATCAAGACTGCTGCCAGCAGACAGAAGAGCTATGCAGACGTCCGCAGGAGACAGTTAGAGTTTCAGGAGGGGGATCTGGTATTGCTTAAGGTGTCTCCAATGAAAGGAGTGGTTCGGTTCGGGAAGAAAGGTAAGCTGGCTCCACGGTACATCGGACCCTTCGAAGTCTTGCAAAGGATTGGGAATGTATCGTACAAGCTGGACTTACCTGCTTCTATGGCAAGAATCCATCCGGTTTTCCATGTTTCTATGTTGAGGAAATTTGTGTCAGATCCGAGCAAGGTTCTTAGTGAGCCTGATGTGGAGATCCAAGAGGATCTCACCTATGTTGAGCAGCCAGTGCGGATCATAGACACCCAGATCAGAAAGCTGAGAAACAAGGAAATCCCGATGGTGAAAGTCCTTTGGAACCACCACAATATGGAAGAGTGCACTTGGGAGACACGGGAGTCCATACTCCAGCAGTACCCTTATCTTTTCTGAGGTTAGTTCCCTGTGAGTTTTACGTGCTATGTATGTATGTTATGTTTTATGCCATGCTATGTGTGCTAGTTGGGGAACATTCGGGGACGAATGTTCTTAAGGGGGGGGAGAATGTAATACCCGGCTAGACTCCGGTATCGGAATTCCTACCGTCCGGTGGAATCTCGGATGTCGGAAGCCTCTAGTAGGGTAGAAACATGTTTTCATAAAATGTTTTAAGGTATTTCATGGTTTTAAGTATGAAAATTAAATGAGTTTTTGCATGAAAAGTCTTTGGAGGAAAACCCAGGTTCGGCCGCCGAAAGTCAAGTTCGGCCGCCGAACATGCATGCGTTTTGGAGGCACGTTAGGCCCCCGAAAGCATGAGTGAGGGAAGTCCAGGTTCGGCCGCCGAAACCCAAGTTCGGCCGCCGAACATGGCATGCATGCGGAGGCACTTTCGGCCCCCGAACGTGGCTTGGCCAGCCACCTATAAAAGGGTCGCTTAGCCGAAATGGGCGAGCTTTCTCCCATTTTCGGCCATAGCTAGCTTCCGACCTCCCTCTCCCTAGATCTTGTGTTCTTTCTCCAAATCTCCTCCATTTTTCTTGAGTTTTCACCTCTCATTGCAAGTTTTGAGCATTTAAGACAAGTTTTGGAGCTTTGGGAACTCAGGAGCTCGTTTGCTTGGATCTCCGAGTTTAGGTCGTCTCTCTCTCGATCTTCAAGAGGTAAGAGCCGATCTTAAGCTCATTGTATGTTTTAAGTATGTTTTAAGTTGTTTTATGGGGTAGAATGGCATGTATAGGGTTGTATGAGTTTTTAAGCAAATATTATGTTTTTGAACAATGTGGCATGTTTGAAGTGTTGTAGTTGGGGTATTTGTTAGTTTGAGACCCCTAGGTGTGATGTATGATGTGTATGCATGTTTAGAGCAAGTTTATGCATGATTTGAGGTTTTGGGAGGCAAGAGGTTCATTTGAGCCAAGTTTCTGCCCATTTGGGAGAAACCAGGTTCGGCAGCCGAAGGAACTTTCGGCCGCCGAACCCCCTTGTGGAGGCAGCATTCGGCTGCCGAAGCTTGCCCCCGAAAGGAGACTTTCGTCTCTGTCTGGGACTTTCGGCCGCCGAAGGTGCCGCCGAACATGCATGAGTTTCGCCTCTGTCTGGGAGTTTCGGCTGCCGAAGGTGCCGCCGAACCTGCCTGACTTTCAGCTCTGGAGGGACTTTCGGCCGCCGAACCTGCCGCCGAAAGTGCCCTGTCCAGCCATTTCTTGCATGTTTTTATGTGGTTGTTTTATGATGTTTTAGGGGGTTTTTGGGGAGTATATTAGAGTTATGTTTATGTATGTTTGGTCCCTCATTGGAGTCCACCTGTGTAGGTTCGGACCCAAGGAACCGAGGACCCCAGCAGTGAGCCAGCTGCTACAGAGTTTGTCAGAGCTAGCCAGAGGTGAGTGGAATAAACTTTAAGTTTTAAATAAATGAAATATGAATTTTGAGCATGATCCATGCATCATGAATGCCATGAGATATAGTAGGTTGTTTGCATTAGTATTCACGAATATGCTGCATTGCATTTATGATGTTGATGTGGATTGGTTATTGGATGATCCTTTAGTCCTCATATGGTATGATGATGTTACGACATGATATGGTATGGAAGTCCAGGTTGTACCCATTCTACGTCCCTGGCACGATGTAAGAGAAAGTCCAGGTTGTACCCATTCTACGTCCCTGGCACATTGGTATGTATGATATGTTATGTTAAGAGAAAGACCGGTTGTACCCATTCTACGTCCCGGCACTTTGGAATGGAGAGGACTATAGGTGACAATACCATCCGAGATGTGATTTATTGTGATGTGTTGCATTTCATGGAAGCATGAAATTTTAATATATGATTTCACCATTCTGCTCACTGGGCTTTGTAGCTCACCCCTCTCCCCTAACCCCAGATGTGCAGGTACAGGGTAGACCAGGAGGTTAGCCAGAGTTTTGAAGTATGTTTATGTAATAGTTAGATTGTGGACATGACAATTGTACTATGATGTAATGTAAGAGATTACAGTTATGTTATGTGTAATGATATTGAGGTTATAGATGTGCTTGACCCTATGAGTATTGTTATCCCTTGTTGATGCATGATCTTAGATATTTGATGATACAGATGTTAGCCAACTCAACACATGTATATCGCCCATTGGGGCATTGATGAGATCCCACTGAGGGGTCAAGTTTATGATTATGTTTTAGTGCATGCACAGGTTGAGTTTGGTGTATGAGGAATGAATGAAAGAAAAGTTTAAATTTTTATGTATGTTGTTGATCATGTATGGGATTATACAGGTTTACAGGTTACATGGCAGGCTTGCTACGGTTCCCGGCAGCCTTATGCCGATCTGGATCCTAGCACCGGTAGCGGTCCGATTTTCGGGTCGTGACAACCTTGCTCGGATTTGACACGAACTTCCGTAACATGGAAACATGGAAAACCGGATGAATTCTCTCCATAGAAGCAGGTAAGTCCAACTTGTACGATACATTCCCAATCTTCTGCAAGATCTCAAAGGGTCCGATGTACCGTGGAGCTAGCTTACCTTTCTTCCCAAACCGAATCACCCCTCTCATAGGAGACACCTTGAGCAATACCAAATCCCCCTCCTGAAACTCTACTTGCCTTCTGCGGATATCTGCATAACTCTTTTGCCTGCTCACAGCAGTTCTGATTCCTTCTCTGATTATGGGAACTACTCTGCTGGTGATCTCTACTAGCTCAGGCCCTGCCAAGGCCCTTTCTCCACCTTCCTCCCAGCAAACAGGTGACCTGCACTTCCTTCCATACAAAGCTTCATATGGGGCCATCCCTATACTAGCATGATAGCTGTTATTGTAGGCAAACTCCACCAAAGGTAGATGTTGCCTCCAAGAACCGCCAAAATCTAGTACACACATTCTGAGCATATCTTCTATTGTCTGGATGGTCCTCTCTGATTGTCCGTCCGTCTGAGGATGGAAAGCAGTGCTGAAGTCTAGCCTGGTACCCATAGCACTCTGCAGACTCCGCCAAAACCTGGAGGTGAACTGGGGTCCTCTATCAGACAATATTGAAACAGGAGCCCCATGCAACCTGACCACTTCATCAACAAATACATGCGCCAATTTGTCCACAGAATAGCCACTCCTGACAGGGATGAAGTGAACAGATTTGGTCAGTCTGTCCACAATCACCCATATGGAGTGCAACCTGTTGGATGTTGCCGGTAACCCCACTATGAAGTCCATAGCTATATTCTCCCATTTCCACTCTGGAATAGGTAGTGGGTTAAGCATTCCAGCCGGCTTCTGATGTTCCAGCTTCACCCTCTGACATACTTCGTAGGCTGACACGAACTGTGCCACTTCTTTTTTCATAGCTGGCCACCAATAAACTCTCTTCAGATCTTGATACATTTTGGTGGCTCCAGGGTGAACACTGTATCTGGCATTATGAGCTTCCCTCATAATGTCTCCCTTCAGACCTACGTCATCAGGTACACACAATCTATTCCCATAGCGGAGGATCCCCTTGCTGTTAAATATGAACTCTTCATTTTTGCTTGACTGAACAGTCCTGGCAATCTTTACTAACTCTGGGTCCTCATGCTGTTTCTGAGCCACTTGTTCCAGAAACACGGGTGTCACTCTCATCTGGGCTATCAAAGCACCTGTACCAGACAACTCCAGTTGCAAACTTTCATTGATGAGCTTATGAAACTCTTTCACCACCGGTCTCCTCTCTGTTGTAATATGGGACAAACTGCCAAGTGATTTCTGGCTTAGGACGTCTGCCACAACATTCGCCTTACCCGGATGGTACTGAAACTTGCAATCATAGTCACTAAGCAGTTCTACCCATCTTCTCTGCCGCAGGTTCAACTCTCTTTGACTCAAGATGTACTGCAAGCTTTTATGATCTGTGAAGATCTCACATTTTACCCCATAAAGGTAATACCTCCACATCTTGAGTGCAAAGATTACAGCTGCCATCTCTAGATCATGTGTAGGGTAATTCAACTCGTGCTTCTTCAACTGCCTAGAAGCATAAGCAATTACCCTATCATTCTGCATCAACACACAACCTAGTCCCACACGGGATGCATCACAGAAAACCGTGAAGTCTTCATTACTAGTAGGCAAAGCTAACACCGGTGCTGACGTCAACCTCTTCTTTAGCTCTTCAAAACTCTCTTCACACTGGTCTGACCACACAAACTTCTAGTTCTTCTTAGTCAATCTGGTCATAGGAGCTGCAATCTTAGAGAAGTCCTGAACGAACCTCCTATAGTAACCTGCTAAACCCAAGAAGCTCTTGATCTCTGTCACTGTAGTGGGTCTAGGCTAGTTAGCTATAGCTTCCACCTTCTTGGGGTCCACTTCGATTCCGTTTCCTGATACAAAATGTCCCAAGAATGAAATGCTCCTCAACCAGAACTCACACTTGGAGAACTTGGCGTACAAGCCGTGTTCCCTCAAGGTTTGCAAAACTGTCCTCAGATGATGGGCATGCTCCTCTGCATTCCTGGAATACACTAAGATATCATCTATGAAGACAATAACAAAGTGATCCAGATACTGACTGAAAACTCTGTTCATGAGGTCCATGAATGCTGCAGGGGCATTGGTTAACCCGAACGGCATTAGAAGGAACTCATAGTGCCCATATCTAGTCCTGAAAGCCGTCTTTGGCACATCTTCTTCTCTTATTCTCAGCTGATGGTACCCGGATCTCAGATCTATCTTGGAGAAATAACCTGCTCCTGCTAGCTGGTCGAATAGATCGTCGATCCTAGGCAACGGGTATTTGTTCTTGGTAGTGACTTTGTTCAACTGCCTGTAGTTGATACAAAGTCTAAGGGATCCATCCTTCTTTCTCACAAACAGCACTGGAGCACCCCAAGGTGAGGTACTCGGTCGGATGAAGCCCTTATCTACCAGCTCTTGCAACTGCTCTTTCAATTCTTTCAACTCAGCTGGTGCCATCCTGTAGGGAGAGATAGAGATTGGTCTGGTTCCAGGCATCAACTCAATTTCAAACTCTATCTCCCTAGCAGGTGGTAAACCTGGCAGCTCGTCTGGGAAAACATCTAAAAACTCTCTGACCACGGGCACTGAGGCGGGATCTCTAACATGACTGTCCAGCTCTTTCACATGAGCCAGAAAACCCTGACAACCCCTCCTGAGCAGCCTACAAGCCTGTAGGGCTGATATCAAACCTCTAGGTGTGCCCCTCCTGTCTCCTCTGAAGACAACCTCTGACCCATCCTGACCTCTGAACCTGACTACCTTGTCTCTGCAGTCCAAGGTAGCACCATGGGTAGATAGCCAATCCATCCCTGGAATGACGTCAAAATCTGTCAAATCTAGAACCACAAGGTCGGTTGAAAGGCATCTCCCTTCAACAAAAACTGGACTACACTGGCAGACTGACTCTGCCACCGACGGGTTACACTTGGGTCCACTGACCCATAGGGGACACTCTAATCCAGAGACCATCAAACCCAACCTCTCAACTGCTCTCGGAGCAACAAAAGAATGAGATGCACCAGGGTCCATTAATGCATACACATCTGAACAACCAATGATGAGATTACCTGACACCACAGTGTTGGATGTGTTCGCCTCCTGCTGAGTCATAGTGAAGATCTGCGCTGGAGCTGACTGACCTTCACTCCTGAAACCTGCTGAACAAGAGGCTGCCCCTCTCCCTCTGCCTCTGCCACTGGCCTGCGTCGCGGCTGGAGCTACTGGCTGAGCCACACTACCAGAAGCTGTCTGCTGGGACTGTGCCACATAAGCTGCTCTGGGACACTGCCGTGCCATGTGTCCCTCTTGCCCACATCTGAAGCAGGCTGTTGTCCCAAACCGACATACTCCCTTGTGCGGCTTCCCACACTTCATACATACTGCATTGTCTGCACCTGAGCTCGAGCCACTTCTTAATCTCAAACCTGACTTGATCTTTTTCCAGAACTTGTTCTTCTTAGACTTCTTCGTGGTACTGACCCACTTCTTACTGCCTGAAGCTGCTGAACTCAAAGAAGAGGGATCTAACCTTCTCCCACCTGGGGTTTTGGAACCAGAAGACTGTGCCACAGACTGTTTAACTCTCCCTTCAATGATTGCACTAGCCTCCATTGTAATACCCGACTAGACTCCGGTATCGAAATTCCTACCGTCCGGTGGAATTTCGGGTGTCGAAAACCTCTAGAAGGGTAGAACCATGTTTTTATAAAATGTTTTAATGTGTTTTATGTTTTAAGCATGAAAGAAAATAAGTTTTTGAATGAAAACAACCTTGAGGAAAACTCAGGTTCGGCCGCCGAAACTCAAAGTTCGGCCGCCGAACATGCATGCTTTTCGGGTGAGCCTTAGGCCCCCGAAGGCATAAGTGAGGGAAGCCCAGGTTCGGCCGCCGAACCTCAAGTTCGGCCGCCGAACATGGCATGCATGCGGAGGCACATTCGGCCCCTGAACGTGGCCTGGCCAGCCACTATAAAAGGGTCCCTTAGTCGAAAACGGGCGAGCTTTTCTCCCCGTTGTCGGCCAAGGTGAGCTCTCCGCCATCCCTCACCGATCTTGAGTCTTTTCCTTTAAATCTTCCACGATTTTCATTAGTTTCCATCTTGTTTTGAAGATTTTCAAGTTTTGAGCAAGTTTTGGAGCTTGGAGGTTCAAGAACCCAATCTCTCCCACCTCTGAGTTTTAGGTCGTCTCTCTCTCGATCTTCAAGAGGTAAGAGCCGATCTTAAGCTCATTGCATGTTTTAAGTAAGTTTTAAGTAGATCTATGGGGGTAGAATGCATGTTTAGGTTATAGTTATGTTTATGGGTTTAATGTGTGTTCTTGAGCAATGTGGATGCTTGATGTGTTGTAGATGGGGTTTATGTTGTTTTGAGGCCCCTAGGAACATGTATGCTTGTGTTTGTGTGTTGTAGAATAGGTTTGATGCATGTTTGGAAGGTTTGGAGGCGAAATGTGCAAAAGGAGCCAAGTTTCTGCCCTTTGGCAGAAACCAGGTTCGGCAGCCGAAAGACTTTCGGCCGCCGAACATGGCTGGCGAGGCAGCCTTTCGGCTGCCGAAGCTTGCCCTCGAAAGGAGACTTTCATCTCTGTCTGGCAGTTTCGGCCGCCGAAAGTGCCGCCGAACATGCATGAGTTTTGTCTCTGTTTGGGAGTTTCGGGCGCCGAAGGTGCCGCCGAACCTGCCTGACTTTCGGCTCTGGAAGGACTTTCGGCCGCCGAACCTGCCGCCGAAAGTGCCCTGTCCAAGCCTCCTTTGCATGTTTTTCTATGGTTGTTTCATGATGTTTTAGGGGGTTTTTGGGGAGTAGTTTAGAGGTATGTTCTAGTTTGTTTGGTCCCTCATTTGAGTTCACCTGTGTAGGTTCGGACCCGAGGAACCGAGGACCCCAGCAGTGAGTTCAACTGCTTCGGTGTTGTCAGAGTCAGCCAGAGGTGAGTGGAACTAAACTTAATCTTTTAAATTGAGAAATTAAATGTTTTATCATGTTTCATGCATCATGATTATGCAATAGGATGATTGCATTAGTCTTCATGAATATGCCGCATTGCATCGATTGTTGTTGATGTGGGTGAATGTTGGATGACCCAATTAGTCCATGACAGGAAGACCAGGACCCCATTCTACGGCCTGGCACAGAGTAAGAAAAGACCAGGACCCCATTCTACGGCCTGGCACGGTTATAGGACTTGAAGACCAGGAGCCCAGAGGAGGCCCTGGGGCAAATGGTAAGTAATGTATGTTATGACAGGAAGACCAGGACCCCATGCTACGGCCTGGCACAGAGTTAGCTTGGACTAATTGGTGACAAGTTCACCCAACCCTTATGTGAATTGTCTGTGTTATGATGCATTTCATTGGAGCATAGTGTTATTATGTTTTATAGTTCTACTCACTGGGCTTTTAGCTCACCCCTCTCCCTTTACCCCCAGGCTTGCAGGTACAGGATAGAAGAGGAGGTCGGATAGAGTAGAATTTGTTTATGTAATAGATAGAATGTGGACATGACAAATTGTAGAATGATGTAATGTAAAAGTACAGTGTAGTTATGTAATGATGTTTATGGATATTAGAGGTGTGCTTGACCATAGATTGTTGTTATCCCTTTTAATACATGATCTTGGATATTTTTATGATGTTTATGTAAACCAACTCAACACAGGTTATGTCACCCATTTGGGGGCACTGTTGAATCCCACAGAGGGATTAATGTTTATGATTTATGTTATGTACAGTGCATGCACAGGTTGAGTTTGGTGTATGTTTGGAAAGAAAAGTTTTAATTTTTATGTATGTTGTTGATCATGTATGGGATTATACAGGTTTACAGGTTATATGTCAGGCTTGCTACGGGTCTCGGCGGCCTTAAGCCGACCTGGATCCTAGCGCCGGTAGCGGTCCGATTTTCGGGTCGTTACATCCATTCTCCGGGCCATATCCACTATGGCATGGAAACTCTCCCTCTCTGCTGACTGGATCAAGGAGGAATACCTGGAATGAAGCCTCATGATATACCTCCTAGCTTTCTTCTGATCTGTGTCAAGATTTTGTCCAGCAAACGGCAACAGCTCCAAGAACCTATCTGTGTACTCATCTAAACTCATCTCCTCCGTCTGCCTTAACTGCTCAAACTCAATCATCTTCAACTCCCTTGAACTATCAGGGAAAGCCCAGCCTATAAACTCATTAGCAAACTCTTCCCATGATAGACTATCCAATCTCGGGTTCACATAGTTTTTAAACCACTCACGGGCCTTCTTACACTTCAGTGTGAACCCAGCCATTTGAATGGCTCTACTATCATCATCTCCTATCTCATCTGTAATCATCTTGACCCTTCTAAGGTACTCAAACGGGTCATCACCTGTTTCATACTGGAGAGCACCCAGCTTCATGTAATCGGTCATCTTGACCTTGCTTCCTCCAGATGAGCTAGGTTTAGGTACTTGGGTTTCTGAGACAGTAGATTCTGCTGGTGGTGGAGGAGGTGCAACATCCCCTGGATTAGGATTTGCTGTACCTGGGTAGAAAGATGGGGGTGGGTACATAGGGTACTGTAGGTATGGTGGGTATGGCATGTGAGAGTGATAAGGGTTAAAATATGGGTAATCCGATGTACCTCCCATCGAATACCCAGGATTTTGTGAAAAGGGTGGGTACTGGGGTGGCTAAACAAACCCCGAGGCCTGAGTGCCTCCTTGAGACTCTCCCATGCCCTCTTCAGACATGCTCACTCCAAGACTGTCATCCCTCCTCTGATCCACATCCATATCATTCCCCACATCTTCTGACATTCCACCTTGTACTGTTCCCCTTCTGCTCACATCAAAAGACCTTCTAGGGTCCCTTGACGTTCTCTCCCTGCTAGATCTGCAGGATATTGCCCTAGGCAATGCAGGAGGATGGGCATCCATGCCCTCGTCCTGAGGTGGTACTCCAGTCAATCGTGCAGATCGACGAGTTCCTCTCATCTTGCCTACTAGAAAACAGCACACATCACATAAAACATTAGCATCAAATTGTTCATGTGGAAACACATGAACCCGCATAACATACATCACATACATAGCATATCATCAATGCACATGCATAAAATCATTGCATTTCACATCATTATTCAAGACAGGACTCTACATCCTATCCTAGTGGACATGATTTTCCTATTGTGCTTGACTTCTATGACCTCTATGAGTCCGACACACTATAGGTCCGATCATATGAACCTAGGGCTCTGATACCAATTTGTAACGACCCGAAAATCGGATCGCTACCGGCGCTAGGATCCAGATCGATTTAAGGTCGCTGGGACCCGTAGCAAGCCTAACATACATCCTGTAAACCTGCTTAATCCCATACATGATCATACATTTACGTAAAACATTAAACTTTTTCTTTCATTCACCAAGCTTAACCTGTGCATGCACAATCTTATAACCATAAAACCCCACACTGGAGCCCTCATCTCCAATGGGGTAACATTACATACATTAAGCTTGGTTTACATAAACATCATTAAAAACATTTCAATAAAAGATCATGTAACCAAAAAGGGATCAACGTACACTAGGGCCAAGCACAATACTATCCTCAATACAATTCTTTACATTACATCACATTATAACATTTTACAATACATGTCCACATCTAACTTTTACATACATAAACTTCTATTCCTGGTGACTTCCTGGTTTAGCCCGTACCTGCAAACCTGGGGGTGATGGGAACGGGGTGAGCTACTAGAGCCCAGTGAGCAGAATAATAAAACATTGTAATTAAAACATATGATCTCATGGAATGCATCACATCACAAACAAATCACATCAAGGATGAACTTGTCACCAATAGCCCTCTACACATTCCAACAGTGCCAGGGGCGTAGAATGGGCCTCACTGGTCTTTCTCTTACATAGTGCCAGGGGTGTAGAATGAGCCTCACTGGTCTTTCATACCGTATCATCACTATCTCATATCATATCATATCATAGGGAGGGCTAAAGGATCATCCAATATTTATCCACATCAACAACATAACATGCAATGCAACATATTCGTGAATTCTAATGCAAGCACCCTAATATATCTCATGGCATTCATGATGCGTGAATCATGCTAAAACTTTCATTATTTTACTTTGAAACATAAGGAGTCATTCTACTCACCTCAGGCTAGCTCTGAAAAGATACTGAAGCAGCTATCTCACTGCTGGGGTCCTCGGTTCCTCGGGTCTGAACCTACACAGGTGGACTCAAGTGAGGGACCAAACATACATGAACATGACTCTAAACTACTCCCTAAAAACCCCCTAAAACACCTTAAAACAATCATAGAAATCATGCAAAGGAAGGCTGAACAGGGCACTTTCGGCGGCAGGTTTGGCAGCCGAAAGTTCCTCCAAAGCCGAAAGTCATGCACCTTCGGCAGCACTTTCGGCGGCCGAAGGTTCCTTCCAGATCCGAAACTCGTGCATGTTCGACGGCACCTTCGACGGCCGAAACTCCTTTCCAGAGCCAAAAGTCAACTTTCGGGGGCAGGGTTCGGCAGCCAAAATTTGCCTCCACAGGCAGGTTCGGCGGCCGAAAGGGCTTTCGGCTGCCAAACCTGGGTTCTCCCAAAGTGGCAGAACCCAGCCTCCTCATGCACATAAACCTTAACACTAAACAACTAACCCAATTATGCATTTCCACCTCATGAACCTTCATGAAACTTAACCAAAACATGAAAAGAGGTGAGGATCTACTCTTACCTCTTGAAGATCGAGAGGAGAGGCGATCCAACTCGGAGATGGGAGAGATCTAGCTCCTTGGTTCTCCAAGCTCCAAAAACTTGTCCTAAGCTCACAATTCTTCAAAACCAAGTAAACACTTGTTAAAACTTGAAAGATTTGAGGAAAATCATTAAAATCAACCATGGGAGGGCATGGACTCACCTCTGGCCGGAAATGGGGAAGAAACTCGCCCATTTTCGGCCATGGGGCTTCTTATAGGGGCTGGCCAGACCACCTTTGGAAGCCTAAAGTGCCTCCAAAACTCATGCAAGTTCAGCGGCCGAACATGAGGTTCGGCGGCCGAACATAAGGTTCGGCGGCCGAACCTGGAATTCCCTCTATGGTCTTTTTCATTCAAAACTCAATTTCTTTCTTATTTAAAACCTTAAAATACATTAAAACATTTTATGAAAACATGATTTTACCCTTCTAGAAGTTTTCGACATCCGAGATTCCACTGGACGGTAGGAATTCCGATACCGGAGTCTAGCCGGGTATTACAACAAACTTCAACAGTTGCTTTAATAGGACAATCGAAACAACCCCTAAAATTAGTCATTGGAGTAGTCAATCTAAGGAAGAAGAGGAGTCTATGGTGCAAGAAAGGAACCTGAGAGAGCTGGTAGCCCTGCGGTTAACCAACCACCAATTTGCGTTACATATTTGACCTTGGAAGCACCGTTTAAGCTAAAATCTAGTTTCATTCATTTGCTTTTCAAATTCAACTAAGTCTAGAGAATGAAGATCCTCACAAGCCTCTCAAGAAATTTATGTTATTTTTTCAAGTATGAAAGCTCATGGTATTTTGAAAGAACAAATCAAATTGAGAGCAAAGGAACGACAATTCTACTTGCCACCCAAAACAATCAATACATGGATAAAGATAGTAAGGGCATTCCTAGAGAAGTATTTTCCTGCCTCTAAAGCTATTGAGATTAGACTAGAGATAATTAGCATCACGCAAAAGGATTCAAAAGTCTTGTATGGATATTGGAGGAGTTTAAGAGGTTGTGTAAGTTGTCTTGAATATGATATTGCCGATAAAGCCCTTTTTTAATAGTTTTATAAGGGGTTAATGCCATTGGACAAGATGTTTTCTGATACAACTAGTAGGAGGCAATATATCAGATAAAACTCCCAAAGCTGCTAGGAGTTAATCTTATTTATGGCAACCACTTCAAAGTAATATGGGGAGAAATGAGAGCAATCAAGACGAGTGAATGAGGTAAGTGTATATTTCTTTGAATCAAAGATTTTTGTGAAATTTGTGTAACTTATGGATATTTAATGGACATGTGCTTAACAATTTAAGAGGATGAGCAATAAGTTAATTTCATATGAGGTTTTGCGGTATAATAATAAAGAAAATATGATCCTTGCTCAAACACTTATTATCCAGGATGAAGGGATCACTCAAACTTTAGCTATGCATCAAAATAGAATAATTTTTAGAATTTTCAGTCTTGGTGTCCACAACAGCCATAACCACCTCCTAAGCAAGGTACACCCGAAGATATGGTTAAATTGCTTACTAATAATGTACAAAATTTGAAAAATCAAGTGAGCCAAATTTTGATATTAGTAAGCATATTGGAGTCCTAAGGAAAGTTTCCATCTTAAATAGTGGTGAACCTAAAGCAAAATGTGAGTGTGGCAATTTTGAGGAGCAAAAAAATAGTTGTAGGAAATATACCCATGAGACAATGCTTGGTTGAGGCATGAAAACACAACCTTCAAAATTGCAACAGAAAAAGGAATAGGAGATTGTTGCAAAACCAAACCAGTAGGACAATTTTGCTACTAGACCCCTTTTTCTCGAGAAGTTAGCAAAATTTAAAAAAGAAAAAGTGAAAAACGAAATTCTAGAAATATTTCTCAAGGTTGAGATAAACATATTTTTACTTGATGCTAATAAGAAAGTACCCCAATATGCGAAATTTTTGAAAAATTATATATAAATAAAAAGGAGCTAGCTAAGAATGAAAATATAAGTGTGAGAAATATTTTGCGGTTATGAGAAAATTACCTCCCAAGTATAAAGATAGTGATATACTTGTTATTTCTTACACTATTGATAATGTTGGGCTAAAGAAGGCTATGTGTGACTTAGGGGCTTCTATTAATATGATGTCACTATCTATTTATTTATCTTTAAATGTTGGTCTACATAAAAAAACAAGCGTTGTGATTCAGTTAGCCAATAAGTCTATAATTTATCTCATGGGTGTATTAAAGGATATCGTAGTTCAAGTCGATAGCTTGGTTTTTTCTACTAATTTTTATATCATTGACATAGAATAGGAAAAATCTAAAATAACATTTAATCTTTTATTAGGTAGACCTTTTCTTAATACATCTAGGGTGAAGGTAGATGTGCATGATAACACACTCATTATGGAGTTTGATAGATAAGTGATGAAATTTAATATTTATAATTCCATGAAATATCATAGTGATGTATCATATGTTTATCAAATAGATGTTATTGATATTTTGAGATGAGATTTATTTGAATTGAGTATTAATGACTAATTGAAATTTGCTCTATACAGGAGATTGATGTGGATAACCTAAAGAAACTAGAGCAACTGATAATAGCTGATGAGGAATTATAAGAGACTTGTTTTGCATTAGAAAGCTTTAAGTCACTGATCAATTGTGCCTCGGCACAAGCCTTACTTAAATCTCATGCCAAGCTTTTGTAAGAGATATGGAATCAAATCACAATTAAGAAAATGCAGCAACAACATGAATTAAGGAGAAATGAAATCACAACAAAAAAATGCAGTAACAAAACAAATAGAGGAGAAATCAAATCACAAGAAAAAAAAAATGCAGCAACAATATAAATTAAGGAGAAATCAATGATGCCAAGTATCATATCTGTCAAGAATAAAATCAGACACTAATAATGCCAAAATAAGTGCTAAGTATACAAAAATTAATATGCAATTCTATATAAATATTTGAACTAGTCCCTTTGTGATATTAAGAAAAACATATTTTCTTCAGCTTTTACCTCTTACTTCCTCTATTTTTTTTTCATGATATCTGCTAAATTTGGATCAGGCCTAACTCACCCCACAAGCTAGTTTTAGGAAGGACATTCCACAAATGTGGGATTCAGCACACCCCCTCACGTCCATATAAGGTAGGGGTGAGCACTGTTCGGTTACAACCGAAATAACCGACCGAACAGATTTAATTTAATAATTTGGTTTGGTTTTAAAATAAAATCGGTTCAGTTCAGTTTTAATTTTTAAAAATTTCGTGTTGGTCGGTTCGATTCGGTTTTGGAGACAAAATAATTCGGTCGAACCGAACCGACCAAATTAGCTTTAAACGCTGCGTTTTATGATAGGGTTATTATATCACTTTGGCAATCGGCACTTCCCAAGTTCCCACCTACCTCCCTCTCTCTCAAACCTCAGTCTCAGACGGCCGCGAGACTCCTCACCATTCTCGTCCCTTCTTCGTTCTCATCCTTTCTCTGTTCAGCCCCGCAGCCACGGCCATCCACCCACCCAGTCGCCAGTCCCGCAGCCACAGCCACCCACCCACCCAGTCACCAGTCCCGCAGCCACCCACCCACCCACTCGCCAAAGTCAGAGTCTCTTCTCTCCATCCTTCGCGTCTCTCTCTCATGGCCATCGCTCGCGGCTCGCGTCTCTCTCTCACAGTTGTTGCTCGCGGCTTACGTCTCTCTCTCACGGCTGTCGCTCGCGGCTTGAATCTCTCCTTGATGGCCATCGCTCGCATATCTCCCTTACACAATTGTGGTAAATTACTTACTGTTATATTTTGATGCTGTTTGAATTATTTTATAATTTAACTATTATATTTGATTAAGTATATTAGGTTAGAAGATGTTGATTAATTTGGATTTTATGATTAATTGATTGGATTTTGTGATTAATTGATTGAATTTTATGTTTAATTAATTGGATTAGATTCAAATCAATTCTTATTATGCCCAAATTATAGTATAATTCAATGAAATTAGAGAAAAGATCAAAAACTGATTTCGAACCGAACTAAACCGAACCAATTCGGTTCGATTCGATTCGGTACTGAACCGAACCGACCGATGCACACCCCTAATATAAGGGGCACATTACCCCTTTCGACAACCGAGGAGAGGACTTTCTACAACCAATGTGGGATTCAACACACGCCCTTATGGCCCATATAAGGTGCACATTACCTCTTTCGACAACCAATGTGGGATTCAACACACCCCCTCATGGGGCACATTACCCCTTTCGATAACCGATGTGAGATTCAACACACCCCCTAACGCCCAAAATTTTTACTGGTACGTAACACATTTATGGGAGACCCAACATAGGATGTGGAGGATGTTAAATTTAGGCCAGCCTAACTCACCTCAAAAGTTAGTTCAAGAGGAGAAATGCCTATGGCCCATATAAGGGAAATATTACCCTTTCCACAACCGATATGAGATTCAACAGTATCAAAGCATAATATCTCAGAAAGTCCAACGGTACCTCAAAGTTCTAGCTCCATGTCTTATAAATTTGGTATCTCTGCTACTTCCATCGAAAAAAATATTGAACCCACCCTCACAAACATCTTTGTTCCTGTCGTTGAACCTACCACTGCCCCTCAAACCTTTCATCAATGCTCCACCCTTATCTCAATTAAATTGAAAAATAACAACTTAATTTGAAAATCATAGGTTTTACCTCTCATTAGAAGTATTGAGCTGCATCATTATTTAATAACTGATATATAATTTTCTCCAAGTGATGCTTAGTCTATGAATGACAGTCTTTTGTGTACCGATTCAAATATTCTCATCAAGCTGGGGAAATTCCTGAAGCTCTTGCCATCAAAACTATCAGTGACTCAAATGACACCAATTTTTCAGGTGCCACTACATATATGACCAGCAACCCAGATAATTTAATTCAGGCACACCATTATTTTGGAAACAATGCAATATATGTTGGGGATGGAAACCAACTTTTTATTTCTCATACTAGTGATGCTTGCATACAAACTAGTGATGGGAATCTAATTTTAAATGTTGTTTTAAAAATACCTGATTTAACAAAAAAATTACTCTATGTTGGTAAACTCATATTTGATCAACATTATACTTTTGAGTTTTCATCTAATAGTTTTGTCATTAAGGATCACAAAGGCAAGACACTGGCATGAGGAACTAAAAAGGGGCAATTATATGCATTGGGGAAGGATGCTCACAAAAGCCTTAGAGTGCATTTCAACAAAATAGAGCCTCTTCAACAATCTAGCACTATAGCTTAGCTCATATTAATTCAAAAACCTTGTCTCATATGAAGAATAATAAATTATTGGATATTAATAATTGGACATATAGCCTTGCAGTTTATGCTAGTTGTCAAATGGGTAAGAGTTATAAGCTTCCTTTTATTGCATCAAATAAAATTTGTCAATCTCCTTTAGACAATTCTTCACAGTGATTTATGAGGACCTAATCCTATTCAATCAGATCATCATTTCAAATATTATGCTCTTTTTGTGGATGATTATTCCTGTTACTCTTAGATGTATCCTTTGAAGTGTAAGGTTGATTTTTATAAATGCTTTCTCAAATTTCAAAAACTGGTGGTAAATCAATTTGAAAAGAAAGTCAAGGTTTTTTAATGTGATGGTGATTGAGGATACTCTTAAAAAATATTCTTAGATCATCTATGCACTTGTGATATTAAATCGCATGTATCTCTTCTAGGAACACCAAAACAAATTGGTGTTGCTGCACAATAAGCACCAACATATTGTATCATTGTCTAGAATCCTCTACAAAGAGAGTTTTTATTTCTCGCCATGTGATATTTGATGAAGCTTATCATCCTTTCAATTATGGTCATAACTGGTTTCTTGATTCATCTTCTATTGCCTTAATTGAATTTTCTAACTTTTTTGAGTGGCACCAAAGTCAAGAGTTTAGCCATTTTGGAGGTTAATTCTAATTCTAACTTGGCATAAAAGATAATTACTCATGTGATTTCTGATGCAACTGAATCTTTTTTAAATGCCATATCTTCTTCCTTGCATCTCAATCCATTGGATGCAATATTCGGTAATAATTCCTCAAATACTTTCATTCAAATTTTACAAGAAATTCACTTTCCACCTCAGATGTAGTAAGTGGAAATTCTTTCTTTCTGCTAAATAGTGATGATATATGTTCTCTTTATGAAAATTATACAACTAAAAATGGGGATAGTTGTGTTCCAAACTCTCCATGGTAAAATTAGTTTAGATTTCAAAAGATTTTATGGTCGTTAAAGATTTTATTTGTGAGATTTTTTTGTTGTTGCAGGTTTGATATTTAAATCTAATATTAAATCTGACCGTTATGATTTTATTATACTATCTCAAGGTTTTTATAACCGCTTACAACGACCTTTTTTTCCTGTTATAAATAGCCTCCATCTTTACAAAGAAAAATACTCCCATTTTTCTACTTTATTCTTTCTCTTCTCTATGTTTTCTGCTGGGTTATAAATTAGAGATAAATTCTTGTTGTTCTGATCCTGGAAATTAAATTCTAGAAGAACCTATTTAATCTTGGGGGATTACAAAATAAATTCTTAAGGACAGTGTCCAACACGACTCAGGTTTTATTATTTTTATCATTTTTTTTCAACAATCTCAAGGATTTAAGAAACTTTAAACAAATGGACCAAACGTTGTCACTGCCTCTGCCTTTGCCTGCTTCCAATGACATTATCATTGCTTCTGCTTCTGCTGTGCTTCCTGCCGCAATGCTTCCTACTGTTGCAAATGGTGGGTCTCTTCTACCTGCTATTCCATACGCCAAACCTTTTCCTGACATCTCGAAGATTGAAGATACAAAAAAAAGGGAACTTAAAGCTGCAAAAGTTAAAGAGTTGGCTACAAGAGCAAATCTTATACAAGGAAAAGTGCACAAATCAAATAACAGGTACAAAAATAAAAAACCTGATTACAAACCTAAGTTTAATTATCCCACCTTTAAAAAGAAAGGACATTGTTTTGTATGTGGTAAGCCGGGTCATCATGCACCTCAGTGCAGGAAAAGAGTAATAAATGACAATCCTCCTAAACCAAAAGTGAATTTAGTTAAAGGAGATGCCATTATTGCTGTGGTCATTTCTCAAACTTTCTTGTAGCTAATGTGCAAGAATGGGTAGTAAACTCTGGTACTAATAGGCATATCTATACAAACAAAAATGCGTTTACCTCCTACACTATAGTGGGGGAAGGAGAAGAACATGTGTATTTAGGTGATTTCAGGACTGCAAGTGTCATTGGTAAAGAGAAAGTTCTTTTCAAACTCACATCTGGCAAGACCTTAGCACTTAATGAAGTACTTCAAGTACCTAATATGAGAGCTAATTTAATTTCTGTGGCTCTATTGGGAAAGGCTGGGATTAAGGTGTATTTTGAGTCAGACAAAATTGTACTGACTGAAAATGACATTTTTGTTGGAAAAGTTTATTGTAATCATGGACTCTTTATTCTCAATATTTCTGCAACAGCAAATGAAAATGCATCTTTTTCTGCTTACTTGCTTGATCTTTTAATTTACGGCATGCTAGATTAGGACATATTAGTGCTTCTTATATTAAAAAAATGCAATATCTGGCACTAGTAATACATGTTTAAATAAATATGAGATTTGTGCAGAATCTACGCCAACCAAAAAATCATGTTCAACTACACATAGAGAATCTGAAATGCTTAGTTTAATACATACAGACTTGAGAGATTTAAAACAAATTATGACTAGAGGTGGTAAAAAATATTATGTAACTTTTATTGATGACTATTCTAGATATACTAAAGTATATTTGCTTATAAATAAAGATGAAACATTTAATATATTTCAATTATATAAAGCTGAAGTAGAAAATAAAAATGATTAGATCAAATAGAGGTGGAAAATATATATTATTTAATGACTTTTGTGAAAAAGCATGAATAATTCATGAATTTACTCCACCTTATTCACCTGAATCCAATGGAGTAGTGGGAAGAAAAAATAGAACATTAAAAGAAATAATGAATGCTTTATTAATAAGTTCCTCCTCACCTAATAACCTTTGGGGGGAAAATCTTTATTTTTTGCTTGTCATCTACAAAATAGGATACCTTATAAGAAAACCGATAAAATACCCTATGAACTTTGGAAAGATTATACACCTAACTTAAAATATTTAAAAGTATGGGGGTGTCTTGTTAAAGTAATTCTTTCTGATCCTAAGAAATGAAAAATAGGTTCAAAAACTTCTGATTGCATGTTTATAGGTTACGCTGAACATAGTGCTGCATATAGATTTCTTGTTTTGAAAAGTGATGTGCTTGATTGTAACACTATAATTGAGACAAAAAATGTCGAGTTTTTTAACATATTTTTCCTTTAAAAGTTGAGAAAATTTCCCATGCGCCTAATGAAGATATTTATGAAAATGATTTTGGAAATAATAACGAAGATTTAAGAAAAAGTAAAAGACAAAGAAAAAAGTCTTCTTTTGGAAATGACTTTTACACTTATCTTGTTGAAAATGAACCTTCAAGTTTTTTTGAAACTATTAAATCTTCTGAAGCTCCTTTTTGGAAAGAAGCAATTAAAGTTGAAATTGATTCTATTACTCAAAATAGTACCTGGACTTTGGTAGACTTGCCTCCAGGAGCTAAACCTATTAGTTGTAAATGGATTTTCAAAAGAAAATATAATCCAGATGGGTCAATTGAAAAGTATAAAGCAAGACTAGTAGCAAAGGTTTTTCTCAAAAATAAAATATAGATTATTTTGACACATTTGCCCCTGTAATTAGAATTTCTTCTATTAGAGTATTAATTGTTTTAGCTTCTATACATAAACTTGTTATTCATCAAATGGATGTTAAAACAATTTTTTTAAATGGAGACTTAGAAAAAGAAATTTATATGGTACAACCTGATGGTTGCATTGTTTTTGATCAAGAAAATAAAGTTTACAAACTTATTAAATCCTTATATAGTTTAAAGCAAGCCCCCAAACAGTGGCATGAGAAATTTGATCAAATTTTATTCAATGATGGTTTTACCTCTGTTAAAGTTGATAAGTGTTGTAATACCCAGCTAGACTTCGGTATCGGAATTCCTACCGTCCGGTGGAATCTCAGGTGGCGGAGACCTCTAGAAGGGTAAAAACCATGTTTTTATAAAATATTTTAATGTGTTTTATGTTTTTAATCAAGAAAAAAATAAGTTTTTGCATGAAAATAGCCTTGGAGGAAAACTCAGGTTCGGCCGCCGAACATGCATGCCTTCGACAGCGCTATTAGGCCCCCGAAAGCATAAGTGAGGGAAGTCCAGGTTCGGCCGCCGAACATGGCATGTATGCGGAGGCACGTTCGGCTCCCGAATGTGGCCTGGCCAGCCACCTATAAAGGGGTCCCTGAGCCGAAAACGAGCGAGCTTTTCCCCCATTTTCGGCCAAGGTGAGCTCTCCGCCGCCCCTCACCGATCTTGAGTTTCTTCCTTCAAATCTTTCACGATTTTCACTAGTTTTCACTTTGTTTTGAAGATTTTCGAGTATAAAACAAGTTTTGGAGCTTTGAGGTTCAAGGAACTTAATCTCTCCCATCTCCGAGCTAGGGTCGTTTTCCTCTCGATCTTCAAGAGGTAAGGGCCGATCTTGAGTTCACTATGTGTTTTAAACAAGTTTTAAGTTAATTCATGGGGGTGGAAATGTAGGTTTATGTTAGTTGAGCATTGTTAGGTTTTATGTGTTTTATGGACAATGTATGTTGGATATGTATGTTTGATGTGTTGTAGATGGGGTTTAGGATAGTTTGAAGCCCCTAGGAGTTAATGTATGCATCTATGCATGTTTTGGATGAGTTGAATGCTTGATTAAATGTTTGGGAGGCGTTTGTGCATGTTGGAGCTGAGTTTCTGCCACTTTGGAGAAACTCAGGTTCGGCCGCCGAAGGAACTTTCGGTCGTCGAACCCGCTTGTGGAGGCAGCCTTCGGCTGCCGAAGCCTGCTCCCGAAAGAGGACTTTCGTCTCTGGAGGGCAGTTTCGGCCGCCGAAAGTGCCGCCGAACATGCATGAGTTTCGTCTCTGTCTGGGAGTTTCGGCCGCCGAAGGTGCCGCCGAACCTGCCTGACTTTCGGCTCTGGAGGGACTTTCGGCCGCCGAACCTGCCGTAGAAAGTGCCCTGTCCAGCCCTCCTTTGCATGTTTTTCTATGATTGTTTCATGATGTTCTAGGGGGTTTTGGGGAGTAGTTTAGAGTTATGTTCATGTATGTTTGGTCCCTCATTTGAGTCCACCTGTGTAGGTTCGGACCCGAGGAACCGAGGACCCCAGGTGAGTCAGCTGCCCCAGTGTCTGGTCAGAGCTATCCAGAGGTGAGTGGAATAACTCATTACGTTTTAAAGCAAACAATGGACATTTTAGCATGATTCACGCATCATCAATGCCATGAGATATACTAGATTGTTTGCATTAGAATTCACGAATATGTTGCATTGCATATTTTGTTGTTGATGTGGATGAACGTTGGATGATCCATAGCCCTCGACCCATGATGTGACGATATGATATGTACGGTATGGAATGAAAGACCAGTGGGACCCATTCTACGTTCGCTGGCACTATGTAAGAGAAAGACCAGGACCCATTCTACGTTCTGGCACATTGGAATGTTATGTTATGCTATGTAAGGGAAAGACCAGGACCCATTCTACATTCTGGCACTATTGGATATATAGAGGGCTACTGGTGACAAGTTCATCCTTGATGTGATATGGTTGTGATGTGATGCATTCCATGAAAGGATGAAATGTTAATATAATGTTTTTATTATTCTGCTCACTGGGCTCTAGTAGCTCACCCCTCTCCCTAATCCCCCAGGTTTGCAGGTACGGGCTAGGCAGAGAAGTCGAGATGAATGAAGTCATGTGTATGTAATAGATAGAATGTGGACATGATAAATTGTAAAATGATGTATTGTTATGTCATGTAAACGTTGACTTTGAGATTGAGGTTTAGAAGTTGTGCTTGACCGAGTTTGTATAGAAATCCCTTTTGTAAACATGATATATGTTTTATGATGTTATGTTCCACCAAGCTCGTGTATGATGAGATGCCCCATTGGAGCATTTGATGAGAGCTCCAGTGTGGGGTTTATGTTTATGTATATGTTTATGGGCATGCACAGGTTGAGCTTGGTAAAAAGAAAAGTTCAAAATTTTATGTATGTTGTTGATCATGTAGGGGATTAAACAGGTTTACAGGTTGTATGTCAGGCTTGCTACCGGTCCCGGCGGCCTTAAGCCGACCTGGATCCTAGCGCCGGTAGCGGTCCGGTTTTCGGATCGTTACAGAATGGTATCAGAGCCCTAGGTTCATATGATCGGACCTAGAGTGTCGGGCTCATAGATGTTCTAGAAGGTCAAGCACAATAGGAAGATCATGTCCGCTAGGATAGGATGTTGAGTCTTGTCTTGCATGATGATGTGAAATGCCATGATTATATACATGTGCATTAATGCTATGATATGAATGATATGTATGTGATGCGGGTTCATGTGTCCCCACATGAACCATATGATGCTAATGTTTGTGGGTTGTGTACTGTTTTTCAGAAAACAGGATGAGAGGGACTCGTCGATCTGCACGATTGACTGGAGTACCACCCCAGGATGAAGGCACGAATGCCCGTCCTCCTGCATTGCCTAGGGCAATGTCATGTAGATCAAGCAGAGAAAGAGTGTCAAGGGACCCTAGAAGGTCTTTTGATGCTAGCAGAAGGGGGACAGATAGAGGAGGAAGTTCTTCAGATGTGAGGGAGGTTATGGAAGAGGACCAGAGGAGGGATGGGAATCTGGATGTCAGCATGTCGGAAGAAGGGACAGGGGAGTCACAGGGAGGCGCTCAGGCCTCGGGGTATGGTTTTCCACCCCATTATCCACCCTTCTCACAGGGTTCAGGGTATCCAATGGGAGGCACATCGGATTACTCCAGCTTTAACCCCTACCCTACCTACATGCCTTATCCACCTTTCTATCCACCTTACCCACAGTACCTAGCTTATCCACCCTCACCCTTCTATTCTAACCCAGCAAACCCCACCTCGGGGAATGCTGCACCCCCACCTCCACCACCTACAGAACCAGCAGCCCCAGTTGCTCAACCTTCTAGACCTAGCTCAGCCGGTGGGAGCAAGGTGAAGATGACAGATTACCTTAAGCTGGATGCTCCCAAATACAAGTCAGGGGATGATCCCTTTGAGTACCTGAGGGTAGTGAAGACGATAACTGATGAGCTAGGGGCAGATGACAGCAGGGCCATTCAGATGGCAGGGTTCACTTTAAAGTGCAAAAAAGGCACGGGAATAGTTCAAGTGTTATGTGGACCCAAGACTAGACGGCATGACATGGGAGGAATTTGCAAATGAGTTTGCTGGATGGGCTTTTCCAGACAGTTCCAGAGAACTGAAGATGATTGAGTTTGAGCAGCTGAGGCAGACAGAACACATGAGTGTAGAGGAGTACACGGATAAATTCTTGGAGCTATTGCCTTTTTCAGGGCAAGCTCTAGATACAGACTCGAAGAAAGCCAAGAGATATGTTATGAAACTGCATTCTAGGTACTCCTCTTTGATTCAGTCAGTTGAGAGGGAAAGTTTCCACACTGTGGTGGATATGGCTCGAAGGATGGAGGCTAGTGCTATAATTGAGGGGTCAGTGAAGCAGTCAGTGACCCAGTCATTAGGAGTTAAGACCCCAGGCAGAGGAGGGCCAGGTCCCTCTTCTCAGAGCTCAGGTAGCAAGAGATGGAGTAACACCACCAAGAAGCCGAAGAAGAACAAGTTCTGGAGTAAGTTGAAATCCGGTCTGGGATTAGGCGGTGGCTCGAGCTCAGGCTCAGATGGTACAGAATGCCTAAGGTGTGGGAAGCCACACAAGGGAGTGTGTTGGGCTGGGACTAATACATGTTTCAGATGTGGACAGGAGGGACACATGGCTCGGGAGTGTCCTAGAGCACCTTTTATGGGCCAGCCCCAGCAGGCAGCTTCTGGTAGTGTGGCACAGCCAGCAACTCCAGCCACAACTCAGGGCAGTGGCAGAGGTAGAGGGAGAGGGGCAGCCTCTTCTTCTGGTTCCTGAGGTGAAGGTCCATCAGCTCCAGCCAGGATCTTCACCATGACACAGCAGGAGGCTAACACATCCAACACCGTGGTGTCACGTAATCTCATCATTGGGTGTTCTGATGTGTATGCATTAATGGACCCGGGTGCATCTCATTCTTTTATTACTCCGAGAGCCGTTGAGAGGTTAGGTCTGATAGTCTCTGGGTTAGAGTGTCCCCTATGGGTCAGTGGACCCAAGTGTGACCCTTCAGTGGCAGAGTCGGTCTGCCAGTACAGTCCAGTTTTTGTTGAGGGAAGATGCCTCTCCGCCGACCTTGTAGTTCTAGATTTGACGTCATTCTAGGGATGGATTGGCTATCTACCCATGGTGCTACCTTGGACTGCAGAGACAAGGTAGTCAGGTTCAGAGATCAGAAAAGGTCAGAGGTCATCTTCGGAGGAGACCAGAGGGGTACACCTAGAGGTCTGATATCAGCTCTTCAGGCTCATAGGTTGCTTAGGAAGGGATGTCAGGGGTATTTGGCTCATGTGAGAGAGCTAGTTAGTCAGGTCAGGGAGCCAGCCTCAGTGCCAGTTGTCAGAGAATTTCAGGATGTTTTTCCAGAGGAACTTCTAGGACTACCACCTGCTAGGGAGATAGAGTTTGAAATCGAATTGATGCCTGGAACTAGACCGATCTCTATTCCTCCCTACAGGATGGCTCCAGCTGAGTTGAAGGAATTGAAAGAACAGTTGCAAGAGCTGGTAGAAAAGGGCTTCATCCGACATAGTACCTCACCTTGGGGTGCTCCAGTCTTGTTTGTGAGAAAGAAGGATGGATCCCTTAGACTTTGTATCGACTACAGGCAGTTGAACAAAGTCACTACCAAGAATAGGTACCCTCTGCCAAGGATCGATGATCTATTCGACCAGCTAGCAGGAGCGGGTTGTTTTTCCAAAATAGATCTGAGGTCTGGGTACCATCAGCTGAGGATTAGAGAAGAGGATGTGCCAAAGATAGCTTTCAGAACCAGATATGGGCATTTTGAGTTCCTTGTAATGCCGTTCGGGTTAACCAACGCCCCTGCAGCATTCATGGATCTCATGAACAGAGTGTTTAGCCAATACCTGGATCACTTTGTTATTGTCTTCATAGATGACATCTTAGTGTATTCCAGGAACGCAGAGGAGCATGCCCATCATCAGTGTTAGCTTTGCCAGCTAGCAATGAGGATTTCACAGTTTTCTGTGATGCATCCCGAGTGGGTTTGGGTTGTGTGTTAATGCAGAATGAAAGGGTGATTGCTTATGCTTCTAGACAGCTGAAGAAGCATGAGTTGAATTACCCCACACATGACCTGGAAATGGCAGCAGTAATCTTTGCACTCAAGATGTGGAGGCACTACCTCTATGGGGTTAAATGTGAGATCTTCACAGATCATAAGAGCCTGCAGTATATCCTGAGTCAAAGAGATTTGAACTTGAGACAGAGAAGATGGGTAGAGCTGCTGAGTGATTATGATTGCAAGATTCAGTACTATAACGACCCCAAAATGGACCGTCACCGGCGCTAGGATTCAGGTCGGCTTAAGGCCGCCAGAACCCGTAGCAAGCCTGCTATACTCTCTGTGTACCTGTAAATCTCATACATGATCATACATTTTCTGTGAAAAATAAAAACTCGTTTCTGAACCATGGCTTAACCTGTGCATGCACTATCTCTGTACTCTGTACTCTGTACTCTGTACTCTGTACTCTGTACTCTGTACTCTGTACTCTGTACTCTGTACTCTATACCCCTGACTAGAGCTTGCTCTAGCTGGGTTAACTCATACCTGTTAAGCCTGGTTTTTCACATACAGTAAAACATATACAAATACAGATCATGTACATAACAATAGATTTACAACACAACCTACTAAGTCAAGCACATCTGTAACTGAAAACACAACTAGTACATCTCTTTCCTATTACATGTCCACTCTACACTATTACAGTTCTTTTTACTCTTTTTGGTACTCTGCTGATCTCCTCTCTACACTGTACACTGAACCTGCAAAACTGGGGTTAAGGGAGTGGGATGAGCTCTATAGCCCAGTGAGTAGAACAGTAAAATAGTCATTCATACATGCTTTGATGGAATGCATCAAACCACAGACAAGCCATATCAAGGGTAAACCTGTCACCACATAATCCCAGTAACTCTGTGCCAGGGCGTAGAATCGAGCACCTGGTCTTCCTGTCATATATGTATATGTGTATATAACACCTCTGTACTTACCATTGCCAGGGCGTAGTCAAAGGCTCCTGGACTTTACTATATACCTGCCAGGGCGTAGTCAAAGGCTCCTGGACTTCTCTATACCTGCCAGGGCGTAGTCAAAGGCTCCTGGACTTCCTGTCTGAGACTATTGGATCATTCAGCATTCACCCACATCAACAATTAACTATGCAATGCAACATATTCGTGAAGTCTAATGCAATCAACCTACTATATATTCATGATGCATGAACTATGCTGAAAGCATTGTAGTTTTCAATTAAAAACATTAAGTTTAGTTCCACTCACCGCTGGCTCTGGACTGACTCTGCAGGCTCTGAAACCTCTGGAGCAGTACTCACTGCTGCTCTCTCTGGTTCCTCTGGTCTGTACCTATACAGATAGACTCAAATGAGGGACCAAATTAACGTAAGAACAACTCTATTAAACTCCCCAAGAATCCCCTTACACTCACTCTAACATCCATGCAAAACCTGCAAAGGAAAGCTGAACAGAACACTTTCGGCGGCAGGTTCGACGGCCGAAAGTCCTCTCCAAAGACGAAACTCAAGCACCTTCGGCGGCCGAACTTCTACTTTCGTGTAACAGCCCGGAACCGGTACCCCTCCGTAACGGCCCGAACCGCCACCGGCGCTAGGATCCATATCGGCTTAAGGCCGCCGGGACCCGTAGCAAGCCAAACATACCTCCTATCACCTGGTCAAATCCCATACATGATCGAAACTTAAACATAAAATCTGAAACATCTGATGTACATACCAAGCCTGACCTGTATGCGACATAACTGAAAACATAAAGAACCCCTTACTAGAGCCCTCATCAAAACTCTAGCTGGGTCAACATAACATACATCAAGTTGGGATTACATCCAAGGAACTAGAACCTAACCTGTGCATGCATCAAACCACAAACATAAGACCACTTCCAGGGTCCTCATCCATTACCATAGCGTGGTACACAACACATGCCACAAGATTAGTTCAAACTCAACTCCACATCTAGCATAACATACATCATGTATTAAACAAGGACTAACCAAGTCTCAAGGGCAAGCACAGTACTAAACCATAAACATAACTCCACTTAACCTTACATTACATTCTCTTACAAATCAATATATCAATTTCAATACATGTCCACACTAAAAGTACTAATCTACTACTATTACAAGCCTTTTACCCTTGACGTCTTCCTGGCCTACCACTGACCTGCAAAACTGGGGTTAAGGGAGAGGGGTGAGCTAAAAAGCCCAGTGAGTAGAAACATAGAAAACAGTTCATTAATTACATACTCTCATGAAATGCGTCATAACACAAAGAAATCACATAACTGTATCTTGTCCGTCTCGGGGTTCATGCAAAAATCTACTCCCCACGGACCTGTTTCTGAGAGTTCTTTTTGCTAGCATCCTTTCCTCTCAAGGATCGGACATGACCTCAAAATTCTCTCTGTCGGTGCCCGGCTCCCCCAAAGGAGCTCACACAGGACTTTCACATACATGACAGGGTACCGAGTCCACAGAGAGCTCACAGGGACTTTCCTATATGTACTTGTCCGGCTCTCAAAAGACTTACCCAAGACTCAATGACAGAAATGGGCTATTGAAGTCGCCTTGGTCCAAACCTCCTGAATCAACATCAAATAATGCAATGCGCCATATTCGTGAAACTAGTGCAATCAATCCTATTACATGTAATCATGATGCATGAACATGCTTTAGGCATTAGATTTCGTAAAATAAAAGATTAAGTTTAGTTCTACTCACCTCTGGCAGACGCTGAACTGACTCTGCAACTGCTAACACTGATGGCCTCCTCGGTCCCTCGGGTCCGATCCTACACAGGTGGACTCGAATGAGGTGCCAAACACATTCTAACTACTCATAAACAACTACCCAAAAATCCCTTAAAACATCACTTAAACATGCATAGAAAACAACCTTGAAAAGGCTGGACAGTGCACTTTCGGCGGCACCTTCGGCGGCCGAACCCTCCCTCCAGAGACGAAACTCGGGCACTTTCGGCGGCACCTTCGGTGGCCGAAAGTCCCACTCCAGAGACGAAAGTCAGGCACTTTCGGCGGCCGAACATTACCTTCGGCGGCCGAAAGTCTGCTTTCAAGCCAAACTCAACTTTCGGGGGCAAGGTTAGGCGGCCAAACCATGCATCCAAAGGCAGGTTCGGGGGCCGAAACCACCTTCGGCGGCCGAACCTGAGTTCTTCCCAGAAGGGCAGAACTCAGCTTCTCATGCATTGAAGCCTCCCAAACCTTCCAACACCCCAACACAAGCACCCAACCTTACCAAAACATGCATAAACCTTAAACTATGCACAAAGGAGCTTAATAGCTTGATTAAACTCCAAAAACAACATCAAAACATACATAGATAGCTTATGACCCACATAGGCCAAAACCATCAAAACAACCCAAATCCTCACATACTCTCTCCCCATCATGCATACTCACTCCCACATGCATAAAGGAGCATAAACTAACAACATATCATCACATAAACACATATAAACATGCATTGGGCATCAAACCCACATAGACCCTAACATGCATATCTACCCATACTCAACCATTAAAACCTTCATAAAACTTCAAAAGACACTAGGAAAGCAAAGATCTACACTTACCTCTTGAAGATCGAGGGTTGCGTGATCTCTAACTCGGAGATGTGGAGAATCCAAGCTCCAAAAGCTCCAAGCTCCCAAAACTTCGATCTAAGCTTCAAAACTCTTCAAAACAACCATGGAGCTCATGAAAACATGAAAGAGATGAAGAAAAACATGAAAATGGCCAAGAGATGACATGAACTCACCTGAGCTCGAGAATGGGGAGAAAACTCACCCATTTCCGATCTGGGGGCCCTTTATAGGTGTAACGACCCGAAAATCCGACCCGTTACCGGCGCTAGGATCCAGATCGGCTTAAGGCCGCCGGGACCCGTAGCAAGCCAAACATACCTCCTGTAACCTGTAATATCCCATACATGATCAACAACATACATAAAACTGTAAACTTTTTCTTTCTTTTTCCAAGCTTAACCTGAACATGTGCACATCTAATAACATAACCACCACTGGAGTCCTCATCAAATGCTCCAATGGGGTATTTCATCATTCGATAAGCTTGGACTATCAAATACATCATAAAAACATTTCTATAGATCATGTGTCAAGGGGATAACCATAAACATAGGGTCAAGCACATACTAGTCCTCAATCATTCTCATCATTACATAACTATACATTACTCATTTATTACATTAACATAGTCATAAATACTCATTACATCATATTCATGTCCACTACTATCTATTACATCATACATGACTTTACTTCACTCTAGCCGACTTCCCGATCTATCCTGTACCTGCAACTCTGGGGATAAAGGGAGTGGGATGAGCTACTAGAGCCCAGTGAGCAGAATAATAAAACATCAATTTAAATCATGCTTTCATGTATGCGCCACAACACAACCATTTCACATCAAGGATGAACTTGTCACCATTTAGCCCCTATCTTTCTTACTTACACATGCCGGGGGCGTAGAGCCGTAGCAGGCACACCCGGACTACCATAATCAATCATAGTGCCAGGGGCGTAGAGCCGTAGCAGGCACACCTGGACTCACATAGGTTATCATGACATAAAAGGGCTAATGGATCATTCAACATTCATCCACATCAACAACAAAGTATGCAATGCAACATATTCGTGAATTCTAATGCAATCAACCTGATATATCTCATGGCATTCATGATGCGTGAATCATGCTAAAACATTTCATTAATTTGCTTTAAAACTTAAAGTTTATTCCACTCACCTCTGGCTAGCTCTGAAGAGACTCTGAAGCAGCTGGCTCACTGCTGGGGGTCTCGGTTCCTCAGGTCCGAACCTACACAGGTGGACTCAAATGAGGGACCAAACATACATGAACATGACTCTAAAATACTCCCCAAAAACCCCCTAAAACATCCTGAAAACATCACATGAAAACATGCAAGAAAGGGCTGAACAGGGCACTTTCGGCGGCAGGTTCGGCGGCCGAAAGTCCCTGTGCAGCCGAAAGTCATGCAGGTTCGGCGGCACTTTCGGCGGCCGAACCTCCCAGACAGAGACGAACCTTGAGTTTCGGGGGCAGGCTTCGGCAGCCGAAACTGCCTCCACAAGGGGGTTCGGCGGCCGAAAGTCACTTCGGCGGCCGAACCTGAGTTTCTGCCGAAGGGCAGAAACTCGGCTCCCTTGTGTCCACAGCCTCCAAAATGCCTCAAAACATGCATAAACTCGCTTCTACTCATGCATACACATCATACATCACACCTAGGGGTCTCAAACTATAATATACCCCAACTACAACACTTCAAACACACAAACATCAACATACATTGTTCATCAAAGCATCAAAACCCATAAACTCATCAATAAGCTTAAACATGCATTCTACCCCATCAACTTGCATAAAACTTTCATAAAGCATAAGAGAAGCATAGATCGAAGCTTACCTCTTGAAGAAACGAGAGGAAAGGCGATCCTAGCTTGGAGATGGAGAGATTGAGCTCTTTGAACCTCCAAGTACCCAAAACTTGCTCTTAGCTAACAGATCTTCAAAAAGGAAGTTAAAATTCGTGAAAACCATGAAAGATCTAGGGAAAACATTCAAGATTGAGGGAGGAGCGGCGGAGACTCACCTTGGCCGACAATGGGAGAGAAAAAGCTCACCCGTGCGGACCAAAGGGACCCTTTTATATGTGGCTGGCCAGGCCACGTTCGGGGGCCGAATGTGCCTCCGTATCCATGCAATGTTCGGCGGCCGAATATAAGGTTCGGCGGCCGAACCTGCACTTCCCTCACTCATGCTTTCGGGGGCCTAACGTGCCTCCTAATCACATGCATGTTCGGCGGCCGAAAGTCAAGTTCGGCGGCCGAACCTGGGTTTTCCTTTAAGCTACATTCATGCAAAAACTCATTTAATTTCTTACTTAAAAACATGAAATACATGAAAACATTTCATAAAATCATAGTTTTACCCTTCTAGAGGTTTCCGACATCCGTGGTCCCACCGGACGGTAGGGATTCAGATACCGGAGTCTAGCCGGGCATTACATTCTCCCCCCCTTAAGAACATTCGTCCCCGAATGTTCCTCAACTAACATACAAAGCATGGCATCAATCATAACATACAATATATCATACATGCAACACATAGCATAACTGACACTCACCTCAAAACAGATGGGGGTATTGCTGGAGCATAGACTCCCGTGTCTCCCAGGTGCATTCTTCAATATTGTGGTGGTTCCAAAGGACTTTCACCATCGGGATTTCCTTGTTCCTCAGCTTTCTGATCTGAGTGTCGAGGATCCGCACTGGCTGCTCTACATAGGTGAGATCCTCTTGGATCTCTACATCAGGCTCACTAAGAACCTTTCCAGGATCCGACACGTACTTTCGTAACAGAGAAACATGGAAAACCGGATGGATTCTCTCCATCGAAGTAGGCAAGTCTAGCTTGTACGACACATTACCGATCCTCTGAAGCACCTCGAAAGGACCGATGTACCGTGGAGCTAACTTACCCTTCTTCCCGAACCGAACCACTCCTTTCATAGGAGACACCTTGAGCAAAACCAAATCCCCCTCCTGAAACTCTAGCTGTCTTCTACGGATATCTGCATAACTCTTCTGCCAACTAGCAGCAGTCTTGATCCTCTCTCTGATTATGGGTACTACCCTGCTGGTAAGCTCTACTAACTCCGGACCCGCAAGAGTCCTCTCTCCTACTTCCTCCCAGCAGATAGGTGATCTGCACTTCCTCCCATACAAAGCTTCATATGGAGCCATCCCTATGCTAGCATGATAGCTGTTATTGTAGGCAAACTCCACCAAAGGTAGATGCTGCCTCCAAGAACCGCCAAAATCTAGCACACACATTCTGAGCATATCCTCTATTGTCTGGATGGTCCTCTCTGACTGTCCGTCTGTCTGTGGATGGAAGGCAGTACTGAAGTCTAATCTGGTACCCATAGCGTTCTGCAGACTCCGCCAAAACCTGGAGGTGAACTGGGGCCCTCTATCTGACACTATAGATACCGGGACCCCATGCAGTCTGACAATCTCATCTACGTATACCTGCGCCAACTTGTCCACAGAGTAACCACTCCTGACAGGGATGAAGTGAGCAGATTTGGTGAGTCTGTCCACAATCACCCATATGGAGTCCAATCTGTTGGACGTCGCCGGTAACCCCACTACGAAGTCCATAGCTATGTTCTCCCATTTCCATTCTGGAATCGGTAGTGGATTCAACATTCCAGCTGGCTTCTGATGCTCTAGTTTCACCCTCTGACACACATCGCAGGCTGACACGAACAGTGCCACGTCCTTCTTCATAGCTGGCCACCAATACACTCTCTTCAGATCCTGATACATCTTGGTGGCTCCAGGGTGAACACTATACCTGGTATTATGGGCCTCCCCCATAATATCTCCCTTCAGACCAATGTCATCTGGCACACATAATCTGTTCCCGTAGCGGAGGATCCCCTTATCATCAAATCTGAACTCATTACTCTGGCCTGACTGAACCGTTTTGGCTATCCTGACCAACTCTGGGTCCTCATGCTGTTTCTGAGCTACCTGCTCCAGAAACACGGGTGTCACTCTCATCTGAGCCACTAAGGCACCTGTGCCAGACAACTCCAACTGTAATCCCTCACTCATAAGTCTGTGAAACTCCTTCACCACCGGCCTCCTCTCTGCTGAAATGTGGGATAGACTGCCGAGTGATTTCCGGCTTAAGGCGTCTGCCACAACATTCGCCTTACCCGGATGGTACTGAATCTTGCAATCATAGTCACTCAACAACTCTACCCACCTCCTCTGCCTCATGTTCAGTTCTCTCTGACTCAGGATGTACTGCAGGCTCTTATGATCTGTGAAGATCTCACATTTTACCCCATAGAGGTAGTGCCTCCACATCTTGAGTGCAAAGATTACTGCTGCCATCTCTAGGTCATGTGTGGGGTAATTCAGCTCATGCTTCTTCAGTTGCCTAGAAGCATAGGCGATCACCCTCTCATTTTGCATTAGCACACAACCCAGTCCCACACGGGACGCATCACAATATACTGAGAAGTCATCATCACTTTTTGGCAGAGCTAACACCGGTGCTGAAGTCAACCTCCTCTTAAGCTCCTCAAAGCTTTCCTCACACTGATCGGTCCATAAGAACTTCTGATTCTTCTTTGTCAATTTGGTCATAGGAGTAGCAATCTTTGAGAAGTCCTGAACGAACCTCCTGTAGTAACCTGCTAAACCCAGAAAACTCTTGATCTCGGTCACTGAGGTGGGTCTAGGCCAGTTAGCTACAGCCTCTACCTTCTTGGGGTCTACTTCAATACCCTGTTCTGACACAATGTGCCCCAAGAATGATATGCTCCTAAGCCAAAACTCACACTTGGAGAACTTGGCATACAAGCCATGCTCTCTCAAGGTCTGCAAAACTGTCCTCAGGTGATGGGCATGCTCCTCTGCATTTCTGGAATACACTAAGATATCATCTATGAAGACAATAACGAAGTGATCCAGATACTGACTGAATACTCTGTTCATGAGGTCCATGAATGCTGCAGGGGCGTTGGTCAACCCAAACGGCATCACAAGGAACTCATAGTGCCCATACCTGGTCCTGAAAGCTGTCTTCGATACATCTTCATTCCTTATCCTCAACTGATGGTACCCTGATCTCAGATCTATTTTGGAGAAACAACTTGCTCCTGATAGCTGGTCGAATAGATCGTCGATCCTCGGCAAAGGGTACTTGTTCTTGGTAGTGACCTTGTTCAACTGTCTGTAGTCGATACAAAGTCTGAGGGATCCATCCTTCTTCCTCACAAACAAAACCGGAGCACCCCAAGGTGAAGTACTCGGTCGGATGAAACCCTTATCTACCAGCTCTTGCAACTGTTCCTTCAGTTCTTTCAATTCAGCTGGTGCCATCCTGTAGGGAGGGATAGAGATCGGTCTGGTACCAGGCATTAACTCAATCTCGAACTCTATCTCCCTAGCAGGTGGTAACCCTGGCAGCTCGTCTGGGAAAACATCTAAGAACTCACTCACCACAGGCACTGAGGCGGGCACTCTGACATGACTATCTAACTCCCTCACATGAGCTAGAAACCCCTGACATCCCCTCCTAAGCAACCTACGAGCCTGAAGAGCTGAGATCAGACCTCTAGGTGTACCCCTCTTGTCTCCTCTGAAGACGACCTCTGACCCATCCTGATCTCTGAATCTGACTACCTTGTCTCTACAGTCCAAGGTAGCACCATGGGTCGATAACCAATCCATCCCTAGAATGACGTCAAAATCTGTCAAATCTAGAACCACAAGGTCGGCGGAAAGGCATCTTCCCTCTATGAAAACTGGACTACATTGGCAGACTGCCTCTGCCACTGACGGGTCACACTTGGGTCCACTGACCCATAGGGGACACTCTAACCCAGAGACCATCAATCCTACCCTCTCCACGACTCTCGGAGCAACAAAAGAATGAGATGCACCCGGGTCCATTAAGGCATACACATCAGAACAACCAATGATGAGATTACCTGCCACCACGGTGTTGGATGTGTTGGCCTCCTGCTGAGTCATAGTGAAGATCCGTGCCGGAGCTGATGGACCTTCACCTCTGTATCCTGCTGATGAAGAGGCTGACCCTCTCCCTCTGCCTCTGCCACTGGCCTGTGTTGCGGCTGGAGCTACTGGCTGCACCACACTGCCGGAGGCTGTCTGCTGAGACGGCGCTGCAAAGGCTGCTCTAGGACAGTCTCGAGCCAAATGACCCGCCTGTCCGCATCTGAAACATGTGTTTGTCCCTGCCAGACATACTCCTTTGTGTGGTCTCCCACATCTCATACATGCTGTAACCTCTGCGCCAGAGCTCGAGCCACTGCCTAAACCCAGACCTGACTTGATTTTGTTCCAGAACTTATTCTTCTTAGATTTTCTGTGGCCTCTGTCCCACTTCTTACTGCTTGCAACTGCTGCACTCAGAGAAGAAGAGTCTAACCTTTCCCCACCTGGGGTCTTGGAACCAGAAGACTGTGCCACTGACTGTTTTACCTTCCCCTGAACGATGGCACAAGCCTCCATTCTCCTAGCCATATCCACTATGGCATGGAAACTCTCCCTCTCTGCTGACTGTATCAAAGAGGAATACCTGGAGTGCAGCCTCATAATATATCTACTTGACTTCTTTTGATCTGTGTCCAAATTCTGCCCAGCATATGGCAACAACTCCAGGAACCTGTCTGTGTACTCCTCCACACTCATCTGATCAGTCTGCCTCAACTGCTCGAATTCTATTATCTTCTGCTCTCTGGAGCTCTCAGGGAAAGCCCATCCTGCAAACTCATTTGCGAACTCCTCCCAGGACATACTGTCCGCTCTCGGGTTCACATAGTTCTTAAACCAACCACGTGCCTTCTTGCACTCCAGTGTGAACCCAGCCATCTGAATGGCTCTACTGTCATCAGCCCCTATCTCATCTGTAATAGTCTTGACCCTGCTCAGATACTCAAATGGGTCATCACCTGTTCTGTACTGAGGAGCACCCAACTTCATGTAATCGGTCATCTTGACCTTGCTCCCTCCAGATGAGGTAGGTTTGGGTACTTGTGTTTCCGGGACAGTAGGTACTGGTGGTGGTGGAGGTGCAACATCCCCTGGGGTAGGGTTTGCTGTACCGGTATAGGGAGGTGGAGGTGGGTACATGGGGTACTGAGAGTATGGTGGGTAGTAAGGTGGGTATGGCATATGTGGAGGATAAGGGCTAAAACTGGGGTTATCCGATGTACCTCCCATCGAATACCCTGGATGGTGTGAATAGGGTGGGTAGTGATGTGGCTGGACATAACTCGAGGCCTGAGCGCCTCCCTCTGATTCTCCCATGCCCTCTTCCGGCATGCTCACACCAAGGTTGCCATCCCTCTTCTGATCTACCTCCATATCCTCAGACATTCCTCCTTGCACTGTTCCCCTTACTGATCTGCTTCTACCCAGATCCAAAGACCTTCTAGGGTCTCTAGCTACTCTGTCTCTATTGGACCTACTGGACATTGCCCTTGGCAACGCTGAAGGACGGGCATCAGCGCCCTCGTCCTGAGGTGGCACTCCAGTCAATCGTGCAGATCGACGAGTTCCTCTCATTCTATTTTCTGAAAAACAGCACATAGCATAAACAATCATCAGCATCATATGGTTCATGTGGAAACACATGAACCCTCATCATATACATAGCATCACATCATAGCATTTATGCACATGCATATCATCATGGCATATCATATCATCATATAGACAGGACTCTACATCCTATCCTAGTGGACATGATCTTTCCTATTGTGCTTGACCTTCTATAACATCTATGAGCCCGACACTCTAGGTCCAACCATATGAACCTAGGGCTCTGATACCACTCTGTAACGACCCGAAAATCCGACCCGTTACCGGCGCTAGGATCCAGATCGGCTTAAGGCCGCCGGGACCCGTAGCAAGCCAAACATACCTCCTGTAACCTGTAATATCCCATACATGATCAACAACATACATAAAACTGTAAACTTTTTCTTTCTTTTTCCAAGCTTAACCTGAACATGTGCACATCTAATAACATAACCACCACTGGAGTCCTCATCAAATGCTCCAATGGGGTATTTCATCATTCGATAAGCTTGGACTATCAAATACATCATAAAAACATTTCTATAGATCATGTGTCAAGGGGATAACCATAAACATAGGGTCAAGCACATACTAGTCCTCAATCATTCTCATCATTACATAACTATACATTACTCATTTATTACATTAACATAGTCATAAATACTCATTACATCATATTCATGTCCACTACTATCTATTACATCATACATGACTTTACTTCACTCTAGCCGACTTCCCGATCTATCCTGTACCTGCAACTCTGGGGATAAAGGGAGTGGGATGAGCTACTAGAGCCCAGTGAGCAGAATAATAAAACATCAATTTAAATCATGCTTTCATGTATGCGCCACAACACAACCATTTCACATCAAGGATGAACTTGTCACCATTTAGCCCCTATCTTTCTTACTTACACATGCCGGGGGCGTAGAGCCGTAGCAGGCACACCCGGACTACCATAATCAATCATAGTGCCAGGGGCGTAGAGCCGTAGCAGGCACACCTGGACTCACATAGGTTATCATGACATAAAAGGGCTAATGGATCATTCAACATTCATCCACATCAACAACAAAGTATGCAATGCAACATATTCGTGAATTCTAATGCAATCAACCTGATATATCTCATGGCATTCATGATGCGTGAATCATGCTAAAACATTTCATTAATTTGCTTTAAAACTTAAAGTTTATTCCACTCACCTCTGGCTAGCTCTGAAGAGACTCTGAAGCAGCTGGCTCACTGCTGGGGGTCTCGGTTCCTCAGGTCCGAACCTACACAGGTGGACTCAAATGAGGGACCAAACATACATGAACATGACTCTAAAATACTCCCCAAAAACCCCCTAAAACATCCTGAAAACATCACATGAAAACATGCAAGAAAGGGCTGAACAGGGCACTTTCGGCGGCAGGTTCGGCGGCCGAAAGTCCCTGTGCAGCCGAAAGTCATGCAGGTTCGGCGGCACTTTCGGCGGCCGAACCTCCCAGACAGAGACGAACCTTGAGTTTCGGGGGCAGGCTTCGGCAGCCGAAACTGCCTCCACAAGGGGGTTCGGCGGCCGAAAGTCACTTCGGCGGCCGAACCTGAGTTTCTGCCGAAGGGCAGAAACTCGGCTCCCTTGTGTCCACAGCCTCCAAAATGCCTCAAAACATGCATAAACTCGCTTCTACTCATGCATACACATCATACATCACACCTAGGGGTCTCAAACTATAATATACCCCAACTACAACACTTCAAACACACAAACATCAACATACATTGTTCATCAAAGCATCAAAACCCATAAACTCATCAATAAGCTTAAACATGCATTCTACCCCATCAACTTGCATAAAACTTTCATAAAGCATAAGAGAAGCATAGATCGAAGCTTACCTCTTGAAGAAACGAGAGGAAAGGCGATCCTAGCTTGGAGATGGAGAGATTGAGCTCTTTGAACCTCCAAGTACCCAAAACTTGCTCTTAGCTCACAGATCTTCAAAAAGGAAGTTAAAATTCGTGAAAACCATGAAAGATCTAGGGAAAACATTCAAGATTGAGGGAGGAGCGGCGGAGACTCACCTTGGCCGACAATGGGAGAGAAAAAGCTCACCCGTGCGGACCAAAGGGACCCTTTTATATGTGGCTGGCCAGGCCACGTTCGGGGGCCGAATGTGCCTCCGTATCCATGCAATGTTCGGCGGCCGAATATAAGGTTCGGCGGCCGAACCTGCACTTCCCTCACTCATGCTTTCGGGGGCCTAACGTGCCTCCTAATCACATGCATGTTCGGCGGCCGAAAGTCAAGTTCGGCGGCCGAACCTGGGTTTTCCTTTAAGCTACATTCATGCAAAAACTCATTTAATTTCTTACTTAAAAACATGAAATACATGAAAACATTTCATAAAATCATAGTTTTACCCTTCTAGAGGTTTCCGACATCCGTGGTCCCACCGGACGGTAGGGATTCAGATACCGGAGTCTAGCCGGGCATTACAATAGGTGGTCTGCTGAACCACCTTCGGCAGCCTAACGTGCCCCCTAAACTCATGCATGTTCGGCGGCCGAACTTTACTTTCGGCGGCCGAACCTTGGCTCGTTCAAACAAGACTTTCGGAGGCCAAAGGCGCTCCCGAAGCCTTTCCATGTTCGGCGGCCGAACTTCACTTTCGGCGGCCGAACCTGGCAAATGCCTCCTTGGTCTTTTCTTTTTAAAACTCAATTCATTTTCATTTAAAACCATGAAATCAATTGAAAATATTTTAGAAAACACATTTTACCCCTCTAGAAGCCTCTGGCATCTTCAGAATTCCAGATTCCAACGGAGATTCCGCCGGAAGGTAGGGATTCCGATGCCGGAATCTAGCCGGGTATTACATTTCGACTGCCGAACCCTTTCGGGGGCAAGTTTCGGAGGCCACAAGGCACTCCAGAGACGAAAGTCTCTAACCTTCGGCGGCACCTTCGGCGGCCGAACTTCCCTCCAGAGCCGAAAGTCCAAAAGCTCGGGGGCAAGCTGTGGCAGCCAAAGCCACCATGCAAGAGGTTCGGCGGCCGAATGCACCTTCGGCTGCCGAACCTGAGTTCATCCAGAACTCAGCCCCGACGGCAAACAAACTCCTCCTTCCCTTCAACCTCTCAACACATGCATACTTCAACTCCTCAACACACATATACTCAAGTATATGAACATAGGGGTCTAAAACTACCTAAAAACCCCAACAAACAAATCAAACATAACACATAATCATGCTTACAAGCATAAATCATCAAAAACATCATTTTGCACCTAAGCATGCATCTCTAACCAACCCTTCATAAAACGTCTGTAAAACATGAAAACAAGTTCATGATCTTCACTTACCTCTTGGAAACAAGAAGATGAACGATCTGAACAAAGAAAATGGATCACCTCTTCTTCAAACTCACTAAACTCAAAAACTTAACTTTTTAACTTCAAAACCGTCCAAAAAAACCTTAGCAAGACAACAAACCTTTGCATGAGCTGCTAAAAGGCTTACAGATAAGTCATGGTAGACGTGGCCAAACTTCTGGACATGATCTGGTGATAACACCTGTCCAAAAATGCTGACTAAGGGATGCACAATAGCTGGCTAAGCAACTCAGCTTCGGCTGCCGAATCGCATGCAAAACCATGCAACATTCGGAGGCCGAACCTGAACTTCGGATGCCGAACATTGGGCACGTTTGGCGGCCGAACTTACATTCGGCAGCCAAACTTGGCAAAAGTCTCCATAGACTTTTCTCTTCAAAACTCAAACCAATTCAACGAAAAACCTTAAAACACATCATAACACGTTAGGACCACATAAATCCTACCCTTCTGGAGACTTTCGACATCCCAGATTCCACTGGACGACAGGAATTCCGATTCCGGACTCTAGCCGGGTATTACATTCTCCCCCCCTTAAGAATATTCGTCCTCGAATGATCCGAACACAAACAATGAACACATAAAAAGGAGGAAACTAACATTAAAACAAATATGGATACTGCTGCAGCATAGACTCTCGTGTCTCCCAGGTGCACTCTTCGAGATTATGGTGGTTCCACAGAACTTTCACCATCGGAATCTCCTTGTTCCGTAGCTGTCTGATCTGTGTGTCCAGAATCTGCATTGGCTGCTCTATATAGGTGAGATCTGTAAGAATCTCCACCTCAGGCTCACTCAGAACCTGATTCGGATCTGACACAAACTGCCGGAGCATAGAAACATGAAATACCGGGTGAATTCTCTCCATAGAAGCAGGTAAATCCAGCTTATACGACACATTTCCGATCCTCTGCAAAACCTCAAAGGGTCCAATGTATCGTGGAGCTAACTTACCCTTCTTGCCAAACCGAACCACTCCTTTCATTGGAGACACTTTAAGCAATACCCAATTACCCTCCTGAAACTCTAACTGCTTCCTGCGAACGTCTGCATAACTTTTCTGTCTACTCTGAGCTGTCCTGCTTCTCTCTCTGATCATGGGCACCACTTTACTGGTAATCTCTATGAGCTCTGGTCCTGCAAGAGCCTTCTCTCCTACCTCTTCCCAGCAAACAGGGGATCTGCACTTCCTCCCATATAAAGCTTCATAAGGAGCCATCCCTATGCTAGCATGATGGCTGTTATTGTAGGCAAACTCCACCAGAGGTAGATGCTGTCTCCAAGAACCGCCAAAGTCTAACACACACAGGCGAAGCATATCCTCTATGGTCTGGATGGTCCTTTCAGACTGTCCATCAGTCTGTGGGTGGAAAGCAGTGCTAAAATCTAATCTCGTGCCCATCGCACTCTGCAAACTTCGCCAAAATCTGGAAGTAAACTGAGGTCCTCTGTCTGACACTATCGACACTGGAACTCCATGTAACCGTACTATCTCATCCAGATAGACCTGTGCCAACTTATCCACAGAATAGTTACTCCGAACTGGAAGAAAATGAGCAGATTTCGTAAGTCTGTCCACAATCACCCATATTGAGTCTATCCTGTTGGACGCTGCTGGTAAACCCACCACAAAATCCATGGCTATGTTCTCCCATTTCCACTCTGGAATCGATAATGGGTTAATCATTCCAGCTGGTTTCTGATGCTCTAGTTTCACCCTTTGGCAACTCTCATAGGCTGTCACAAACTGCGCCACTTCTTTCTTCATGGCTGGCCACCAATAGACCCGTTTCAGATCCTGGTACATCTTGGTGGCTCCTGGGTGAACACTATACCGTGCATTATGAGCTTCTCTCATAATGTCTTCCTTCACACTGCTACTATCTGGTACACAAAGTCGACTCCCATAACGAAGGATCCCTTTGCTATCAAATCTGAACTCTGCACTGTTGCCTGACTGAACAGTCCTGGCAATTTTCATCAACTCAGGGTCCTCATGCTCTCTCTGAGCTATCTGCTCCAGAAACACAAGTGTCATTCTCATCTGTGCTATCACCGCACCTGTACCAGATAACTCTAACTGTAACCCCTCCTCAATGAGCTTATAAAGCTCCATCACTACTGGTCTCCGCTCTGCTGCTATATGAGATAAACTGCCTAGTGATTTCCGGCTTAGGGCGTCTGCCACAACATTCGCCTTACCCGGATGATACTGGATCTTACAATCATAATCACTGAGCAATTTGACCCATCTTCTCTGCCTCAAATTCAGTTCTCTCTGACTCAAGATATACTGTAAACTCTTATGATCGGTGAAGATCTCGCATTTAACCCCGTAGAGGTAATGCCGCCACATCTTAAGTGCAAAGATAACTGCTGCCATCTCGAGGTCATGGGTAGGGTAATTTAACTCGTGCTTCTTTAACTGTCTAGAAGCATAAGCTATTACCCTATCACTCTGCATCAAAACACAACCCAATCCCACTCGAGATGCATCACAGAACACTTTGAAATCCTCATCACTAACAGGCAGAGCTAACACTGGTGCAGTCGTCAATCTCCTCTTGAGCTCCTCAAAGCTCTCTTCACACTGGTCTGACCAGATAAACTTCTGGTTCTTCTGAGTTAGTTTGGTCATAGGAGCTGCTATCTTTGAGAAGTCCTGAATGAACCTCCTGTAGTAACCTGCCAGTCCTAGAAAGCTTTTAATCTCAGTCACTGTCGTGGGTCTGGGCCAGTTAGCTACAGCCTCTATCTTCTTGGGGTCTACCTCAATACCCTCTGCTGATACCACATGTCCCAAGAAAGAAATGCTCCTCAGCCAAAACTCACACTTAGAGAACTTGGCATACAAACCATGCTCTCTCAGTGTCTGCAGAACGATCCTCAGATGCTGGGCATGCTCCTCTGCATCTCTGGAATACACTAAAATATCATCGATGAAAACAATGACAAAGTGATCCAGAAACTCACTGAAAACTCTGTTCATGAGATCCATGAATGCTGCAGGGGCGTTAGTCAACCCGAACGGCATCACTAAGAACTCATAATGCCCATATCTGGTCCTGAAAGCTGTCTTAGGCACATTTGCCTCTCTGACTCTCAACTGATGATACCCGAATCTCAGATCTATTTTAGAAAAATAACCTGCTCCAGCTAGCTGGTCAAATAGATCATCAATCCGAGGTAGCGGATACCTGTTCTTGGTAGTGACCTTGTTCAACTGTCTGTAGTCGATACAAAGTCTAAGAGATCCATCCTTCTTTCTGACAAAGAGCACTGGAGCACCCCAAGGTGAGGTACTAGGGCGGATGAAACCCTTATCTACCAAGTCCTGCAACTGCTCTTTTAACTCTTTTAACTCTGCTGGTGCCATCCTGTAGGGAGGAATAGAGATAGGTCTGGTATCAGGCAGCAATTCTATTTCAAACTCTATCTCCCTACCAGGTGGTAGTCCTGGAAGTTCGTCTGGGAAAACATCTAAAAACTCTCGGACTACTGGTACTGTGGCTGGTTCCCTCACCTGACTGTCTAGCTCTCTCACATGAGCTAGAAACCCCTGACAACCCCTCCAAAGCAAACGACGAGCCTGAAGGGCTGAAATCATACCTCTGGGTGTACCTCTCCTGTCTCCTCTGAAGACACACTCTGACCCATCCTGGTCTCTGAGACTCACTATCTTCTCTCTACAGTCCAAAGTAGCACTATATGCAGATAGCCAATCCATCCCTAGAATGACATCAAAATCTGTCAAGTCTAGAACCACAAGGTCAGCTGGAAGGCATCTACCCTCTATGAACACTGGACTGAAACGACAGACTGACACTGCCACTGATGGGTCACATTTAGGTCCACTGAACCAGAGAGGATACTCTAACTCAGAACTGATCAAACCCAACCTCTCTATGGCTCTCGAAGCAATAAAGGAATGAGAAGCACCGGGGTCCATCAAAGCATACACATCTGAACACCCAATGATGAGCTAACCTGACACCACTGTGTTCGACGTGTTCGCCTCCTCCTGTGTCACAGTGAAAATCCGCACTGGGGCTACCGGATTTCCATCTCGGGAACCTGCTGCTGAAGTAGAGGCTGCCCCTCTCCCTCTACCTCTGCCACTACTCTGAGGCATGACTGGAGCTGCTGGCCGTACAACTGGCTGTACCACACTGCCTGAACTCATCTACTGGGATGGTGCAAAAGTCATCTGCGGACAATCCCGAGCAATATGCCCTTCCTGTCCACATCTAAAACAAGCTGTAGATCCCAACCGACAAACTCCGCCATGTGGTTTTCCACATCTTCTGCATACTGGAGCTGTGCCAGAGCTTGAGCCACTACCTATTCCCAGACCTGACTTCACTTTACTCCAGAACTTACCCTTTGTTCCTTTTGCTCTATCCCATCTCTTGCCGTCTGAACTGGGGGCCTTAGAACCCGAAGCCTGTGCCTTTGACTGTTTCTGAATATTGGCACTAGCTTCCATTTTCCTGGCTGCGTCCACTATCGTGTGGAAACTCTCATTTTCTGCTGGAAGAATCAAGGAAGCATACCTGGGATGCAATCTCATCGTATATCTTCTTGCCTTCTTCTGATCAGTATCATAGGCTTGACCCACATACTGAAGCAAATCCAGGAACTTATCTGTGAATTCATCAATACTCATCTCATCTGTCTGTCTCAACTGTTCGAACTCTATTACTTTCATTTCCCTAGAACTGTCAGGAAAAGCCCACCCGGCAAACGCATTGGCGAACTCTCCCCATGACATACTGTTCATCCTGGATTCCACATAATTCTTGAACCATTCTCTAGCTTTCTTGCATTTCAGTGTAAATCCTGCCATCTCAATGGCTCTACTATCATTAGCTCCCAATTCACTGGTTATCATCCTAACTGATCTGAGGTATTCAAATGGATCATCTCCCGTTTTATATTTAGGAGCATCCAATTTCAAGTACTCCGTCATTTGCACTTTACCTCCAGATGAGCTAGGTTGATGTCTGTCAACAACAGGGGCTACTGGTTCTGGTGGTAGTACTGGTTCATTTGGCTCTGGGTGTGCTGCACTTGGATGGGTAGGGGACGGTGGGTACATAGGATATGGTGGATAGTAAGGAGGATAAGGCATATATGGCATGTAAGGCGGATATGGGACAAAACTAGAGTACTCCGACATACCTCCCATCGGATACTCTGGATAGCCAAAACCTGAGGTCGGAACGCCTCCCTACGACTCTCCCATACCTTCCTCAAATCGGCCTATACCCATGCTGTCATCTCGAGACTGGTCAATCTCCATAGCCTCCCTCCTTTCCTCTGATCTTTCTCCTCTCGCTGTACCTCTTCTGCTCTCGTCTACAGACCTTCTAGGGTCTATTGACGTACCTTCCCTGCTAGATCTCTGAGACCTTGCCCTTGGCAATGCAGGAGGACGAGCAGTTGGTCTCTCACTCTCTGGTGGGACTCCAGTCAATCGTGCTGATCGACGAGTTCCTCGCATCTTTACTCTCTTTACTCTCTGGAAAACAACACAGAAGATAGCACTTTAGCACATAAACATCACATATCAATAAGGCACATGCAGAACTCATGGCATGAAACAGATAGGACTCAATACCCTATCCTAGTGGACATGATTTCCTATTGTGCTTGACCACTTCTACCCTCTATGAGCCCGACACTGTCTCTATAGGTCCGATCATGTGAACCTAGGGCTCTGATACCAATCTGTAACGACCCCAAAATGGACCGTCACCGGCGCTAGGATTCAGGTCGGCTTAAGGCCGCCAAAACCCGTAGCAAGCCTGCTATACTCTCCGTGTACCTGTAAATCTCATACATGATCATACATTTTCTGTGAAAATAAAAACTCGTTTCTGAACCATGGCTTAACCTGTGCATGCACTATCTCTGTACTCTGTACTCTGTACTCTGTACTCTGTACCCCTGACTAGAGCTTGCTCTAGCTGGGTTAACTCATACCTGTTAAGCCTGGTTTTTCACATACAGTAAAACATATACAATTACAGATCATGTACATAACAATAGATTTACAACACAACCTACTAAGTCAAGCACATCTGTAACTGAAAACACAACTAGTACATCTCTTTCCTATTACATGTCCACTCTACACTATTACAGTTCTTTTTACTCTTTTTGGTACTCTGCTGATCTCCTCTCTACACTGTACACTGAACCTGCAAAACTGGGGTTAAGGGAGTGGGATGAGCTCTATAGCCCAGTGAGTAGAACAGTAAAATAGTCATTCATACATGCTTTGATGGAATGCATCAAACCACAGACAAGCCATATCAAGGGTAAACCTGTCACCACATAATCCCAGTAACTCTGTGCCAGGGCGTAGAATCGAGCACCTGGTCTTCCTGTCATATATGTATATGTGTATATAACACCTCTGTACTTACCATTGCCAGGGCGTAGTCAAAGGCTCCTAGACTTTACTATATACCTGCCAGGGCATAGTCAAAGGCTCCTGGACTTCTCTAAACCTGCCAGGGCATAGTCAAAGGCTCCTGGACTTCCTGTCTGAGACTATTGGATCATTCAGCATTCACCCACATCAACAATTAACTATGCAATGCAACATATTCGTGAAGTCTAATGCAATCAACCTACTATATATTCATGATGCATGAACTATGCTGAAAGCATTGTAGTTTTCAATTAAAAACATTAAGTTTAGTTCCACTCACCGCTGGCTCTGGACTGACTCTGCAGGCTCTGAAACCTCTGGAGCAGTACTCACTGCTGCTCTCTCTGGTTCCTCTAGTCTGTACCTATACAGATAGACTCAAATGAGGGACCAAATTAACGTAAGAACAACTCTATTAAACTCCCCAAGAATCCCCTTACACTCACTCTAACATCCATGCAAAACCTGCAAAGGAAAGCTGAACAGAACACTTTCGGCGGCAGGTTCGGCGGCCAAAAGTCCTCTTCAGAGACGAAACTCAAGCACCTTCGGCGGTCGAACTTCTACTTTCGGCTGCCGAACCCTTTCGGGGGTAAGTTTCGGAGGCCACAAGGTACTCCAGAGACGAAAGTCTCTAACCTTTGGCGGCACCTTCGGCGGCCGAACTTCACTCCAGAGCCGAAAGTCCAAAAGCTCGGGGGCAAGCTGTGGCAGCCAAAGCCACCATGCAAGAGGTTCGGCGGCCGAATGCACCTTCGGCTGCCGAACCTGAGTTCATCCAGAACTCAGCCCCGACGGCAAACAAACTCCTCCTTCCCTTCAACCTCTCAACACATGCATACTTCAACTCCTCAACACACATATACTCAAGTATATGAACATAGGGGTCCAAAACTACCTAAAAACCCCAACAAACAAATCAAACATAACACATAATCATGCTTACAAGCATAAATCATCAAAAACATCATTTTGCACCTAAGCATGCATCTCTAACCAACCCTTCATAAAACGTCTGTAAAACATGAAAACAAGTTCATGATCTTCACTTACCTCTTGGAAACAAGAAGATGAACGATCTGAACAAAGAAAATGGATCACCTCTTCTTCAAACTCACTAAACTCAAAAACTTAACTTTTTAACTTCAAAACCGTCCAAAAAAACCTTAGCAAGACAACAAACCTTTGCATGAGCTGCTAAAAGGCTTGCAGATAAGTCATGGGAGACGTGGCCAAACTTCTGGACATGATCTGGTGATAACACCTGTCCAAAAATGCTGACTAAGGGATGCACAATAGCTGGCTAAGCAACTCAGCTTCGGCTGCTGAATCGCATGCAAAACTATGCAACATTCGGGGGCCGAACCTGAACTTCGGAAGTCGAACATTGGGCACGTTCGGCGGCCGAACTTACCTTCGGCGGCCGAACTTGGCAAAAGTCTCCATAGACTTTTCTCTTCAAAACTCAAACCAATTCAACGAAAAACCTTAAAACACATCATAACACGTTAGGAACACATAAATCCTACCCTTCTGGAGACTTTCGACATCCCGGATTCCACCGGACGACAGGAATTCCGATGCCGGACTCTAGCCGGGTATTACAAGTACCATCCGGGTAAGGCGAATGTTGTGCCAAACGCCCTAAGCCGGAAATCACTAGGCAGTCTATCCCACGTCACGGCGGAGAGGAGACCAGTGGTGAAGGAGTTTTACAAGCTCATTGATGAAGGTCTACAGTTGGAGTTGTCTGGTACAGGTGCATTGATTGCTCAGATGAGAGTGGCACCCGTGTTTCTGGAGCAGGTGGCTCAGAAACAGCATGGGGACCCAGAATTAGTGAAGATTGCCAGGGCTGTTCAGTCAGGCAAAGATAGTGAGTTCAGATTCGACAACAAGGGGATCCTCCGCTATGGGAGCCGATTGTGTGTACCAGACAACATAGGGCTAAAAGGAGACATTATGAGAGAGGCTCATAATGCAAGATACAGCGTTCACCCCGGAGCCACCAAGATGTATCAAGATCTGAAGAAGGTTTATTGGTGGCCAGCTATGAAGAGAGAAGTGGCACAGTTTGTGTCAGCCTGCGAAGTGTGTCAGAGGGTGAAGCTGGAACATCAGAAGCCGGCTTGAATGCTTAACCCGCTACCTATTCCAGAGTGGAAATGGGAGAATATAGCTATGAACTTCGTAGTGGGGTTACCGGCGACGTCCAACAGATTGGACTCCATATGGGTGATTGTGGACAGACTCACCAAATCTGCTCACTTCATCCCTGTCAGGAGTGGCTATTCTGTGGACAAGTTGGCGCAGGTGTATGTTGAGGAGATCGTCAGGCTGCATGGGGTTCCTGTTTCAATAGTGTCCAATAGAGGACCCCAGTTCACCTCCAGATTTTGGCGGAGTCTGCAGAATGCCATGGGTACCAGGTTGGATTTTAGCACTGCTTTCCATCCACAGACGGACGGACAATCAGAAAGGACCATCCAGACAATAGAGGATATGCTCAGAATGTGTGTGCTGGACTTTGGCGGTTCTTGGAGGCAACATCTACCTTTGGTGGAGTTTGCCTACAATAACAGCCATCATGCTAGCATCGGGATGGCTCCATATGAAGCTTTGTATGGGAGGAAGTGCAGATCACCTGTTTGCTGGGAAGAGGTTGGAGAAAAGGCCTTGGCAGGGCCTGAGCTAGTAGAGATCACCAGTAGGGTGGTACCCATAATCAGAGAAAGGATCAAGACTGCTACAAGCAGACAAAAGAGTTATGCAGACATCCGCAGAAGGCAAGTAGAGTTTCAGGAGGGGGATCTGGTATTGCTCAAGGTGTCTCCTATGAAAGGAGTGGTTCGCTTTGGGAAGAAAGGTAAACTAGCCCCACGATACATCGGACCCTTCGAAATCTTGCAAAAGATTGGGAATGTGTCGTACAAGCTGGATTTACCTGCTTCAATGGAAAGAATCCATTCGGTTTTCCATGTTTCCATGTTGAGGAAGTTTGTGTCAGATCCGGGCAAGGTTCTTAGTGAGCCTGATGTGGAGATCTAAGAAGATCTCACTTATGTTGAGCAGGCAGTACGGATCATAGACACCCAGATCAGGAAGCTGAGAAACAAGGAAATACCGATGGTGAAAGTCCTGTGGAACCACCACAATTTGGAAGAATGCACTTGGGAGACACGGGAGTCCATGCTCCAGCAGTACCCTTATCTCTTCTGAGGTTAGTGTTATGTGTGTTTTATGTGTATGATGTGTGTTATGCCTTGCTAGTACTAGTTGAGGAACATTCGGGGACGAATGTTCTTAAGGGGGGGAGAATGTAATACCCGGCTAGACTCCGGTATCAGAATTTCTACTGTCCGGTGGAATCTCGGGTGGCGGAGACCTCTAGAAGGGTAAAAACCATGTTTTTATAAAATGTTTTAATGTGTTTTATGTTTTTAATCAAGAAAAAAAAATGAGTTTTTGCATGAAAATAGCCTTGGAGGAAAACTCAGGTTCGGCCGCCGAACATGCATGCCTTCGGGAGCGCTATTAGGCCCCCGAAAGCATAAGTGAGCGAAGTCCAGGTTCGGCCGCCGAACCTTATGTTCGGCCGCCGAACATGGCATGCATGCGGAGGCACGTTCGGCTCCCAAATGTGGCCTGGCCAGCCACCTATAAAGGGGTCCCTTAGCCGAAAACGGGCGAGCTTTTCCCCCATTTTCGGCCAAGGTGAGCTCTCCGCCGCCCCTCACCGATCTTGAGTTTCTTCCTTCAAATCTTTCACTATTTTCACTAGTTTTCACTTTGTTTTGAAGATTTTCGAGTATAAAACAAGTTTTGGAGCTTTGAGGTTCAAGGAACTCAATCTCTCCCATCTCCGAGCTAGGGTCGTTTTCCTCTCGATCTTCAAGAGGTAAGGGCCGATCTTGAGCTCACTATGTGTTTTAAACAAGTTTTAAGTTGATTCATGGGGGTGGAAATGTAGGTTTATGTTAGTTGAGCATTGTTAGGTTTTATGTGTTTTATGGACAATGTATGTTAGATATGTACGTTCGATGTGTTGTAGATGGGGTTTAGGATAGTTTGAAGCCCCTAGGAGTTAATGTATGCATCTATGCATGTTTTGGATGAGTTGAATGCTTGATTAAAGGTTTGGGAGGCGTTTGTGCATGTTGGAGCTGAGTTTCTCCCACTTTGGAGAAACTCAGGTTCGGCCGCCGAACTCGCTTGTGGAGGCAGCCTTCGGCTGCCGAAGCCTGCCCCCGAAAGAGGACTTTCGTCTCTGGAGGGCAGTTTCGGCCGCCGAAAGTGCCGCCGAACATGCATGAGTTTCATCTCTGTCTGGGAGTTTCGGCCGCCGAAGGTGCCTCCGAACCTGCTTGACTTTCGGCTCTGGAGGGACTTTCGGCCGCCGAACCTGCCGTCGAAAGTGCCCTGTCCAGCCCTCCTTTGCATGTTTTTCTATGATTGTTTCATGATGTTCTAGGGGGTTTTTGGGGAGTAGTTTAGAGTTATGTTCATGTATGTTTGGTCCCTCATTTGAGTCCACCTATGTAGGTTCAGACCCGAGGAACCGAGGACCCCAGCAGTGAGCCAGCTGCCCCAGTGTCTGGTCAGAGCTATCCAGAGGTGAGTGGAATAACTCATTATGTTTTAAAGCAAACAATGGACATTTTAGCATGATTCACGCATCATCAATGCCATGAGATATACTAGGTTGTTTGCATTAGAATTCACGAATATGTTGCATTGCATATTTTGTTGTTGATGTGGATGAACGTTGGATGATCCATAGCCCTCGACCCATGATGTGACGATATGATATGTACGGTATGGAATGAAAGACCAGTGGGACCCATTCTACGTTCGCTGGCACTATGTAAGAGAAAGACTAGGACCCATTCTACGTTCTGGCACATTGGAATGTTATGTTATGCTATGTAAGGGAAAGACCAGGACCCATTCTACGTTCTGGCACTATTGGATATGTAGAGGGCTACTGGTGACAAGTTCATCCTTGATGTGATATGGTTGTGATGTGATGCATTCCATGAAAGCATGAAATGTTAATATAATGTTTTTATTATTCTGCTCACTGGGCTCTAGTAGCTCACCCCTCTCCCTAATCCCCCAGGTTTGCAGGTACCGGCTAGGCAGAGAAGTCGAGATGAATGAAGTTATGTGTATGTAATAGATAGAATGTGGACATGATAAATTGTAAAATGATGTATTGTTATGTCATGTAAACGTTGACTTTGAGATTGAGGTTTAGAAGTTGTGCTTGACCGAGTTTGTATAGAAATCCCTTTTGTAAACATGATCTATGTTTTATGATGTTATGTTCCACCAAGCTCGTGTATGATGAGATGCCCCATTGGAGCATTTGATGAGAGCTCCAGTGTGGGGTTTATGTTTATGTATATGTTTATGGGCATGCACAGGTTGAGCTTGGTAAAAAGAAAAGTTCAAAATTTTATGTATGCTGTTGATCATGTATGGGATTAAACAGGTTTACAGGTTGTATGTCAGGCTTGCTACGGGTCCCGGCGGTCTTAAGCCGACCTGGATCCTAGCGCCGGTAGCGGTCCGGTTTTCGGGTCGTTACAAGTGTATATATATAGAACGTATAAATAATGAATCTGTGATTATTTATTTATATGTGGATGATATGCTTATTTTTTTGTACGAGTTATGATATAGTTTGTAAATAAAAATCTTTCCTTACCTCTAAATTTCATATGAAAGCTTTCCTTACATAGAGCTGGCATGTATAGTTGGGATTCAGCTTGCCTTGCTTGGTTATATGGGGAACTTTGTTGGGCCACTGATCCGAGAGTGTCTCAATTAGGTGGAGCTCTACACATCTTCCAGATATGGGCATGAGACCGATTTACTTCAATAGTGCCATCTATAAATATACAAGATCTACATAATGATGCCCCACTTGGAATTCAGTTAGTATATTATGTTTATCATGATATTATGTTTTGCATATGACACATTCGCATTAAATTCTAAAGTTTTTTTTTATAATAATTTCGGGTGGAGTAATGCATGACATATCACTCAAGTCGTGACACATGTCTTGACAAAAATACGCTATAAATTTGACAGAATGGACAATTCAGAGGTATTATATATAATATTTTATGTACTTTGATTAGTATGATATTTCTTATGTTATTGTAATAAATCTATTTTTTTTTTCAGATGGTATGGGAGCCATATTTCGGTGAACTCCTTGCATTATTACCATTGTATTGTATGCAAGGACGTGACATTTGGAGAGCACTGGTTTCCTTGATTTACTTCCACGTGGTAGAATGACATCAACCAGATATGTTGTTGTGCCAATTCAGCATTCAACATTCAATACTAAATCCACCATTGTCATCTGATAGTAATTGGATTACAGTTTATGCGCGTTGGATTGCCATATGAAAAGGTAGATGGCAGAGGTAGGTTGAAGCAGCACCATTAGATGAGCAACTTCATTATCATTCAGAGTACCTGGAATGGTATAGAAGAGTTTCTCGTCGATGGATATTACATTATGGTGCAACTATTGGCACAGTAGTAATATTTTATTATTGAATATATTTTCATGTGTTTATATTTATTTAAAATATCATTGTTTAATGAGAAAATTACTTTTTAGTCATTGAAGTATAGTAAAATTAACAGATTTGCCCTCTATTTTTAAAATCCAACACTTTCGTCCTTGATATTTAATTCCGTCAAAATTCAAGGTCCCTCTATCAAAAATTTCTGTTAAGTCAATAATTTCCACTTGATCAAAGGAAAGAGAATAAAATTAATTCCAAAAATACCCTTATCAATAATAAAATGAAAAAAATTATTATTTATTCCCTATAATATGGAAAAACTTGCTACTTAGTCCCTCAATTTTGAAAAATATATTAAAATATCCCTGACATTTTAAAAAGTCTACTAGTTAGTTTTTCTATTAATTTTATTGCTAAATATTTTACTATTTAGTCCCTATAGTTTAGAAAAAATTATTAGTTGGTCCCTCAAATTATTAAAAAATTTACTAATTAGTCTCTCTATATCAATGGTATGTTAGATTTTTTTTATAATATTTAACGATTAAAATTAATAGAAAGACTAACTAGTAGACTTTTTAAAATGTTAGAGACATTTTAATGAATTTTTCAAATGGCAAGTAGCGATTAACAGCGAACGACATTAGAAAAATAATTTCTATTGAGTTTTAACTTTTCATTTTTAATAATTTAAATTTTATATATTTTGATGTTTATTATTTTTGCTGAATTTGAATCTTAAATTTATTGAAATTTTTATTTGTTTATGGAGATTGAGTTTGAGATTTCTTCCTTGAATTTTGACGAAATTAAACTTCAGGGACTAAAGTGTTGAATTCAAAAAATAGAGGGACAAATATGTTAATTATATAATATCTTAGGGACGAAAATGTATTTTTTCTTCAATTCTTTTAAAGGGAGACCTATAAATTTGTAGGAATTAAATTTCAGAGACTAAAGTGTTGGGTTCTAGAAAGTGTAGTTCGGTCATTTTTCCTATCACTAATAGTATTTTTGATGGAGAAACCTCTAATTTTGACGGAATTAGACCTCAAAAACGAAAGTGTTGGATTCTAAAAATAGAGGGACGAATCCATTAATTACGCTATACGTCAGGGACTAAAAAGTAATTTTCTCTTGTTTAATTATATAATACCAACAGGAGGATGGTATCAAGAATATTCATTTGATAAATCGACAGGTTCCTAATCCGAGCACAGATTTTATTGAAAGACAAATAACAGCCATGTTCTATGCCATAGAGTAACATAAACAAATAACTGATATACCTCCACCACAGCTTGCTCTTTCGGCACAACCTATGCCAGATGACCCTGATGAGCCTATTGACTCGCCGAGGAGACGTAGGCGTAGAAGTAGCTCACGCCAAAAAGCTGATGTTGATGCCCACTATTCCGACAAATGTCATAATTTCGGCACCCGTTTTATTCCACACTCATCGACTATTTGGTGAGGTTGGACAATCATCAGCAGGACCTAGTATTCCACATGACAGTGGATGACAATATACTACGTGGAGACATGGTAGTTATATGCCACCACCTCATATAACCCCGATGGAGTGGTCTTTCTAGCAGGTTGGTATTCAAGATCATCCATTTCAGATGCAGACCTCGGTAGGTAGTACTTTGATACTTTTGCCCAACATGCTAGCTCCGTTAATGCATTTTCAGCTAGACATTCTGTGGATATTTTATCATCTATTCTAGGAGCATAAACATTCTCTGACAATTTTATACAATACACATCAGACCAGCACTACTCTACTTTTGCATCTAATAATATCTTTTTACTATCACATTATACTGCACACAAGATTCGAAGTCGGTGGCTCCTGATCTTAATATTCCCATGACCTCCACAAATATTGATCCTGCTACTGCTGAAGGTGAAGGTACAAGCGCTGATCGCCAGTCATATAGAAGTCGATATCCACATGAAAGAAGGGGACGTCCATGTGGTACAAAAGGAAATTTGCATCATTCTTAACATTATTTTTCGACTTTATTATTTGTAAATATATTATTTTATTTTTATACATTTCACGATTCCTAATTATTTATATGTCTTTTTTTATTTAATTTTTTATAGTTTCTATGATTCATAAATATTTATATTAATTATTTATAAATTAATTCTAATAAAAATAATAAAATACAAGGATAAATATGAAAAATATAATTTATATTCTAAATAAATTTAAATAATTAATATTTATAAATAAATTTAAATAATTAATATTTATTATAATATTAATATAATTTTATAATAATATTTATATAAATTTAATATATAACTAAATAAATTAAATTAATATAATAAAATATAAAAATTAAATAAATAAAAATTAAATTACTAATTTAAATTAATTGCGTAGAATACCGCACTAAAATGCGTGCAGATTGCCTGAAAAACTTTAGGTAATATTATAAATGTTAAACTGCGGTAACGTTTATAATTTTTTTTATTAATAGTTTACAATAATTTTAGAGCATGGTAAACGATGATAGATGATTTCTATCATGATTTTAAAGCAGTAGAGTCCCGTTTTGTCCCAATCCTCTATTTTTTTTTTTCAAATAGGGTTTGAGAATTATATTTTTTTCACTTTGAAACTGCAAAAAGCTTAAAAAATAGCGTATTTTTATTTTTATAATTTTTTTTATTTTATATTATAAAAAAATAAAAATAAAAATGATATTTTCTGATAATTTAGCAATGATGTGATCGACTGTTTGATATGGAGTATTGGCAGTTAATAGGTTAGTAATTCTACTATTGCAGGTATAACGAAGATATATTGGACTGTACTTATTAATGGTAACTTCACATTGAGACTCGCCCTATCGAAAAAAGGGCGAGTCTTGATGATATTTCAAGTGTTAAGGTGTCCAAATCCTCCTTTCTTAAGCTCGCTGCATTTACTTATCAAATTCTTACCATTTAAACCTATCTTATAGTAACAACTCAGGTATCACTTTAGACATTTATTATATTACATCAAGAATAATTAATAAATTTCTAAAAATATTAAGAATCTTTTGATATAGTTAAAAAAAATTAACTAATAAGTTTCTTACATCAAAAAACTAAATGGTAATTTTTTTATATTTTTAATAGTATACATGTTTTAATATTTAAATTGTAGATTTTAGATTTTAAAATTATATCTTAAAAATCTACGTAATGATGTAATTTTTTAGTTAATTATAGTTTAATTTTACATTGAAATATTATCTAATTATATGCTTATCAAAAATATTATTAAATGTTTATTTTTATATATTTATTAATTATTTTCCTAATTTCTTTGTAAAAGTGTAATATTATAATAACTTTAGCATCTACAAAGTTTTATATTTATTCTAATACAATATTTTTTTACTCTCCTGTCATAAAATTTTCAAAAATTATTTAATAAATAATTTTGTATTTAATAATGTCCTCTTTAATAGGATGGACATCTTGATATATATGTCCTCCCATTTTGGCTTGAACTTTGTAATTTTCTTATTTTTAATATCATGGCTTTCTTGTTTCTACACTTCCATGGATTTAACTTACATGCTTGTCAGGATTTAATATCATAAGATGCCAGCATTCGATCGATTCGATTGGCGAGCATTCGATCAATTTAATTCAAAATCGAATTGAATAAATTAAAAATTAAAATTTTTAGTATTTATAAAAATTGAAACGAATTGATTTTGGATAAAAATCAATATGAATCGAATAGATTTGATTCGATTTGATTCGATTTGGTTTGATCGGTTGAGCTTTTTAATAGAGTTTTTATTTCTTACACCTTAATTTTAATATTTTAAAATTTAATTAAACTATTTCATTCTTAGTTATGGTCTAATATCTCTACATCATCAAAAATAATATAATATTATCACTAATCAATTCGGTTTAGTTTTACCAATTTTTTTAATAAAAAAATCGAACCAAAATAAAATAATCAAAATTTTTAAAAATAAAAATCAAATTGAAAAGAACAAAAAATCGAACAGAATTTCTGAACTAAAAGTCATTTTTTAATTCGAAACGAATTCTGATTATCCCTATGTATATGCTTGGAGAGGTCTCATAAACATGATATTGTTGCCATTGTACAATGAATTCAAATATTTGCGAAAGTGGAGAGAGAAGAGAGATAGAGACATATTTATAGTTAAAAAAAACATTTTTATATGATAATTCTTTTTGAGATCCATTTTAATATGAACTCAAGGCTATATACGTCCTTTCATATAAAAATTATATGGAACACACAATTTATGTTTTGACCTATGGTGAACGAGGTATATCTAGGTTTTTGTATATAATGGTAATTGATACCACATTAGCAAGTTTTTTTTATATAATGATAATTGATACCACATTAACAAATATAGAGAGTGTCAAGGTGAAAAGCTTTCCTTTCTTAGTGGTTCATAATCGAGGTCCATTTTAACACAAACTTAATTTCAAACCCTAATTTGAAAAAGACGAAGAGTATTATTCGTAATTTCATCTTAAATTTATTAGAAAAACAACATATATTTGTATATAGATTGAAGCTTACGTGTCTACTATTAAGTTTTAACTATAATTCTCAAGGTTCATATGACACTAGTATTAACTCATTTCATTGAGTACAAAATTAGTTATGGTATAATCAATACAGATTGTTCTGTATGTACTATCACTGTGACCATTTTAGGTTCACTTGCCATTTATATTAATTTAGCTATAGGTTCACTTGCCATTTACATTAATTTAGCTAGGTTCATATAATACCCGGCTAGACTCCGGCGTCGGAATTCCAATCTTCCGACGGAAAATCCGTTGGAATCCGGAATCTCGAAGCTGGAATCTCCTTAGGAAGGGTAAAATAAGGTTTTTATAAAATGAATTTTTAAAATTTTAAGGTTTTAAGAAAGAAAGAAAAGAGTTTTGAAGAAAATAGTTTTGGAAGGGAAAAACCAGGTTCGGCCGCCAAACCTTCAAGTTCGGTTGCCGAAGGTGGTGCTGCCGCGGGACCTTCTCTTTCGGCTCCCGAAAGTGGTTTATCCAGCCACCTATAAGAGGCCTTCAGCCCAAAAATGGGAGAGCTTTCTCTCCATTTTCGGGCAGAGGTAGGTTCATGCCCTCCCTTTGTGATTTTTGTTGTTCTTCCATCAAATCTTTCAGAAAATTCATGAGTTTCCGTTTGTTTTTTAAGATTTGAGTTGAATCCAAGTTTTTAAACCTTGGAGACCTCCGGAGATCGTTTTTCTCTCATCTCCAAGTTTGGGTTGTTGCTACCCTTAGATCTCCAAGAGGTAAGCCTAGATCCTTGTTTTTCTTATGTTTTTAATCAAGTTTTAAGAAGGGATAAAGGATTAAAAATGCATGAAATGGTTAGATCTAAAGTTTTAGAGTTTGAGTTGGGTTTTTAAAGAATGTTTGGTCTTATGTATTTTTATTGTTGTTTGTTGGGGTTTAGACTAGTTTTTATGCCCCTTAAACTTGATGAGTGAGTATGCATATTTTGAGGAGTTGGGTGTGAGGATTTGAGAGTTTTGGTGGCTGAGTTTATAAGGCAAAATCGGGTTCTGCCTTGCTAGAGAACCCAGATTCGGCCGCCAAAGTAAGGCTCAGCCGCCGAATCTGCTGGTGAAGGCAGCCTTTTGGCCACCTAACCTGCCCACGAAAGCATGGACTTTCAGATCTATGAAGGGGTTTAGACCGCCGAACCTGTCCCCGAAGGTTGCTGACTTTCGGATCTATGTGGAGTTTAGGCCGCTGAACCTGCCCCCGGAAAGTTCCTGACTTTCGGATCTGTGGAGGACCTTCGGCCGCCAAACCTGCCGCCGAAAGTCCCCTGCCCAGCCTTCTTTTGCTTGTTTTGTATTCATGTTCTAGTATGTTTAAGGGGATTTATGGGGAGTTGTTTAAGAGTCATTTAATAGTTATGTTTGGTCCCTTATTTGAGTCCATCTGTGTAGGATTGGACCTAGGAGACCGTAGAGGCCTGCAGTGAGATAACTGCACCAGTTTTAGGCGAGCGTCAGCCAGAGGTGAGTAGAACTGAACTAAACTATTGTTTTAAAGTAATCAAACTTTTAAGCATGTTCATGCATCACGAATGCCATGTTTATGTATTAGGATGTTTGCATTAGAATTCACGAATATGATGCATTGCATAATTTACTGTTGATGTGGATGGATATTAGATGACCCACTAGCCCTCGAGATGATATGATATGATACGATACAGAAGTCCAGGTGAGGCTCATTCTACACCCCTGGCATTATGTATATGTTATGTTATGTTTAAGCGAAAGTCCTGAGGAGCTCCGTCGAGGGCCGGACACATTGGAATATGTAGAGGGTTACTGGTGACAAGTCCATCTTGATGTGAATTGTTTGTGTTGTGATGCATTTCATACGAGCATATGTTTATTACACTATTTTTATGTTCTGCTCACTAGGATCTTATAGCTTATCCCTTTCCCTTAACCCCAGGTTTGCAGGGTCAAGGATAGCTCAGGAAGTTGGCATAGTAGCTGGTATTGTCTGATGTAATAGAATAGTGTGGACATGTAAATTTTAATGGATTAGAATTGAGCTTTGCCCTAGTTTTTATCCTTGTAATTCATGTTAACATGATCCTTATATAAAATTTTTAATTATGAGTTATGTTTGAACTAAGCTTGAGGCATGTGATGTTAACCATACTAGAGCATTTGATGAGGGCTCTAGTATGGGTTTTATGTTTACAGTTTTGATACATGCATAGGTCGAGCCATGGTTCATGAAATGTTTAAGTTTTGTTATAATGTATGATCATGTATGAGATTTTATCAGGTACATAGGATGTATAGTAGGCTTGCTATGGGTTTCGGTGACCTTAAGTCGATCTGAATCCTAGCGCCGGTAGCAGTCCGATTTTAGGGTCGTTACAGTTCAGAATTTGATCAATCTATGAAATTTTTAACTCTTTGTTTCAGCTTTCATTTGGTATTATTTTAGGTTAATTTTGACAACTGCACAGTGAGGTATGAAGTTACCAACACAGACTGCCTTGTTAAAACCTATTCTGTCATATTTACACTTTTAACTTCCATCTTAAATTTCTTTACTTTAAGCTTTCCAAACAGTATTTCAATATTCATATTACACAATTATGCAATTAAAGCAATATTTCCAGCAAGAACAATCAATCACTAATTTCACATATTCATAAGAAAATTAAAGGAAAATAGAAATGCATACAAACACCAAACCTTTCTCGAAATTCTCTTTCCTTTCAACTTCTATTCTCTAGCTATCTACTTTTCCTTTAATGTTTCTTCACCTAGTTCAATTTGTATATTAGGTAAGGTATGCATAACTCAAAAAATTAAAGCTTGGCATAACCCCATGAAGGACTAAACTGAATTCTTTCTTTAAACTTTCCATATTCACACTTTAACCTATTAAACTCTTTACCATATTTCAATTTAGTTTTCAAACTTTCAATAATCATAGATTGACCTACTAAATTATGTTTTTAGCCTTTAGAAGTCCTTTTCACTTAAGTAAACATGATGGATTTAAACAAGCACCACAAGCAAGCATGTTAGAAAACCTTAAGCACCTCCCGAAAGTGACTCATTCCCGACTCGCTAATCACACTGTCTACTTTATTTCTGGATATGTCCGTTTCTTTATTTGAGTTTTCTTTGATTCAGTTATTAGCAGCTTAGAGTTATGTTAACACCTCTCCTAAGTAGCTTGGGGTAAGCTAGTATCTCCCCTAATGCCACTTGCTCTAGTAGTGAAATAGTCTAACCCATGCTTAGTGATGTCACTACTCTAGCTATGAGTTTGAGGATGTTACAACTCTTCCCCTCTTAAGAAATTTCGTCCTCGAATTTTACCTGCTTTGAATAGCTATGGATATTGTTGTTTCATCACTTCTTCACTCTCCTATGTAGCTTCTTCTACCTTGTGATTTCTCCACAACACTTTCACTAGGGGAATTTTATTATTTCTTAACTCTTTCGTTTCCCTTGCTAAAATTTTCATTGGTTCTTCTTCATAAGTTAGGTCAGATTGTACATCAATGATTTTAGATGGAATGACATGTGACGGGTCAGATCTGTATCTTCTTAACATGGATACATGGAAGACATTGTGTATTCTGTCTAACTTTAGAGGTAAAATTAGCTTGTAGGCTACTGGACCCACATGCTCAATTATTTCATGTGGACTAATAAACCGAGGGCTTAGCTTACCTTTCTTGCCAAATCTTAGCACTTTCTTCGATAGAGAAACTTTTAAAAACACTTTGTCCCCGATAACAAATTCTACATCTTTTCTTCTCAAATCTGCATATGATTTTTACCTATTTGTTGCAGTTTTCAATCTTTCTTTGATAATTTTCACTTTCTCCTCAATCTGTCTTATTAACTCTGGACCTACAAGTTTAACTTTACTAAGTTCTATTCAGCATAATAGGGTTCTATATTTTCTACCATATAATGTTTCATAAGGGGCCATCTTAATACTAGCCTGATAATTATTGTTGTCAGCAAATTCTACTAGTGGAAGATATCTTTCCCAGCTTTCTTCAAATTCAATTACACAACTTCTGAGCATATCTTCCAAAACTTGAATTACTCTCTCTGATTGGCCATCTGTCTGAGGATGAAAAACTATACTAAAATTTAATTTGATCCCTAGAGCTTCATGTAGTTTTTTCCAGAATCTGAATATGAATCTTGGATCTCTGTCTGATATGATAGAGATAGGAACACCATGTAGTCTCACAATTTCATTAATGTACAATTCTACATACTTTTCTAATGTATAATCCATTCTAATTGGCAAGAAATGCGTTGATTTAGTTTACTTGTCAACTTTTACCCAGATAGCATCTTTTTTCCTTGGTGTGAGTGGCAATCCTGTTATAAAATCCGTGGTAATTCTATCCCATTTCTATTCTGGTATAGTGATAGGCTACAATAACCCTGATGGAACCTGATGTTCTGCTTTTATCCGTTGACATGTTAAACATTTTGTTACAAATTTAACTATATCTATTTTCACACCCGGCCACTACTAATGCGCCTTCAGATCTTGACACATCTTAGTGCTACCTGGATGCATAACATATGTACTATTGTGTGCCTCTGTAAGAATACTATGTTTCAACTCTCCAATGTTAGGTACATATATTCTATTATCATAGTACAAGTAGTCATCATCACTTATCACATGCTTCTGCTTCCTTCCCTTTTGTACTTGTCTAGTCCATAAAGCTATCTATATATCTTCTTTCTATACTTCTTTAATTTGTTGTAGTAAGCTGGGCCTAACTTTTAATTCTGCTATGATAGCTCCATCATCCGGTACAGTCAACCGCGCATTCATTGCTCTTAATGCAAATAAGAATTTCCTGCTTAGTGCATCTGCTACCAGATTAGCTTTGCCTGGATGATAATCTATAATGCAATCATAATCTTTCAGTAACTCTAGCCATCTTCTCTGTCTCAGGGTTAGCTCCTTCTGTATGGGTAAGTATTTAAGACTTTTATTATTTGTATAAATGTAACATTTCTCACCATATAAGTAATGCCCCCATATCTTTAGTGCAAAAACTATGGCAGCCAACTCTAGATCATGGGTAGGATAGTTCTTCTCATGTGGTTTTAGTTGTCTAGAAGCATAGGCAATCACTTTATCTTCCTGCATCAAAACACATCCAAGTCCATTGTGAGAAGTATCACTATATATCACAAATTCCTTGCCAGAAATAGGTTATGTAAGTGTAGGTGCTTCAGTGAGTATAGTCTTTAATCTGTCAAAGTTTGCCTAACATCTATCATCCCAAACATACTTAACATCCTTATGTAATAACTTAGTCAGTAGAGTTGTTATAAGTGAAAACCCTTTCACAAACTGTCTGTAGTACCCAGCTAGACCCAAGAAACTCCTGACCTCTGCAATATTCTTTGGTAGCTTCCATTCCAAAATAGCTTTAATCTTCTGTGGATCTACCTTGATTCCTTCTGCTGATACAACGTGTCCCAAAACTGTTATTTCATTGAGTCAGAAATCACAATTACTGAACTTAGCATAAAGTTGCTTTTCCCTTAGAGTCTGCATGGTCTTCCCTAGTTTTAGAGTATACCAGAATATCATCAATGAATACTACAATAAACTGGTCTACGTATGGATAGAAAATACGGTTCATCAGATCCATAAATGATGTAGGTGCATTTGTTAACCCGAATGGCATAACCAGGAACTCATAATGTCCATATCGTGTCCTGAATACAGTCTTAGGCACATCTGTCCCTTTAACTCTCAACTGATGGTAACCTGATCTGAAATCTATCTTAGAGCAAATGCTGGCCCCTTTCAACTGATCAAACAAATCATCTATTCTGGGTAGTGGATATTTATTCTTTATAGTTACCTTATTCAACTGTCTATAATCAATGCACAATCGAAGGGATCCATCTTTCTTTTTCACGAACAACACTGGTACACCCTATGGTGAAACACTAGGTCGAATAAAGCCCTTATCAAGTAACTCTTGTAACTGTAATTTTAACTCTTTCAATTCTGTAGGATCCATTCTGTAAGGAGCAATTGAAATAGGTGCAGTGCCTGGCATAACTTCTATAGTAAAATCCACTTCCCTTTCTGGAGGTAACCCTGACAACTCTTCAGGAAATACATCTAGAAAATGACATACTGTGGGTAGATTTGACACACTAAGACCTTCCTTCTTAGTTTCAATCACACTAGCTAGATAGGTTGTACAACCTTTTCTAATCAACCTCCTAGCTGCAGTGGCAGATGTGACATTAGAGAGGTAATTTGACCTCTTATCCACAATTAGAACCTCAAAACCCTCTAATGTTCTGAGTGTAACTCGCTTTAACTTATAGTAAACTATAACATGATGTCTAAACAACCAGTCCATGCCCAAATTCACATCAAACTCTCTAAAAGGTAACTCTATCAAGCCACCTAAAAAGGTGTGACCTTGCACACATATAGGACAATATCTGTAAACCCTATTCACAATCATAAGATGTCCTAAGGGATTGGTCACTGATATGTCATATTCTAAAGGTTTTACTTGAATTCCCTTCTCATTACTAATGGGTATGCTGATGTATGAATGTGTGGAACCAGGATCAATTAATGCATAAACATAGTTACCAAAGATAGAAAATTTACCAGCTATAACATCTGGTTTGTCCTGATCTTCCTTTGCACAAATAGCATATACCCTGGTAGGTGCTCTAATGTCTGGTCTGTATATTGTCTCTAATACTCTGTGACTCTGAACATTAGTATATTCACCTCTACCTCTACCTCTGCCTCTAGACCCTGTCGGCATAGATCTCTCTGTCTGCATAAGCTGCACTGACTGGCCTCTAGGACAATCCCTCATAAAGTGGTATGAGCTTCCACATAAGTAGTAAGCCCTAGTTAATCTCCTGCATACTTCACCATATCTCCTGCCACAATGCTCAGATATTGGTGGCAACCCTCTACCTGGTCCTGCTGTACTAGATATTGAGGTAGTCTGTTGTTCATACCTCATTATAGCTCTCTGCCCAAGTCTCTGAATCTACCTAGGTGGCTCTCTCTACCCTGTCTGCTGAAATTCCCTCTGTCTCTTACTAGTTGTTTGAGATGCAGAGGATTATCCCTGATACTTGCTCTGGCCCCTCTTCTGCTGCCCTTTCTGCTTTCTACTTTGCTCTTCTTCTTTAATTCGCTTCAGGCTGTGGGATGTCTCCGTTAAAACTGAAAGTTCCTTGATGTGCATAGTTGTGAGGTACATCCTGATATCAGCATGTGATCCTTGCTCAAAGCGTTTACATCTTTCTTCCTCAATAGGAACTATCTCTATGGCATACTTACTAAGTCTGACCAATTCTCGCTCATACTTAGTTACTGTAAGCCTGCTTTGTTTGAGGTACAAGAACTCTTTTCTCCTTTCCTCCATATATAAGGCCCCAACATATTTCTTCTTAAACTCTGTCAAAAAGAATTTCCATGTCTACCGCTCTGGTCGAACTGTCTGTATTAATGTTGTCCACCATCTATAGGCTTCATCCTTTAGTAGTGATATTGCACACATTAAACTCTCTAATGGTGAATATTGTAGCTGCTGTAAAACCCATTCTGTACTTTGTAACTAGAATTCTGTAGTTGATGGATTATCTTCCTTTTTACATCTAAAATCTGTAGCACCATACTTCCTAAGTTTTTCTATTGGAGGCCTAGTTTGTGCCTAGGCTACAACAGGTGGGGGAACCTGGACTGCTACAGGTGGTGGTGGTGGTGGTACCTTTGGCACATTTTATGTATCCCTCCTAAGTAACTCAGCTATTTGTTGAAATAATGCATCCTGCCTTAGTTCGCTAGCAGCAGCAAGTGGAGGAGCAGCAGCAAGTGCAGTTGCCTCAGAGGGAGCATGACTTTCTACCTCTTCATCTATTGCTCTCTGTGACTCAGATGACATCTTCTATCAGACCTAAAGACATAAAGAAGATATTTACATCAGAACCATATCATCGCTGTAACTTATTTTGGCATGTACATATACTACACATATACACATACATACTATGACCTAGAATCGCTTAAACCTTTGCTTTGATACCACTAATTGTAACAACCCTTACCCTATCAAGGTGTAGACAGAGCAAGGAATGTCTCAAACTATACATTTTTAGATATATCAACTAAACAATTTTCTTTATCTATAATTACCAAGTTATTAGGTTATTTCACGTAAATTTCATAAAGTGATTAAAGTAAATGTGAGATTTTAAACCAAAATTTTGACAGAGTTTTCTCAGTTTCATCAGTATTTAACCTGTAGCACATATGAAAAACACATGTATAATTATCAATTGTCATTTGACATCTTACTATTTTTAATTTGGCACACATTTCATAGCAACATCATTACTTATTTTTTTGTACGAATCTCATCACATGCAAACGCTTAACTCTTTCTCTTTATCCATATATGATTACAATATTTTGACTTACATAACCTTCATAAGCTACTCTATTTAATATGTACATGCCAAAATATAACTGTACTATGAATCAAAGACTCAAAACAACCGGCTATGATAATGGCCTTGACGTCTGATATAGACCTCTGATGAGCTCCGCGTGCCTACTTTATCTACAACCTGTGTGAGGTAAAAATCAACACGCTGAGTTAATGCTCAGTGGGTGATTGCAAGCAAATAATAAAATAGAGCAAACATATTCATTGTAATACCCGGCTAGACTCCGGTATCGGAATTTCTACCGTCCGGTGGAATCTCGGATGTCGGAGACCTCTAGAAGGGTAAAACCATGTTTTCATAAAATGTTTTAATGTGTTTTATGGTTTTAAGCAAGATGGAAATGAGTTTTGCATGAAAACAACCTTGGAGGAAAACCCAGGTTCGGCCGCCGAACCTCAAGTTCGGCCGCCGAACATGGCATGCATGCGGAGGCACATTCGGCCCCCGAACGTGGCCTGGCCAGCCACTATAAAAGGGTCCCTTAGCCGAAAACGGGCGAGCTTTTCTCCCCATTGTCGGCCAAGGTGAGTTCTCCGCCGTCCCTCACCAATCTTTGAGTTCTTCCTTCAGATCTTTCACAATTTTCACAAGTTTTTACTTTGTTTTGAAGATTTTCAAGTTTTGAGCAAGTTTTGAGCTTGGAGACCCAAGGAAGTTGAAAATCTCCCATCTCCAAGATTAGGTCGTCTCTCTCTCGATCTTCAAGAGGTAAGAGCCGATCTTAAGCTCATTCCATGTTTTAAGTAAGTTTTATGAAGATCTATGGGGTATAATGCATGTTTAGCTTATAGTTAGACTTTTGAGTTTATGTTGTGTTTTTGAATAATGTGGCTTGCCAATGCATGTTTGATGTGTTGTAGATGGGGCTTAGGATAGTTTGAAGCCCCTAGGAGCTTGTATGCTTGTATATGTGTGTTGTAGAATAGGTTTATGCATGTTTGAAAAGTTTTGGAGGCAAATGTGCATAGAAGAGCTGAGTTTCTGCCATTCTGGGAGAAACCAGGTTCGGCAGCCGAAGGAACTTTCGGCCGCCGAACATGCTTGTGGATGCAGCCTTCGGTTGCCGAAGCTTGCCCCCGAAAGAGGACTTTCGCCTCTGTCTGGGAGTTTCGGCCGCCGAAAGTGCCGCCGAACATGCATGAGTTTCGCCTCTGTCTGGGAGTTTCGGCCGTCGAAGGTGCCGCCGAACCTGCCTGACTTTCGGCTCTGGAGGGACTTTCGGCCGCCGAACCTGCCGCCGAAAGTGCCCTGTCCAGCCCTCTTTTGCATGTTTTTCTATGATCGTTTCATGATGTTCTAGGGGGTTTTGGGGGGATGTTTTTAGAGTTATGTTCTAGTTGTTTGGTCCCTCATTTGAGTCCACCTATGTAGGTTCGGACCCGAGGAACCGAGGACCCCAGCAGTGAGTTCAGCTGCTTCTGAGTCAGTAGAGCTTCAGCCAGAGGTGAGTGGAATAACTTTCTATGCTTTAAAATAAATAAATCAGTTTTAGCATGATTCACGCATCATGAGATATAATAGGGTGTTTGCATTAGAACTCACGAATATGTTGCATTGCATAATATGTTGATGATGTGGATGAATGTTGGATGATCCTTTAGTCCTCATATGTTATGATGATGATGATACGGTACGGAAGACCAGCGAGGCCCATTCTACGCCCCTGGCACAGTTGGACCATGTTATGTTATGTTATGTAAGAGAAAGACCAGCGAGGCCCATTCTACGCCCCTGGCACAGTTGGACCATATAGGGGACTATTGGTGACAAATTCATCCTTGATGTGATTAGCTGTGATGTGATGCATTTCATGTTATCATATAATTTAAATGTTTTATTATTCTGCTCACTGGGCTCTTGTAGCTCACCCCTCTCCCTTAACCCCCAGGTTTGCAGGTATAGGGTAGACCAGGAGGTCAGCAAGAGTAATGAAGTCTTGTGTATGTAATAGATAGAATGTGGACATGACGAATTGTAGAATGATGTAATGTAAAAGTACAGTATAGATATGTAATGTAATGATGTTTAAGGATGTTAGAAGTGTGCTTGACCATAGTATGTTTTTATCCCTTGTAATACGTGATCTCAGATGTTTTATGATGTATATGTGAACCAATTCAACGCATATTATGTAGCCCTTTGGGGCTTTGATGAGATCCCACAGAAGGGTCAATATTATGGTTATGTTTATGTTCAGTGCATGCACAGGTTGAGTTTGGTGTATGATAGAATGTATGAAGGTAAAAGTTTTAAATTTTTATGTATTTTGTCGATCATGTATGGGATTAAACATGTTAACAGGAGGCATGTTAGGCTTGCTACGGGTCCCGGCGGCCTTAAGCCGATCTGGATCCTAGCGCCGGTAGCGGTCCGATTTTCGGGTCGTTACATTCATATATATAAATAATTAAGTAAACAATTACAAACTATTCAAATGTTGTTAACATGATACAAAACATATTTATCAATCTTCTCAGTGTAAAATATGAGTGCCATATGTATCCTTGTGCATGACAGGAATTTCCTTCACATTCAATAAAAACATTTTATTTTACCTTTATTGCACATTTTATATTTATAGCAAATCACCATAACTTAGTGCATGTAATAGATGTAAACATGTTAACATTCACTAGTGATTTCACAAAATCAAGTATCAATCTTAATTAGGTTCTCAGCTTTTATGAACACATAGTAAGGTCGACTAGGTAGATAAGGAGTTACAACGGTAGGCACAGGGTGCCAAACGGTAGGCTTAGAGGCTGAAATTGTGATAGCAGGGCTCTGTGGCCATGCTTATGAGGTACTTGATATGTAACCTCAAATATAGATCATGTATCGGTAGCAGTACTGTGAACTTTGTATGTTTATATGGCATGCCATACCCTTAAACTAACATCGACTCCTATTAAGTTTATCAGGGCCAAGTATCATTAATTCAATGTATCAATCATTCAATATAAATGCATGTCTTTTCAAGCTATTTGAATTTATTTCCAAAGTACATATATTATATGCCAAGATTAACGAGATGAGAAAATCATGGTAAATAGTGTAAAACTTTATTGACTTAGCATTCCAATATCGCATCAAGTCAATTCGCTTCTTGCATTTCATAACATTAACAAGTAAAGAATGACAAGTTTTACTCAAATCATCATGTACAAATAGGTTTTATTATCAAGCAAGCATGTGCAAAATTCAAGTACGATAAGTCAGTACGTGCGTAATTTTTACCGATTAAGCAAGCATGTCAATTTTTATGCATTCTAATTTGAGAGAACTGCATTCTGCCATATATTTCATAAACTTTTCAAGCAGTTTAAAATTACAATTTGACTTTAGTTTCTTCATAACAAATGTACATTTATGTCTTATCTTTCCAACAAGATATAATTCATGCAAATCTGATCACCCTAGCTTAATTTATGAATTTTTTTTTACAAGCTGCTCAATAAGGTCTTAATCAGTCCAATATTGGTACTTGTTTATAGTATCACAAAACATATCAGATTCATGCATTTTCATACAAATTCAAGCTTACGTGTCTTCTACAAAGTTTTAGGTATACTTCTTAATATTCATTTGGCACTGGTCTTAACAAATTTCACAGAGTACATAATTAGTTATGGTATAATCAATACACTCTATTCTGAATACACTATCACTGTGTCTAGTTTATTTTTACTAGTAATTTATATCATCTTACCCAAAGTTTCAGAATTTGGTCAACTCGTGAAAATTTTAGCTCTTTGTCTCAGCTTTTATTTGGTATATTTTAGGTCTAATTTCAATAACTACATGATAAGTTATGAAGTTACTAACTCATGCTGCACTGTTAAAACCTATCCTGCCAGGTTTACACTTTTAGCTCTCATATTAGGTTTTTTTACTTTAAGCCTTTCAAACACCATTTTAACTTTCATATAACATATTTATAAAATCAAAGCCACATTTCCAGCAAGTAAAATCAATCCCTAACTTCACATATCCATGAGAAAATCATACAAACACCAAACCTTTCTTGAATTTCTCTTTCTTTTCCTCTTCTATTCTCTAACTATCTCCTTTCCATTTGATGTTCCTACACTTAGGTCAATTTATATCTTAGAGAAGGATTGAATAAATTATAAATTAAAACTTTATAATTCAAATTCATGCATGAAGAAATGAGAAGATGCTACTTTCTACACATTTATAAGCTCACATTTGATTTTTAAGCTTGGTGTATATGGAACCCTAAAATTTTCTTCTTCAATTCTTTCAATATTTGGCGCTTTCTTTAGCTATTGATCTTAGGGTGAATTTTAGTTAAAGAAAGCAGTTGATTTGGTGAGATTTTGACTTGGATTTGGTGGAAGGAAGACAAAACAAATCTTGGTTTTTCAATGGTGTGAGCTATGACAATGAGGTGGGTGGAGAAGACAACCCACTTTTTCACTTTGCGTTGTAATTTCTTTCATGCATAGTTAGGTGACACATGGAGGGTTTAGGTGAAGAGGTAGAAAACATGAAGGATGAAATTGAATTTTTTTCTTTAAACTTTTCATATTCACACTTTAACCTACTAAACTATTTACCATGTTTCAATTTAGTTTTTAAACTTTCAATAATCATAGATTGACCTACTAAATTATGCTTTTAGCCTTCAGAAGTCCTTTTCACTTAAGTAAGCATGACGAATTTACACAAGCACCTCAAGCAAGCACCTCAAGCAAGCACGTCAAGAAACCCTAAGCACCTCCGGAAAATGACTCATTCCCGACTCATTAATCACACTCTCTACTTTATTTCTAGATATGTTTGTTTCTTTATTTGAGTTTTTTTATTATTAAGTTATTAGCAGTTTAGAGTTATACTAACACTTCTTCTAAGTAGCTCGGGGTAAACTAGCACCTCCCCTAATGCCACTTGCTCTAGTAGTGAAATAGCCTCTCATACCTAGTGATGTCACTACTCTAGCTATGTGTTTGAGGATGTTACAAAAGAAGTTGATTTGGTGTAGGAAACAAAATCAAAACTTTTAGTTGTTTAATGGAGTAAGCTTCAGCCATAAAGAGAAAGAAAGAAGACAATTCTTTTTCCTTTTCATTTATCATCTTCCTTATATTTTTTTTAGGTGACACATGAAGGACTAAGTTGAAAAGATAGAAAAATGAATTTTACCTTTAAACTTTCCTTATTCACACTTTAACCTAATAAACTCTTGACTATATTTCAATTTAGTTTTCAAACTTTTAATATTCATAGGTTGACCTACTAAATTATACTTTTAACCTTTAGGAGTCCATTTCACCTAGGTAAGCACGTTGGATTTTAACAAGCACCTCAATTGGGTATGTCGAGAAACCCTAAGCACCTTCCGAAGGAGACTTGTTTCCAACTTGCTGATCACATTGTCTACTTTAATTTTGGATATGTCTATTTCTTTATTTGAATTTAGAGTTATACTAGTACCTCCCATAATGCCACTTACTTTAATAGTGAAATAGCTTAATTCATAACTAGTGGTGTCACTATTCCTAGTTATGAGTTTGGGGATGTGACTAGTATGTAATGCTGACTATACTGAAGCATTTGATGAGAGATTTAGTAGAAATTTATTTTTACAATTATATATATATGCATATATCGAGTTTTATATATTTTTTCTAAGATCGTGTTGGGGTTGTATCAAATGTAGTAGGATGTATAATAGGCTTGCTAAGGGTTCCTGCGATTTTAAGTTAGTCTAAACCCTAGTATCGGTAGTAGTCTGATTTTTAAATCGTTATAGAAATCAAGCACTAATAATGTCAAATCAAGGTGCTAAGTGCACAAAGAATTGATATGTAAACTGTATATAAATATTTATACTTGTCCCTTTGTGATATTAAGGTAAATGGATTTTCTTCAGTCTTCACCTCTTACATCCTCTTTTTTTTTTTCTTTTAGTTTTTGCCCTCATTTTTGTAGGCTCTTAAATTTGAATTGAAGCCACTATCAAGTCACCTCAAATATCCACATTTAGGAGCTGAAAAAAAATACTTTTAGTGATTATTTTTAACAAAACCAACTTTATAGAAGAGGAAAAACTAATCAGGGTGCTCATCGATGTAAAGAAGCAATATGATGTATTATAGCCGATATAAAAGGTATATCTCCTTCCACTTGCATGTACCATATCATACCAACAACTCAAGAGGTCCCACTTGTACATCTTGCTATTATTGAGACACGGTTGGATAGATTGGAGGCCTAATTATAGAGGATGGAAGGCATATTGTAGTGTCTTTTTTATCATGTTGAGATCTCTTTCCAATCACTTATCGCTTAATGCTTTGCCCAAGTCCATGTTGATAAGAAAAGTCTATTTCTTACACTTTGTCTTATTCTTTTACTTTCTTATGTTTAAATACATTAAGGACAACGGGTTGGTCAAGTGTGGGGGAGGAATGCTATATATATATATATTACATTTTTTTATTTTCTTTTCATACATTTTGATGAAGTTTTTTCTTTGCCATATGAACATTGCAGTTAGATTATCAATTTTAATCTCGAGACCCATTAATTCACTCACTTTTGAAATCTTAAAATTGAATTGAATCATTAATCGTTTTTTAGCATTCGTTGGCATGACCTTTCTTGTTTTCCAGCATGAAATTATGATCAACTGAATAACCGAAAGTGAATATCACAAATATTTACCTCCATATAAAAAGGTTAGTAACGTTTTAGACAAGGCATCAGAAGTGCTCAATAATAAAAGACTTGAATCCCCTTTTCTATACTTGAATTTTAGTTTTAAACCATATGAGATTGACTAAGGTAAGGCCTAATGATCACTCCATAAAATGCTATTTAAAATTGTGTGTGATTGAGTATGAAATGGTTGAACTTTTCTATTTGTATTAAAGATTTTTATTAAGGTTATTGTTTGCAATTGTGACTCCTAGAAGGATTCGTCAAATACGTGCTATGATACTGTTATGCTTCAATTTAAGGAGTAGTGTAGAAATAAGTCTTGGACAAGGTTCGAACCAAAGTAAAAAAGCAGTAAACCAATTAAAATGAGAGATAAACTAACAAACTCAAAACAGCACCTGTATAGCAACACATCTTCAAATTTAAAAATCTCAATCAATCAATATAAAACTCTTCAACTCGATAGAAAAATAAATAAATATATTTATAAAAATATTCATATCAGATATAAAAACATATTTATGTCCGATATACAAGCATATTATAATATAATATAAAATTAATATTCTCTCTTTATAATCACAAAAAAAAAATTGGGTCGGGAGAAAATTTTAGAAGTAAATTATATTATTTATTCTTTAAAAATAGTTTTGTATTCGTCCATCGACTTCGCTTCTTTATCAAAAAAAATTCCTCCTTTTAGTTTTATCTCAACAATAATCCCTCACCAGCAACAATAAATTAGAAATATTAGAATTTTATTGAATAATTTAATTAATTTTAAACATATGTATATAATTAAGTAAACTTTATACTTTCATAATTTTTAAGTTTTATGTGTAAAATTATTTATTCAAAATATTGTAAAATTTAACTTATAATTTGAATTCTGTTTAAAATAATTCAAGTGCTCTAATTTAAAATTTAAGTAAAAAAACTAAAGACTAAAAAAAAAGTTTCCACAAAATATATCGCTTATGTAGAGATTAAGAAAATTAATGGGAATTCATTTATTATTGAGGTTATTAAAGATAATCTTTAAATTTTTAATAAAAGAAATGAAAATTTGAATTTCGCTAGAAGGAGGGCTTGAACCTCCGACCTTGTGGTTAACAGCCACACGCTCTAACCAGCTGAGCTATTCCAGCAATGCACTATTGAGGTTATTAAAATACATATATTGACAAAAATTTTGGTAGGTTCACCAAGTGCTTTTGTTTTTTTAAAAAAATTTTCTTAATTTAAAGCAAGTTTTGACTTAGAGGCTTAAGTGTGAGCAGTTGTATTAGCTGCATTCTGTTCCATTATTTTTTATATATTTACTATTTAATTTTTATTGTATTTATTTATTAATTAAAAAATATATTAATTTTTTAAATTTTTAAAAAATTAATTAATTAGTTATTTATTAATTTTACCATTAAATTTTTTATTATTTAATTTATGTGGTATAAAAAACCTCATGAACATTAAAGACATTTTAAATTTTTATGCAATACTTAATGGTTTAAAATTAACAAAGTGAATAATTAGCAGAATTTTAAAATATTAGTAATATTTTAATGTATTTTTTTAAAAAAATTAACTAATAAATTTTCTATAAAAAAAAATTAAATGGTGTAATGATGTAATTTTTTAGTTAATTATGGTTTAATTTTGCATTGAAATATTATGTAATTATATGCTTACCAAAAATTTAATTAAATGTTTATTTTTATATATTTATTAATTATTTTCCTAAATTGAAAATGTAATATTATGATAACTTTAGCATCTACAATGTTTTATATTTATTCTAATACAATATTTTTTTATTCTCCTGTCATAAAATTTTCAAAATTTATTTAATAAATAATTTTGTATTTAATAATGTCCTCTTTGATATGATTGATATCTTGATATATATATGTGTAGCGGCTTGATCTTTGTAATTTTCTTATTTTTAATGTCGTGGCTTTCTTATTTCTATATTTCCATGTATTTAACTTAAATGCTTGCTAAGTTTTAGTATCATTATGTATATGTTGAGATTATCATTCGGTCGATTCGGATTAAAATTAAATTAAATTGAATAAATTAAAAATTAATTTTTTTTTGTATTTATGAAAATCGAAACGAATCGATTTTAAATAAAAACCAATATGAATCGAATAGATTTGATTTGATTCGATTTGATCAGTTAGCTTTTTTAATAGAATTTTTACTTTTTATATCTTATTTTTAATATTTTAAAATTTAACTAAAGCATTTCAACATTGGTTATGATCTAATATCTTTATATTATCAAAAGTAATACACTATTATTACTAATCGGTTCAGTTCAGTTTTTTTTTTTTTTATCAAAATCGAATAGGAACGAAATAATCAAAATTTTTAAAAATAAAAATCGAATCGAAAAAAATAAAAAATTGAACCGAATTTCCGAATTAATTTTATTCGGTTAGTTTTTTCAGTTCGAACTGAATACTGCTCACTTCTATGTAAATGCTTGGAGAGGTCTATAAACCTAATATCATTGTCCCTGTACAATGAATTCAATAGCGAGAGAGAAGAGAGATAGAGGCATATTTATATTATTGAGATCTATTTTAATATGATCTCAAGATGCAATATATAAGTCCTTTCATATAAAAATTACATGAAATACATAATTTATGTTTTAACCTATGGTGAACTAGGTATGGTGAACCAGTTATATGTAAGTTTTTTTATAATAGTAATCGATGCCACATTAGCAAATATTGATTGGTATTAGGGTGAAAAACTTTCCTTTCTTAGGGGTGCACGAGGTCCATTTTAACATAAATTTAATTTCAAACCCTAATTTAAAAAAGATGAAGAGTACTTTTTGTAATTGCACCTTAAATTTATTAGAAAAGCAACACACTTTTGCATATAGATTCAAGCTTACGTGTTTACTATCAAGTTTTAAGTATAATTCTCAAAATTTATTTGGCACTAGCATTAACTCATTTCAATGAGTACAAAATTAATTATAGTATAATCAATACAGATTATTGTGGATGCACTATCACTATGACTGATTTAGGTTCACTTGCCATTTATATTAACTTAGCTATAGGTTTAGAATTTGGTCAATACATGAAAGTTTTAAATCTTTATTTCAGCTTTCATTTGATATATTTTAAGCCTAATTTTGACACCTACACAATGAAGTACGAAGTTACCAACATAGATTGCCTTGTTAAAATCTATTCTGTCAAATTTACACTTTTAACTTCCATCATAAATTTATTTACTTTAAACCTTCCAAATATCACTTTAACATTCATATTACGCAATTATTCAATCAAAACAACATTTACAGCAAGAAAAATCAATCCTTAATTTCACACATTCATAAGAAAATCAAAGGAAAATAGAAATGCATACAAACACCAAATCTTTCTTGAAATTTTCTTTGCTTTCTACTTCTATTCTCTAGCTATCTACTTTCTCTTTAGTATTCCTTCACCTAGGTTAATTTGTATCAGGTAAGGTTTGCAGAACTTGAAAAATTAAAACTTTATATTTAAATTCATACATGAAAAAGTGAGAGGTTTTTATTTCCTACATATTTCTATGCTCACCTTTGATTTTCAAACTTGGTACATATGGAACCCTAATATTTCCTTCTTTGATTCTTTTAATATACAACTCTTTTTCTTTTGTTCTTGATATTAAAATGAATTTTTTATGAAGAAAGAAGTTGATTTGGTATAAGAAAGAAAAATAAATCTTTTATTTTTTTAATGGAGTAAGCTTCTGCCATAAGAAGAAAGAAAAAATACAACTCCTTTTCCTTTTGATTTATCGTCTTTCTTATATTTATTTAGGTGACACATAGAGGGCTAAGTTAAAGAGGTGAAAAAATGAAGGATAAAAATGAATTTTGCCTTTAAACTTTCCATATTCACACTTTAACCTACTAAATTCCTTACCATGTTTCAATTTAGTTTTCAAGTTTTCAATATTCATAGATTGACCTAATAAGTTATGCTTTTAATCTTTACGGTCTATTTCACTTAGGTAAGCACGCCAGATTTTAATAAGCATCTCAAGTGGATACGTCGAGAAACCCCAAGATCTCTCAGAGGAGACTCATTTCCGACTCGCTGATCACATTCTACTTTAATTTTGGATATGTCTATTTCTTTATTTGAATTTTCTATGATTCGATTATTAAAAACTTAGGGTTATGTTAGTACTTCCCATAATGCCATTTGCTCTAACAGTAAAATAGCCTAATTCATAGCTAGTGGTGTCACTATTCCTAACTATGGGTTTGAGAATGTGACAGATATGTAATATTAACTATACTAGAGCATTTGATGAGGGGTTTATCATATGTTTATGTTTAAAATTATGTATGTATGCCGAGTTTTTTTTATGTTATAATAATATTTTATGTATTTTTTTTAAGATCATGTTGGGGTTGTATCAGATGTAGTAGGATGTATAGTAGACTTGCTACGGGTTCTTGCAACTTTAAGTCGATTTAAACTCTGCTGTCAGTAGCGGTCTGATTATTAGGTTATTATAGAAATCAAGCACTAATAATGTCAAATCAAGGTGCTAAGTGCATAAAAAATTGATATGTAACCTATATATAAATATTTATACTAGTCCTTTTACGATATTAAGGTAAATAGATTTTTTTTAGCCCTTCACCACTTACATCCTCTATTTTTTTTTTTCAATTTTTGCCCTCATTTTTGTAGGCTCCTAAATTTGAATTAAAGCCATTATCAAGTCACCTCAAATATATATATTTAGGAGCTCAAAAAAATACTTTTAGTGATTATTTCCAAAAAAATCAACTTTATAGAAGAGAAAAAACTAATCAGAGTACTCATGAGTATGAAGAAGCAATATGATGTATTATAGCCGATAAAAGGCATATCTCCTTCCATTTGCATGCATTATACCTAAGGTTTTGTTAGAACTTTTCTAAGGTTTTAGAATATTCTTATAAGTAGCATTGACTTATATTTGTTAGCATCAACAATCCTTCTTCGTACTAGCAACAATAAGTTTGAAGGTTTAAAAGATGGTTTTTTCCTATTCTTTCTCTCTCTTGCTAGGTTTAGTATCATTATGCATATGTAGAGATGAGTATTCGGTCGATTCAGATCAAAATTAAATTGAATTAAATAAATTAAAAATAAAATTTTTGTATTTGTAAAAATTGAAATGAACCAATTTTGAGTAAAAATCAATATGAATCGAATAGATTTGATTCGATTCCATTTAATCAGTTGACCTTTTTAATAGACTTTTTATTTCTTATACTTTATTTTTAATATTTTAAAATTTAATTAAAATATTTCAATCTTGGTTATGATTTAATATCTCTATATTATAAAAAATAATACACTATTATCGCTAATCGGTTTAGTTTGGTTTTACCATTTTTTTTTAATTAAAATTGAACAGGAATGAAATAATCGAAATTTTCAAAAATAAAAACTGAACCGAATTTCTGAATTAATTTTGTTCGGTTAGTTTTTTCAATTCGAACTGAATACTGCTCACCTCTATGTAAATGCTTGGAGAGGTCTATAAACCCGATATCATTGTCCCTATACCATGAATTCAAATAGCTGCCAAAGTGGAGAGAGAAGAGAGATAGAGGCATATTTATAGTTAAAAAAATATTTTTATACGACAATTCTTGTTGAGATCCATTTTAATATAAACTCAAGATGCAATATATAAGTCCTTTCATATAAAAATTACATGCAACACATAATTTATATTTTGACCTATGGTGAACCAGGTATGTGTATCGTAATTGATGCCACATTAGCAAATATTGATCGGTATTAGGGTGAAAAGCTTTCCTTTCTTAGCGGTGCATAATCACGAGAACCATTTTAACACAAACTTAATTTCAAACCCTAATTTGAAAAAGATGAAGAGTACTTTTCGTAATTTCATCTTAAATTTATTAGAAAAGCAACATACTTTTGCATATGGATTAAAACTTACGTGTCTGCTATCAAGTTTTAAATATAATTCTCAAGGTTTATTTGGCATTAGCATTAACTCATTTCAATGAGTACAAAATTAGTTATGGTATAATTAATACAGATTGTTGTGGATGCACTACCACTATGATCAGTTTGGATCCACTTGTCATTTTCAGAATTTAGTCAATATATGAAAGTTTTAAATCTTTATTTCATATTTTATTTGGTATATTTTAGGTCTAATTTTGACAACTACATAGTGAGGTATAAAACTACCAACATAGATTGCCTTGTTAAAATTTATTCTGCCAGATTTATACTTTTAACTTCCATCATAAATTTCTTTACTTTAAACCTTCCAAATATCATTTCAACATTTATATTATGCAATCAAAACAATATTTCCAGTAAGAAAAATCAATTCTTAATTTCATACATTCATAAGAAAATCAAAGGAAAATAGAAATGCATACAACACCAAACCTTTCTTGAAATTCTCTTTGCTTTCTACTTCTATTCTCTAGCTATCTACTTTCTCTTTACTATTCCTTCACCTAGGTCAATTTGTATATCAGGTAAGGTTTGCATAACTTGAAATATTAAAACTTTATATTTAAATTCATACATAAAAAAGTGAGAGGTTTTTATTTTTTACATATTTCTATGCTCACCTTTGATTTTCAAGCTTGGTACATATGTAACCCTAATATTTCCTTTTTCAATTCTTTTAATATATGACTCTTTTTCTTTTGTTCTTGATATTAAAGTGAATTTTTTATGAAGAAAGAAGTTGATTTGGTGTAAGAAAGAAAAATAAAACTTTTATTTTTTTAATGGAGTAAGCTTCTACCATAAGAAGAAAGAAAAAAGACAACTCCTTTTCCTTTTGATTTATCGTCTTCCTTATATTTATTTAGGTGACACATAGAGGACTAAGTTGAAGAGGTGAAAAAATGAAGGACTAAAAATTAATTTTGCCTTTAAACTTTCATATTCACACTTTAACCTATTAAATTTTTTACCATGTTTCAATTTAGTTTTTAAATTTTCAATATTCATAAATTGATCTAATAAATTATACTTTTAACCTTTGGGGTCTATTTCACCTAGGCAAGCACGTTGGATTTTAACAAGCACCTCAACTGGGTATATCGAGAAACCCTAAGCATCTTCCGGAGGAGACTCATTTCCGACTCGCTGATCACATTCTACTTTAATTTTAGATATGTCTATTTCTTTATTTAAATTTTCTATGATTCAATTATTAAAAACTTAGAATTATATTAGTATTTCCCGTAATGCCACTTGCTCTAACAGTGAAATAGCCTAATTATAACTAGTGGTGTCACTATTTCTAACTATGGGTTTGATCAGAATGTGACAGGTATGTAATACTGACTATACTGGAGCATTTGATGAGGGGTTTAGCATAGGTTTATGTTTACAATTATGTATGTACGCCGAGTTTTTTTTTACGTTATAATAATATTTTATGTATTTTTTTTAAGATCATGTTGGGATTGTGTCAGATGTAGTAGGATGTAAAGCAGTCTTGCTACGGGTTCCTACAATCTTAAGTCGATCTAAACCCTACTATCGGTAGCGATCTGATTTTTAGATCATTACAGAAATCAAGCACTAATAATGCCAAATCAAGTTGCTAAGTGCATAAAGAATTGATATGTAACCTGTATATAAATATTTGTACAGGTCCCTTTGTGATATTAAGGTAAATAGATTTTTTTCAGCCTTCACCACTTACATCCTCTATTTTTTTTTCAGTTTTTGCCCTCATTTTTGTAGGCTCCTAAATTTGAATTGAAGCCACTACCAAGCCACCTAAAATATGCATATTTAGGAGCTGAAAAAAAAAAAACTTTTAGTGATTATTTCCAACAAAACCAACTTTATGGAAGAGAAAAAACTAATCAAAGTACTCATGAATATGAAGAAGCAATATGATGTATTATGGCCGATAAAAGGCATATTTCCTTCCATTTGCATGCACTATACCTAAGTTTTTGTTAGGACTTTCCTAAGGTTTTAGAATATTCTTATAAGTAGCATTGAGTTATATTTGTTAGCATCAACAATCATTCTTCCTACTAGCAACAATAAGTTTGAAGGTTTAAAAGATGGCTTTTTCCTATTTTTTCTCTCTTACTTTATAATATTTATTTATGTAATATTTTAATTAGGATTCTTAATATTAATTTATTTAAATAAATAAATAGAGAATTTTAAAAATTTTACAAAATAATAATAAAATAATATAAATTGTATAGCATTTTATTTTAATAATAAACATAATAATTAACCGTAATTAATTTTATTGTAAAAGTAAAAAGAGGAATAAAAAGGAGGAAAAAAACTTTCATTCTTTGTAATCTGTAAACCTTGCAGATAGTTGGATTAAATTAAAATTGGGAAATTTTTTAGTAATAAAATGAAAATGAATGTGAGGGATAGATGATATAATTTTATCAAAAATTTTAAAATAAAGAGAAGATAAAAAAGCAAAAAAAACTCTAGAAAAATCAGAAAATACATGGATAATACAATTAATAAACTTATCCATTTTATAAATGGTTGGATAAACAACAATAATAAATTAAAAATATTAAAATTCTATTGATTAATTTAATAATTTTAAACACATGTATATAATTAAGTAAACATTGTACTTTCATAATTTTAAGTTTTATGTGTAAAATTATTTCTTCAAAATATTGTAAAATTTAACTTATAATTTAAATTATGTTTAAAATAATTCAAGTGCTCTAATTTAAAATTTAAGTAAAAAAACTAAAGACTAAAAAAAAAAGTTTCCACAAAATATAACGCTTATGTAGAGATTAAAAAAAATTAATGGGAATTCATTTATTATTGAGGTTATTGAAAAATAATATTTAAAGTTTTAATAAAAGATGTGAAAATTTGAATATCGCTATTCGCTAGAAGGAGGGCTTGAACCTCCGACCTTGTGGTTAACAGCCACACGCTCTAACCAACTGAGCTATTCCAGCTATTCATAATAGAAGTCAAATTTGTAATTTAATTTCTTTGACAGAGCAAGCTTTGAGTTGAGGCTTAGGTGTGAGCGACTAAGGCTGCGTTTTACGCGTATACCGGTTACCAGTTGTATTAGCTGCATTCTGCATTTTTAATATTTTTATTATTTAATATCTATATTCTAAAGAAGTTAATTAATTAATTTTTTAATTTAAAAAATATATTAAATTTTTTAAAAATTCTAAAAAATTAATTAATTTATCATTATTAATTTAATCCATTAAATATTTTATTATTTAATTTATATAGTATAAAAAATTCATTAATTAATTTTTTTAATTTCGTATAAATTTTTACTATTTAATTTTTTTATATTGAGGATATTTTAATTTTTTACGTAATTTTTTATGATTTAAAATAATATTTTAATATATATTTTTTTTAAAAAAATAATAAGTTTCTTATGAAAAAATTAAATAGTAATTTTTTTTTTACTTTTAATGGTGTAGATGTTTTAATATTTAATTTTAGATTTTAAAATTATATCATAAAAATTAATATGAATTAAATTGATTTGATTTGATTTGGTTTAATTGATTATTTTTAATTTTTAATTTTTATTTTTAATATTTTAAAATTTAATTAAAATATTTTAATTTTAATTATAGTATAATTTTTTATATTATAAAAATAATATACTATTATCATTAATTAATTCAATTTAATTTTATTAATTTTTTCTGATTAAATTTAAATTAAAATAATTAAATTTTTTAAAAATAAAAATCAAATAAAAAATAAAAAAATCAAATCCAATCTTTAAATTCAATCAATTTTTTTAATTTAAATTAAATACTATTAAGCAGTCTACTCATATAGATAGTCTTTGCCCTTTTCGACTATTATACCCTAATCTTTCAATTTCATATGATAAAATTTATTATTTTAATTTTATCACGATTATAATTAATATTTAAAATTAATTTTAATTAAATTCACATATTATATTTATATATATTTTTTAATTTTTAATAATGTTTAATTTCAAATCATAAAAGCATGTTAGATAAAAATAAAATAAAATCTTTAAATTTTTTCATAATCATAGCCTTATATTTTAATTTTGAATGAATAAACAATTCATTTATAGAAACTCTCTAAAAATATAGAATAAATTCAATCTCTAAATTTGACCGTTGATAATATATAAAATTATTTAATTTAAAAAATCATCTAACTTAAAAATATACCAAAAAATATTCTTCCACTGCTCATAAGAAATGCTAGAAAAAAAGGCTGTTTTTTAATACTAGGATTTTTCCTTTCCTTTTCTTTTCTTTTCTTTCTCTACAATTCTGTTGAAGTTTTCACAATACAAAATTCTAAAATCTAACTTGACCATAAGAAGAAATCTACCGAAGTATTTCCAATATACACTTGATCTTTTTAATACAAGTGGAAGGAAATGAACTGATTACAATTAATAGCAGCAGATTCTGTTGAAAAGTAAAGAAAATCTGATAAAATCCATAAACAAAAACTCACTTTCTTTCTTTCTTTCTTCTTCTTCTTCTTCTGAGAAGGTTCTCACAATCCAAATCAGGTACACAACTTTGTGTTTCTTCTTCTCAGCTGGAGACAGTGGAAACAACTTCACTTAAGTTGACATTTTTTCTTTGTTGCCTCTTGGGATTAGTCGTCCTTTTCATGAGCTTCTGTCGTCCACCACCACCATGACCACATGTTTATTGATTGGTCAAGATATAGAAGGAAAACAAATCCAAAAACAAATAGGATCAATTACAACTTTTTTTTTTATTATTCTAAAAAAATTTTTATTTTGAATTTTTAAAGGGTATAAATAGAATTATTAGACTATGAGGAGTGAAATATTCTCAAGTGGGACTAGCATTTTTTCAAGAAATTTCTATTATAGTTTTAAATAAAGGTTACTATGTTATCAAAAAATCTTTTAATATTTTTTAAATGGTAATAAAAATTTATTCCTGTGGTGGCTAGGCTACTATAATAATAACTACTGTTATTTACCATTAAATAATAATAATAGTTCATTATTTATTTTTTTAATAATTTATTATTTAATTTTTTAAAATAATTTATTATTTAATTTTTCTTTCAAAAGCTACGAAAATTTAAAAGTTTTATACGGTTATATCTGTTTTTTCAAATTTCTATTAAAAAGTTAACTATTTTCTCTTTTATTTTTTTAAATTAAAATCTTCATTTATCTTTCTAATTTTATACATTTATATTTTATAATATAAAATTTAAGTTATTTATTTTTATTTTACTTTTTTGCTAACTATAATAATGTTGGATAATAATTTTTTTTTATAAATTTAAAGTATAAAAAATTATTTTTTATTATTCATATTATCTATATTGTTATTTTAACTATAAATTAATTATTATTAAAAATATTTAGTAATAATGGATTGGATATTTTTTTTAATTAAGTATTTTTTTTTAATTTCAAGTTATTTACAATAGCCTCAACATTATTGGAAGGCTCTCATGTAAGGGAGAAGAAGTGCGCAATAATCTAGAACATGTTATCTTATTCCAGACTGATATGAAATTTAATACGTTTGTATTTTAATTAAAAAAAATTAATAAAATTTTTGCAAATATAATAAATTATTTATAAAAATTTGAGTTAGTAAGATATGAATCGGCAGGTTTGTGGGGAGGAGGAGGAGCATTTCATTTAAGATGTTCTAGAATGATAGGTTGCAATCAAGTGTGATGGGCAATGCTTTTGTAATCCTTGTCCTTCTATTGCCCAACAACACCCACCTTCAAATCTCTAAACTTATCCTCCTAATAATTTCTCTTTCAAATAAGCTTTATCAATAGAATAATGGATTTTTGTCCTAAGTTCTTACTCTTTCTCTATGCCAAATTTATGACTTTTTTTTTAACTTTTTTTTCAATTAACTTCAAATTTTTCATGTTATATTGAGGTCTAATATGCACAGTTAATTATTTCAATATATGATGATATAACCATTTGAAATAATTTATTATCTTTTTACTTTGTTTTTATATTACTTTTTAAAAAAATTTATTACATCAACCTCCATTTTTGCTTATTGTTTTTGCATTTTATTTTTACCCAATATGTTACCATTGATAATAAGATCAAACAAAAATAAATTTTGACCATAGTTAATTAATAGACATACCAATAAAAAAATTATATCAAAAAAACATAATAGCTCAAAACAAAAGTGTAATTGATTTTTCCTTTTTCACTTAGTTCAAGATAAATTTCTGTACTAAGCAGTTCAAGCATCCTTTAATAATTGATACAATCCAATCCACAGACAAATGAAGTTGAAATATAAACGCAAGAGATTATGCTTTTGCCTATCCCAAAGAATAATTAATAAGAAAGTGTCGAGTACTACCAAAACCAAGACATAAAATTAAAGGGCAATATATCTCCAACTAACATTTCCTATTTCATCTCCTCTATCAAATTATATGGGACAAAATTATCACAATGGCTTTGGCTTACCATTTCAGAAACTTGCTTACTCATTCTAAAACTATTAAGATTTCTCAAGTGCTAAATTTTCATGCAACAATTAACTCCAAAGTTGCATCCAGAGGGGGAGTGAGATTTCATCACTGATCTGGCCAGCAGCATATGAATGGAGAAAGATGATGTCTTGGCAGCTATCTTCGACTACTTGCTGTTTTTCTCTTGCTTAGTTCTGCAAGCTCCTCGATGAGCTTTCTTTCTTCACTGCTCAATCTTTTTGGGATTTCAACTTGTACGCGAACCAACTGATCACCCCTCATGTTGCTTTTGTTTAGCACAGGGACTCCTTTCTTCGCCATTACAAGTGTGGTGTTCGGCTGAGTTCCAGCTGGGACCTTGAGATCAACCATACCATCAACTGTTGGTACCTGAATCGTTGTACCCAGAATTGCATCTATGTACGAGACTTTGCACGTGTACAAGATGTTGGTGTCATCACGTTTTAGCACAGGGTCTGGGATGACTTCAATAATAACAAAGAGGTCACCAGGTGAGCCACCTCTCCTTCCAGCATTACCTTCAGATCGGACCCTCAAACGGCTTCCAGAGTCCACGCCAGCTGGCACTTTCAAACCGATACGCTTTGTTCTCCTTACTCTGCCATCCCCAGAACATGTGTTGCAAGGGGTAGATGTTTCCCCTGTCCCACCACACGAAGAGCAGGTCATTACCTGCTGGAAAACACCTAATGGAGTCCTTGCTGATGAGACAACCTGACCTTGGCCACCACATTTACTACATTTAGACGGATTGGTCCCAGGTTTTGCACCTGAACCATTGCAGGTTCCACAGCTCTCAAGGCGGGTTATCTCGATCTCTTTCTCAACCCCAAAAACAGCTTCTTTAAAAGTTAAGACAAGATTGTAATATTCATCCTGGCCATCTACTGCCCTATTCCTGGAAGCTCTACCTCCCATGCCTCCCATGCCACCCATGCCTCCCATGCCTCCCATTCCTCCCATGCCCTCAAATAGTGATTCAAACAAATCAAAAGGATTGCTGAAGTCCTGGTATATCACAGAGACACAGACCAAACAATGTGAAGGCAGAAAATGAAAAGATGACAGACTATGAACTCTAGAAGCCATGATATTATGCATTCACGGAAATTAACTTACCCCCATGCCCATACCAGCACCTTTAAGTCCAGCCTCACCATACCTATCATATAAAGATCGTTTCTCATCATCTGACAAAACCTGCAGGACAAATTATTGTAGATCATGGTGATAAAAATACGCAGTTGCCTAATACTAAACCAGAAAACGGCATAACCATGAAAATGAACTACCTCATATGCATTGCTAATTTCCTTAAACTTCTGCTCTGCCCCAGGTTCCCTGCAACATAGGATGGAATATAATTCAAAAAGGTCTGGACAATGCAAGAAATATTGTCCACAAACCAGAACTTCAATAACATTATGTTCCATGCAATTAAAGTAGAAAAGCAACCGACTTTTGAAGATCTATAACTTTTATTTTCTAAGTTTCTTTTATATATTTGAGTATAAATATAAAATAAGATCTATAGGATGTAGGATGACACCCCTACCACTCTAAGCAACGCGTAATGAGTTTACATTCGTTCTGTTAGTAAAGCTATAATCCATATGCCCCTTCAACAGCAAATTTTGTCCCCATACACAACTAGTTATCTTCACATGGACCACATTTCATACAACTAGGAAACTTAATACCCTTAGGACATGAGAAAGAAACAAAAAGGTGCTGCCCCATTGAAAACTAAAGGCCCAAAAATGTGATTAGCTCCCTATTTTAACCTCCAAACAATATAAAGGGTAATGAAACAGGTCCTGTATTGATCTAGTCAGTAAGTAGTGTACCCCTGTTCTCAGCAAAATTAGGGGCAGGATCCACTTGTATAATATAGATTCTCTTTGAATGGGTTATATAGAAGAAAAAGGGGTGTGAATTGAAGCTATAGCCTCCTGCACAGTTGGGAATTTGCACTGAAGATGACAAATGACATAAAGTGCCTCTGGGCTACCTTCATACATGGCAAGAACAATTATGAGTTATGACACATTGTACATTGTACATTTCTTAAATTTAGCATTCATTAGCCAGTCCAAATATCATTAGTCAGGATTGTAGGGAGAGGGAAGCTCAGAGAAGCCAGTCAGAGGATACTATCTTCCATAGGCTTGTACCCATCATATGCAACTAAATATGATATCAGTGTCACTAAAAGAATGACAAGAGTGACCACCTAAATTTAGCCCACAGCTCAAAATATAAACTAAGAATGCTTCAGAACTTATCAGACAACAAAAATACCAATGAGATAAAAGAGGAAGGGGAATGATCATGCTCATCTAAAAGCTAAACTTACTTGTTCACATCTGGATGGTAACTCCTAGCAAGTTTTCGGTAAGCTGAAAACCAAGAAGCATAAAAAGAGTTAGTACATCTTAAGTTTTTAGAATAATAGCTCAATTAACTTCACTATATAGAAGTTTGTGTTTTGAAGTCATTAAAATTTTTGTTTTCCCATTTTGGAGTTCAAATGATATATAGATTTGTGCTTCATTTGGTTGACAAAATAGGATATATCCATGCCTATTCCGAAGGTTGTAAAATGGCTATTTTTTACTAGTGTATTTAACCAAAGTTGAGATTGTGGAATAGTTGGTTACTCTATAGAACAACGATTCCACATCAAAATTTTGAACCAAAGTTGAGAACAACTATTCAATATGGAATAGTAATCCAATCCCATACTATTCTATAAACAAAACATGGAATTATGTAATTCAAGTTTAAACCTAATTTACACCATACCAATAAACATTTAATCTCTTTAAAAAGGGTAAAAGTTTCTTATGCACTATGTGAATTCATTTGGCATTACAACTCCTGGTGGGGACCACTTGAGCACCTCATATTGCAAGTTTGACCCACTTATTCATTTTTCTTCTTCTTTTTTTTTTTTTAAAAAAAAAGGCCTCAGTTTGTTGTTTTATCCCAAACACTCTGAAAAAGAAATTGACCTCCTCCCACCCCCACCCTCTCAACCAAGGCCCAAACAAATATATATCATGGTTTTAAAAAATAACAGCGTTATTTCAAGGTTTTTTAAAGGAACCGTTACCAATAAGGCTGTTATTTCACATCAATAAAAAATTGTGTCGGTAACAGCTGTAATGGTCTAGGCTGTTATTGGCTGTGACTTAACAGCCATAAAGGCTGTTACCCTCATTTGATGGGTAGAAATCTTTAGAATTGCTGCAAGAGACCACTTATAATGTAATGTATGAATTATTGAAAGTAGAAGACGCTTTTTTTTTTCTTCACATTTGAAACCTTCCACTTTCCTCCCAAGAAATTAGCATAAAAAAAGAACATGATTTTGAATTAAAATGTAGTTTCTTCAAATATTTTAAATTATTTTGCATAATGTAAATAGTAAATGTTCATTCTAGTGGTAATTGAGGTTAGTTATTATATATGATGTTTAAAAACTATAGATTTTATGTTTATTAGATATATTTATCCTTATTAAGTTGTATAACTTAATTTTGATTATATCTTAATATATTTGCTAATTTCACGAACGTTGCAAATTTTTCAAAAAGATTTGCGTTAGACATGTCGTTACTGTTGTCTTATGACCATTATCGGTCAATTTCCGTTACTCATGACCGCAACTGAGATTTAAAACCGTGATATATATATAAAAAGAAATCAAAAGCAAGTTTCAAAAATAGGCAAAATTTGAATTCCATGTCGAGCTACATTAATTTCCAGAAGTTCTCAATCCTCCTAACATTCTTGCATCGATTTAATATTGTAGAATTCTTTGACAAGCGGCAAAAGCTAAATCAAATGTAAAAGTTGAATTTCTTAGTCAAGATCTTGAAAGACAATTACTCAAATAAGTTTACTAGAACGTACTTTGGATGGTGAGTATGATCGTTGTTGTTAGAATCTTACGATTAAGATTTGACTCTATTTCCCACCATATCGATTCAAATATATGCCGCGAATCTTAAATGTACTTATTGCAATTATTAATTCGAACCTTACAATTCTTGATTCAATTCCACATCCTAATGATTCGCTTCTGGGGGGAGGGGGTAAATCACAAATGTACCTAAATTGCAACTAAGTTGAAAAAATCTTAAAATTCTTAATTTGAATATGTAAATTCTTGATTCGATTCCACATCCTAACGATCCCAATCTGTGAGATAAATCACAAATGTACCTAAATTGCAACTAAGTCGAAAGCATCGATAATTCAAGTGAATTAGGTGAATCAATATGAAAAGATAGATTCTTCACTCAATTCAAGGGATTATGTTTTCAAAGTTGTTAGTTTCATATTTCATTCATTTTTGCTATGAAAAGTGCACTTAAAAACCCTTATCTATTTTCTTCCATCACCCATTCTTTTCCCTCTCCCTCTTCTTTTTCTTTCTTTTTTCTTTTCTAAGTTTGTTTGCTTCTCTAACTATAGTCATCCAGTTAAGACATTTTATATTAATATATTTTAATCTTTTAATGTATCAATCTATCTTTTTTTATTATTTAATTATTTGACAAAATTTAATGAGAGTTTCATCACATACTTGATGATAATTATTGTATATATAACATAATAAGCATATTATTCTATTATATAATATATTTTTTCTTAGATGAATGATAATTCTATATTTATTAAAATATGTGATTATGATATTTTTATACTTATTTTTTAGAGCATATATTACTTTTAATTAATTTTTAAAGTTTTTCAGAACCTTACAATTCAATTTGATTCTCAATTTCCGATGCAAATGAAAATTTTGATTCTTGATCTTACAGCTACAAGTAAGAGATATTTGAGAAATTATATGAATATTTTTTAAATGTTCAAGGAAGAAACCCATCAAAATAGCTAAGAAATGGGAAATCATAGAAGATTTTTATTTTTATTTTTATTTTTATTTTTATTTTTTTTAATCTTTTACAGCTTCATTGGCTCAACCTTCCATGTAAACACATTTGTTGGTCTATGATACACGTCCCTTCTCTCAACTTTCCTCAATAGGTATCACTTGCATCTTCCTATGAATTATTCATTTACTTATCCAATTGTATTTTGGGAAATCCATCTTAACACCCTCATGGATACTGCTGGTCAAAAAACACCTCTAAAATTTCCCTATAACTTTGTTGGCATGTGATTGCACTCCACTACACCCATCTGGTTGTAATCTTATGGTTCCTCACTCTCCCCATCTCTTTATATGGTAGAGCCAAGATATTTTAAGTGTGTGTGCTTTACAGGTATGCCAATCCCATTTTTTATCACTTCTAATTTAATTGATAAAATTGCAATGCATTTCTAGTTCTACTTAACTTAAAATCTAAAGATTCTAAGGTGTTCCTCCATAACTCCCAGTTAACTCCAAGAAGTTAGTAACTCTACATATGTTGCTGCATGATCTACCCTAACTATCTCAAATAATTTCCTGCAATTTCGTTGAGATTGGATGCAAACTTTAACCTCAAAAGAAAATTCCAATAGAATCAATCATGCCATACCCAAATCAATTTAGATGGGAAAGCTGACATCTCTTAGACTTCTTTTGGAAAACCCTAATTTATTTCTATCAATTTCCTTTTCCAAAAGATCCTACTTTCTCTGATGCTGCCTACATCAGTTGGAAGTTTATTCCACTATGTCTAACAATGTCCACATCGCTTTATCTTTGTTCTCTATTCCAGTCCATCCTTCACCCTCCTCCTCCTTTATAGTTATTCCCAATGTTGTTATTATAACAAATATAACAAGTTGAAAAACAATAATCTCTGGGTCATACTGCATTTATTCTAAAGCAGACAGAAGGTCAAAATCCATTATGTACCATCTTTCCTACCCTAATAAATAGGAATGGCCATAACAGTAAAATTCTTCCCCAACAGCTTAATTAAAATCCTCAGCTATTTTTGATGCTTCAATTTCAAACACCTTGAACAGCTACCTTATCAGTCTTTCTTGCCCAATCATCTAAAGTGATGTCTTTGTTTAGCTCACCAAATAAATAACCAGTTGAAATTTCAGACACTGCAAGATGTCCCTGCATCTGATTTCCTCAATTTGGAACCACAAATCATCCAGCAAAATCGTCTTTCTTCCATCTAATTTGACATGAAAATTCTAGTCCTAGTTTTATTCTTCTAGGTAAAGACACTTAAAATTTGAACCTTCTATGAGAATTAGAACCATAGATGCTACATCAATCCTCCCACTGCCGTTTGACAGTGTCAAGCAGAAATATGATGGTACAGTGTCCTTTTCATTTAATGGCTTTTATTGACTTCCACAATAATAGAGCAACTAAGTTTTACACTAAAAATGCTTGCAGAAGCTCACATCATTATTTTATGTGAAGCACACAAGGCAACAAGCCAACAACATAGAAAATCCCACAAATTAACCAGGGCAGAAGATGTACAGTTCTACTGTTGTATTTTCTCCCAACTTAGATGAGAACAGCAATTCTATCCTTTCCAAGGTCACCCAGAATAACAGTTCATTCTGCCACTGAATAGTAGAGTGAACAAACAATTTTTTATGAAGTCAATGTTTTACTTAAGTTAATTAATAGTAATCAATTGAATTAAAAACAATGATTTGTACAGATGAGAAGGCCTTCCAAAGCATTGATTCCTGATGTTCCCAACTTTGTGTTTTGCACCATTCTAGCAGCAAGTACAACAATTATATTCTTTTTTCCACTGTTACATCCCTTGGAAAATCTAAAACAGACTCACAGACTTCAACGTTTCTACGGAATAATAAGTACACCAACAAAATTTGTAGAATTCATTATTCAATGAATTTAAGTGTCAGAAAGGGGCCAAACAATTATGTTGTTGCACAACATTTGTACTTGGCATATTTAATTAGAGAGGAGAGCAATGACTTTTAAAGGTCAGTATCAATCTTTGTAGTTATTACATGAAAAAATTGTTTTCAACTTCTCAATGGTGTTCTGCATCTGGAGATTTCAAAGGGGATATTTTTGTTGGATTGCTTTATATGATTGGAGTTGCTATGTCATTTCTAATTTTTTATCATTTACATTTTCCTTCTCTACAGAAATTCCTATATAACAAATAAAATCTCCATAATAAAGATGGGGGAAAATGAAATGAAATTATTTTCATATCAAATTGTCAACCATTTATGGAATATTAGGCATTCAGGCATCCTGTTTCCCTCCACACAGAATCCATCAAAGGAAGGATGACTTTATACTGCAATAAACCGAGTTTAGAGGGTGCACATACCGTTTTTTATTTCAGATTTAGTTGCATTTTTTGACACTCCAAGTATAGAGTAGAAATCCTGCAATTCAAAAAATGTTTGTGTTTGACTATAGAATCAAGCAAATATTTTGAAAAGCAGAGAGTACATTAGCGAGAGCCAATATTGCCCTCATTCTCATCGTTGTTGTTAGAATCTTACGATTCTCGATTCGAATCTTACAATTCAAATCTATTTTCCAACAAATCAATTAAAATCTATGGAGTGAATCTTAAATGTACCTAAATCTTACGATTCTCCATTTGATTCGATTCTACATCCTAATGATTCAAATCTAAAGGATACATGAATTGTGACTAAATTAAAAAAATTGATAATGAATAAGGTGAATTAATATGAATCGACCGAATTTCACTCAATCCAATTAATTTTTTATAAAGAATTTGTTAGGACTCATATTTTCAAAATTTAAGATCTTATTCATTTTTGCTATAAAAAATATTTATACAAAACATTTTCTTAGCTATTTTTCTTCCACCAACCATTCTTTTCCCTCTCCCTCTTCTGTCATTTTCTTTTTAGTTAATTTATTTAACTAATTGTATTTGTCAAGTTATGACAATTTATATTTACAATATTCTAATCCGATATCTTTTTTTACTATTTAATTATTTGATTAAATTTAAATGAGAGTTTCAATATATGTAAAATGATAACTATTGTTTACAATTCCAAATTTCATAATTTATAACATGATACATATATATTATTCTATTATGAAGAATATTTCTAATTAGATAAATGATAATTCTTTATTTATTAAAATGCCATTATTGATATTTTTTTACTTAATTTTAGAATATATATTATTTTTAATTGATTTTTGGAAGTCTTAGGCTCTTAGCAAACCTTACGATTGGATTCGATTCTCAATTCTCAATTTATGAAATAAAGATTTCGATTCTCGATTCGAATCTCAAATTGACAACTATGATTGTCATATAAAGCAAAGAAAAAAGTGGTTACACTCACAGCATCAGCTCTAACTGTAAATCGTGATCCTCTATGATGATGTGAAGCTTGAGATGGCCCCACATAAGATAATATGGAGAAGGAATTCCGTGAAAACAGGCTTGAACTTGTTGCTGCCAAATAGCTCATCTTGTTGTTAAAACTGCAAAAGGGTTTAAATTCATTGAATTATCTTTTACGGCACTAGATCTGAGCTCTGAAATTATCAATAGTGTTCTTGATGTAAAGCAAGAAGGAACCGATGGATCAAGAGAAAAAAAATTCTCAATATTCAAAAGAAGAGAACCAAATGTTCTAGATAAACTACTTCTCCAAGCTTCATTTATTTTCAATTTCAGTAATATCATAACAATAATTCTAAGAGAAGTATCCTATATTCTGCGGTTAGGAATAAGAAACCTTAATCAAAGACTATTAGAATTGTAGACAAAGTAAATCATCCAATCCTAACTAGGAGGTAATAAACCTAACAAAATTATTTTTTAAAAAAATCTAGCATAAAAATATAATTTTCTAATTTTACAATGAATATAATTCCTAATTATTTTAAATTGAGTCTTCTATTAATACTGCAACATTCTCGCCTAGTTGGAGAAAACACAAACTTGAGTCTTATAGTGCAGAAGAATCAAGAATTAACTTTGGAGAACAACAACTTTATTTTCTTGTGGTAACAAGATTGAAAGACAGCTTCACAAATTTCCCTTGCATCCTTGGAAACATCTAAATAGAAAATCAATTGCAATTAAAGTTTAATGGCTCTTCAATTCACAAGCAAAAAGGGTATTCGAAAATTTGTTTGATTTTCTTTGGTCTCCATTGAAGTTTCTAAGGCTTGATTTTCTATGTTTACTAGGATAGATTCTTCAAGCTTCTTGTTTTCATCCGCATCAGTTTTAACTTCTTTCATACTTATACTCTTGTACTATTTGGTATTAACCTATTGAACACCTAACTTAAAAATATAAAAATTAAACACAAATTAGCCACATCTTAACAAAAAAGTCAGAAATCACTTGGCTGACTTTACTTCAAATTTTGTCAATCACACTTTAAATTTAGCTAAATGTGCTCTAAATTTTCAATTTTATTGAGGGTAACTTTGTCATTGCATAAAAACTTAGAGCACAGTGAGCAAAACTTATATAATCAATAAGAAATAGGGCAATTTCTAACTTTTTATTAGACATGGCTAATTTTTATTTGCTTGTTATGATTTTTATAAGTTCACACATTCAATGGGTTGTGATTTTTACTTAAGTGTTTAATAGGTCAACCCCAAGTAGTATAAGGGTGTAAGCCATGGTTTTAAATAGCGGCAGTTATCTGTTACCCCATTATACAACAGCCCGGTTACCCCATTATACACCGGCCCCCCCCGTGATCAACGGCCATTATCAATAATTAAAATTCTTTTATATCCTTCCTCTTCTGCTCTCTATTCTCGCTCTCTATTCTCGCTCTCTATTCTCATTTCTATTAGTTTCTATACTTTTCAGCGGCTTCAAAGACTATATTTTTTAAGTTTTCTCTTCCCTTTCTCTTTCAAATTTCAATCTTTCTCTACATATTTCTCATATAAGCTTAGATCTATCATAAACTACTCTATTTCCAAGCTTATTTCTTCTAAAAGGTTAGTTAAATTTTATCTATTTTAGTTTTTAATTGTTGTTTTTTCCCCCATTTTTTAAAGTTTTTGTGGATTAAAATGTTAGTTTTGTAGAAGGATAATATTTGTTATATTTCACAATAGAGATTACAATCTATTTATACATGAGAGAGGGTATCTAAATAGGAAGGAAAATCAAGTCTATGATTATACAATCCCTAGATTAAGCAACTGACCCATCTATCAATATTTACTTCCTATATTAACATATTTACTTTCTATAACTTATAACACTCCCCCTCAAGTTGGATCATAAATGTTAATCATGCCCAACTTGTTACATATATAATCGACTCGAGTCCCATTTAGAGCTTTAGTGAAAATATCTCCTAATTGTTCTCCAGTTCGGATATGTTCTGTTGATATTATCTTTTGTTGAACCTTTTCACGAACAAAATGACAATCAATCTCGATGTGTTTGGTCCTCTCGTGAAATACTGGATTGGAGGCAATGTGGATAGCTGCTTGATTATCACACCACAACTTAGCAGGCACCGAATTTGAAAACCCAACTTCTTCCAACAGTTGACGTACCCACAAGATTTCACAAACGGCTTGTGCCATGGCTCGATATTCAGATTCAGCACTAGAACGGGAGACCACATTTTGCTTCTTACTTTTCCATGAGACCAAGTTACCTCCCACAAAAACACAATACCCAGTAGTTGACCTCCTATCAACTTTCGAGCCTGCCCAATCAGCATCAGAAAAGCATTCAATATTTGAGTGCCCATGGTTACCATAGAATAGACCTCGCCCTGGGGCCCCTTTAAGGTAACAAAGAATCTGTCCCAGAGCATCCCACTGGGCAACAGTAGGAGAGGACATAAACTGACTTACCACACTCACTGAATATGCAATATCAGGACGAGTCACAGTCAAATAATTCAGCTTACCAACTAATCTTCTGTACCTTCCAGGATCTGCAAATGGCTCACTGTCTTCTGTGGTAAGTTGAAGGTTAGGGGTCATTGGGGTACTACAAGGCTTAGCACCCAATTTTCCTGTTTCTACCAACAAATCAAGAACATATTTTCTTTGAGATAAGAAGATGCCTTTCTTACACCGCATAACTTCAATTCCCAAGAAATATTTCAAGGAACCCAAATCCTTTGTATGAAACTGTGTTTTAAGAAATTCTTTTAAGGATGTGATGCCAGCAATGTCACTTCCTGTAATAACGATATCATCCACATATACTACAAGCAGAATTACTCCACTATCAGAATTTCTATAAAACACTGAGTGATCACACTTACTCATCTTCATTCCAAACTGTTGGACCACCTCACTAAACCTGCCAAACCATGCTCGAAGACTCTGTTTCAAGCCATAAAGGGATTTTCGAAGTCTACAAACCTTACCTAACTCCCCCTGAGCAACAAAACCAGGTGGTTGCTCAATATAAACCTCCTCCTGAAGATCACCATGAAGAAAAGCATTTTTAATATCCAGTTGATGCAAGGGCCAATCATGAGTAGCCGCTAAGGAAATAAACAATCGGACAGATGCGAGCTTGGCAACTGGAGAGAATGTATCAGAATAGTCAACTCCATAAGTTTGTGCATAACCTTTGGCCACTAAACGGGCCTTGAGGCGAGCAATAGATCCATCAGGGTTTACTTTTACTGCAAACACCCATTTGCACCCAATAGCCTGCTTTCCTGGGGGCAAGGACATCAACTCCCAAGTACCATTAGTGTCAAGGGCCATCATTTCCTCTTCCATTGCAGCACGCCAACCAGGATGGGACAAAGCCTCAATAACAGTTTTGGGAATTGAAATAGAATCTAAAGCAGTGACAAAACAACGAGAAGAGGAGGATAATTGATCATAAGAGACACAAGATGAAATAGGATAAGTGCAAGTACGTTTACCTTTGCGAAGAGCAATGGGCAAATCCAAATCAGACGGTGAAGGATCAGTGGGAGCAGGATCTGTCGACGAAGAAGCAGGTAGCGGAACGAAGTCAGAGTCCTCTAAGCGTCTGGAATACACATGAAAGATGGGAGGGCGACCTGGCATATGAGCGAAAGGTGTAGGAGTAGTCTGAGGAGACAAAGAGCGAACAGTGTATAACAAGAGGTCATCTTCCTCCCCCTCAGTGTTATAAACAGATGATGGCGGAAAAAATGGAGTGGACTCAAAGAATGTTACATCCGCAGACACAAGATACCGATTCAGATCAGGAGAAAAACAACGATACCCTTTCTGACGTCGAGAGTAGCCAAGGAAGACACATTTGAGTGATTTAGGATCCAATTTAGTAACCTGTGGACGAACATCACGAACAAAACATGTACAACCAAACATACGTGGCTCAATAGGAAACAAAGATTTAGTGGGAAACAAAATGTTATAAGGGATATCACCATGAAGGATGGAGGAAGGCATGCGATTGATCAAAAAACAAGCAGTGGAGACAGCATCAGCCCAAAAACATTTAGGTACCTTCATTTGGAATAAGAGAGCTCTGGCTACTTCAAGAAGATGTCGATTTTTTCTTTCAGCAACTCCATTTTGTGAAGGAGTGGCAACACAAGATGACTGATGAAGAATCCCTTTTTGTACCAAATAAGATTGAAATTCCCCAGAGAGATACTCTTTAGCATTATCACTTTGCAATATACGGATGGAAGTATTGAATTGGGTTTGGATTTCAGCATAAAATGCACAAAAAACAGAAAATAATTCTGAACGACTCTTCATTAAAAATAACCAAGTAGTACGAGAGAAATCATCAACAAAAGTAACAAAATACTTAAAGCCAGACTTAGACACAACAGGACAAGGACCCCAAACATCTGAATGTACTAACTCAAAGGGGGACGAAGCCCGTTTATTGACTCGAGGCAGTGTAGGTAAACGATGATGTTTGGCAAATTGACAAGACTCACAATCTAGAGTAGACAAAGAATGAAACTGTGGATATAACTTCTTTAAAACTGAGAGAGAAGGATGCCCCAAACGACAATGAACATCAAAAGGTGTTAAACGCGTGGAGCATACCAGAGATCGAGGAGATCGAGGTAGTTGCTGATCCAAGACGTAAAGACCCTCTGACTCACTCCCTCTACCAATAATCTGCTTCGTCGAAAGATCCTGAAAAACACAGTGATCAGGAAAGAATGAGACACAACAATTCAATGCACGAGTGAGTTTACTAACGGAAAGCAAATTAAATGCGAACTTAGGGAGACATAACACAGAGGATACAGAAAGAGAAGGGGTTAAGTTGACATGACCAGAACCAATGACAGAAGATTTAGTGCCATCAGCAAGAGTAACATAAGAAGGCGATGTACGAGACTCAAGATTGGACAAAAGGGTAGAATTACCTGACATATGATCGGTAGCACCAGAATCAATAACCCATTTTGAGGATGAAGACACAAGACATGTAGTAGAGTTACCTGACTCGGCAATTGCAGTGATGGAGGAGGAATTAGAGGATTTTAGAGATGCCTGGTATTGGACGAATTGTGCATACTCATCTGCAGATATCAAAATTCCTTGATTGGAAGATCCATTCAATTTGTGTTCCGTGATTTTAGTCATCATAGGAATCACATCAGTTACGGTGGTGGTTTTCACTTCAACCATGACAACAAACCCAAAACGACAGCAACAAAAGAAACACAGAATCAGAAAACAGTACCCGGCGTGAACAGTACCACGTGAACAGTACCGGTAAACAGTACCACGTGAACAGTACTCGTGAACAGTGTCGATGAACAGTACTCGTGAACAGTACCGATGAACAGTACTCGTGAATAGTACCGATGAACAGTACCCCGTGAACAGTCCGATGAACAGTACCGATAAAAACACCTCCCCAAAACCCGAACGGCAAATAAACCTCAGATCTGACAAGGGAACGATGTGGCGACTCCAGCGATGGTGAGATCCAAATATTACCCGTTATGGGCAACCCAAATAAACAGAGCCCTAAGTCTCCAAAAAAAAAAATTTTTTTTTTTTTTTTTTTTTTTTTGAAAAAAAACTTTGACGGGAGAGAAAAATTAAATTTCTACGAGAAAAGCTCTGATACCATGTAGAAGGATAATATTTGTTATATTTCACAATAGAGATTACAATCTATTTATACATGAGAGAGGGTATCTAAATAGGAAGGAAAATCAAGTCTATGATTATACAATCCCTAGATTAAGCAACTGACCCATCTATCAATATTTACCTCCTATATTAACATATTTACTTTCTATAACTTATAACAAGTTTTGAGTTAAAATTATACTGTGAGCTATTAGTTTACTCGATCTATAAAGATTATATTGATTTTTCTTATTTTAAACTATATGATATTTAACTTAAGTTAAATAATCTATATTTTTTGTATTTATGTTTATTATGCATTTGTATACATTGTTCTGAATTAAATTTAATTAAAATCATTTCATTTATGAACTTTGCTAATTTTTTTGAAAGTTTTGCATAACGCCAAGCCGTTACTGTTACGTTACGGCCGTTATAGACCTATTTCCATTACCTGCGACCGCGACAGCGAACATGGCCGCGAACGTGACCACGACCGTGATTTAAAACCATGGTGTAAGCATATATTTAGCCATCCATGTCTCAAAAAGCTAATCTGGAGAACCATATGGCACAGTTCACAATCTCGGGCCACAACAATCACTACTAATCTACTATTTGATATTGAAGAATAAAAACCAAATAGAAACTCCTAAATCACGAAATGAGAAATTTAAAATTAAAAAAGAAAAAAAAGAAACGGGTGAAAGATGGACAACCAAACTGAGATTCCAATTATGTAACAATCTAAACTACAAGAGCATGTAATTCAGTTAGTCATGCAGGAAGACTCACAAGGTTTTATCAACAAGCAAACAGGTGATTGTTGATCCCCAAATTCAATAGGTAGAGAAGTCACACCATGACACTGAGAAACCATTCTTCATTATTAACACGCACCTTTCTCTTGTTGGATTCTCATATTTTGTTTGTATAAGGTCTTTCAAATTATACCTTCTTTTCTCATTGTAAATTATAATTTAGTGAAAAGCAAAGAACTGTACAGGTTTCTAGCAACTCATTTCATTTTGAAAACAACATTACAAGACATGATCTGATAAAATTTAACTTATTAGGATATAAAATCTATTTGGTTTAGTTCAACTATTTGTGGATTTTAGGACCTGAAGAGCCTACAGGTAATGAAATGGACATAAACAAGACAATTCAGAGATGGGTAGGTTTACTAGGATATGTGTTCTTCTAACTGACAAAATCCTCAAGTTAGAGTGAATTCTTAACAGATAACCTTCACATGACAATAGGTACTCAAAAGGCAAGAAATCCACTATAAGCAAGTCAGATAGACTTCAACTAAGAACCTGGTTATGGCACAACATGAACGATGGAAAAAGTTACACCAAACTAGCTGATTTTGTACTTTCAGTTCCTCTAAACACAAACACACAGAAAAGTGCAACTATACAGGAGAAAAACAGAGAAGGGAGATTAAATAGATATGCTCACCCATATTGAGCAGTCACTACCCCAGTGTGCATATACGATCTAATCACAAACTGAGGTCGAATACCCCATTCAGCAACAGATGTGCTTCCACAAGGTATAATGGCCATCCAATAGATTTTTGGTGATGGCGAGAACCAATCAACAAGTATGCACCTGATATCCTTCTTCAGGCTGAAAAACATAAAACTTGGGAAATTTAGTTAAAGCTCATAATCACACCTGAGTCACAAAACAGGGATATTCAAAGTATATATCACATTGACATGGTTGTGCATGTATGTGCTAAGTAATTTCACCTCAAGAACAATACACTTGTCTATTTTGTTCAGGAAAGGTGAAACCATTTTAGTAGATGATGTCTCACTGACAAGATTAGAGGCTTTGAAGCATTATAATGCAAGGGATATCCATGTTTAAAAGGAATTGAATAATAAGCATGTCCTCTTTCAATTGAAGTTCTGGTAACCCCTCTCACCCCAACCAGCAGGATCAAAGTTGAGGGAGATTCCAAGCGTTTACCACTGGACGTTTGAGACTCTTGACAATAACAACCATTCATAGGTCTCTAAATCAAATGTCCATACAGAATATGAATATAAAAAGGATCATTTACTAAAAAATGCAAAAACTTCCGCAACAGAGCTTCTCAAACGCGTAAAAAGCACGGTAATTTTTGCCCAAAAGTGCCTCAATTCACAACATTTAACTAAGCCTACAAACCCTTATTTCTCCAGAAATTTTGGAATTATTCACACTGATTCTTGAAAGCCTAGAAATGACGTTTAGCTCAAAAACCAGAAAAACCCTTCCAATTGCAGATAGAGGACATTCCAAATCATGAAAGAATAACAAATGCCCATCTACTACTCATGCAATGTATTTGTAGTTTCATGCACCCAACGTAATCAATTTCGATTACAGAAATACACCAACAAACGCCCACAAAAGAAACTAAGTTTTCTGTTCAACAAAAGGGGGAGAGAGAGATGAAAAGACCTGCGTCTTCAATTGGAGAGTCGGTGGATACTTCGCTCCCACGCGCAGAGAGAGAGAGAGAGAGAGAGAGAGAGATTGATTAGTTGCAGGCAGAAGAAGAAGAAGCAGAGACGCCCAGACGCGCAGGTGAAAGATGGGGCTAGAGCTTTCTCTTTTTTTCATAAATATATATATTTTAATCGAAGTAGAGTTTTCTCATTGGAGAAGAAGAAAACCTCACTAACTCAGTTACACTTCCCTGCTTTCCTTATTCTATTTCATCTGCGTGTACCCTTATTATCCACCGTTCGATCGACTACGTTGTATTAAAGTTTAAAGAGAGGTCATTTACGATTTGGTCCTGAATGTTATAATCATTTACAAATCAGTTTTTATATTTTTAAAAATTACTTATAATTTTTAACTATTAACAAAAAGTCATTCAAATTAATTTTCTTATTTTTACTAATATTAAAAGGTAAGTATGCACGTATGTTACAGAACGACTTAAAAATCTTTTTCTACTCTAATTTCATTGGAATATAACTGATGATCTGAGATCCAATAGAATAGGGTTTTACAAGGGTTTGTGTATTGAAGAATAAAACTTGGCCTATCTCTCTAGAGGGGTATCCCTTTTATCCTTTTCTTTCTGCTTGCTGGTGATGTATAACGGCTCTCCCATGATTGGACCACGCGTCTCTGCCATACAGATATGGGCGTACGAGGGTATCAGGCGCCTGCTCCATGCGTAATGGCTTTTGATTCTCCCCCGTGCGTACACTTGAGCAGATCTGCCAGGCTGTATGACGAGTCTCATTCTGGATTCTGGGCTGGGCCGAGAGCTGGGCTGGACGATGAACCCAGGAGGAGAAGGAATCTGTGGGGAGGTTATACGGGCTGGGCCGATCTCGATGAGGAAGAATCTGGTGAAGTTCGGCCTCAGGGGTCTGATGATCCGAGCCTGTTTTACTTGAGAGGGCGTGCGGGCCTTCCTTTCATGGGCCGTGGCCGTAATCTAAGCCCAGGATTGGGGGTAGGGAAATCCAGCGGTCATCAATTGCCCCTTCACCTTCTTGGCAGTTATTGCTCCGACTGCCGAGGGGGTGAATATCGAGAACCATTATGACCGCGCCTGTTCGCGTGTAGGTGTCTTCATAACTCCCTTTCATCTTTTTGTCATTCCTCATTTCTTGAATCCTATCTACCTCTTTCCCTTTCTGGCCTTTCCTTGCCCCTCATATACTCTGCTCTTTTTACTTTCCTGTCATTATCGCCTGGACATGCCTCTTTTTTCCTTTTCCATGAATATCTTTTAAAGATCCTGACATCGTGGGCTCAGAGTCTAGAGTTACTTTACTTTGTGCTAAGACTTCAGATTTTGAGTATATATCAACGTCAACTCCTCTTCACTCTTAGGCCCTTTGTCGAAGAAGGGGAGTCTTTCCTTCCAGCCCTCTGTCTATTTCCTTCTTCCAGCGAGATTCTCCTGTTTTTTCTGCAAAGGATCTATCTGACGCCTTCTTCAAACGGATTGAGGTGAGCTTGGGGCTTCATTGCTTTGTTGCCCCAGAGGTTTGCTTTAATCTTGCTTTCATTGTCTTGACAAAAGATCATCCTGACTTATCTCTGTTTGGAACTTTTTGCAGTACCTGAGATAAAGATGGGTCAGTCCAAACCTCTTGAAAATCTGATATTACCTCGAGGGAGTCTGAAGGTTGCTTCAGAGGTCCTTCTAGTAGGGCGGTTGATGGGTAGGGCCATTTGGCAGGTCGTTGAAACTGTTCTGCCCAGATCGTTTGGCTGGCCTCCTCCTCTGGTTGTTGTTCGTGCTCCAAAGAGGATATGGGCTGTTGAGGGGTCTGCTTTGACTTTACCTTCCTTCGAGAAGGAAATTTCCCCGATGCCCTTGTTGTCTGCTTTTGATATAAATGGAGGTGGCGAAAATGATCAATTTATTGTCCCCTTTGGTGTGGAATACCTGTATTATGAGAGGCTGAGATCTACTGTACTCAGTCAAGCTTCCGTCGATGCCTTCGAATATATGCTCTGTGATCTCCTTGAAGCCGTAACTCGAAGACTTATATTTTTCATGCGTGATATACGAACAGCACATAATATCTGAGCTTGTTCGTATGTACCATGAATCACACTTGGGCAACCGAATGTTTGCCTATAGGGGAACAGTGAGAAATACTTGTGGGAATCAACTTATTCAATTCCCCTATAATAACGAAGCAGAACTCGGCCGGCCTATAGGACTCGTTTTCCGTATCCGAGAGTTCCTCTGTATCGAAAACTAGGATAGTGTGATAGGTGATAGTGATGGAAGCGTAGATGATGTATCTGGTCATGTAAATCCTCTGAGGATAGCTTTTTATTCTGTAATGTGGGTATTCGTAACGTGCTGTAATGAAACTTTTGTTTTTTCGTTCATACTCGAACTGTTCCTTCTTTATTATGAATGAGGTATTGAGACTGCTTTCTTCATGGTTTTTTCTGAGAAATCTGCGATATTATTTTTTTCGTCTTGCCTTTTAATTGATCAGACCCAGAATCCATTTAGCTAATCTGAGTTTTCAGTTTACTCTTTCCGAGCTGTACCAACCGACCTGCGAGCTCGCTTTCGGTTTACTTTATCCAAGCGAGACTAACCGACCTGCGAGCTCTGTCTTTAATCAATGAGTCGAGCTCCGAGTTCCACTAGCCCACTGAGCTTTCGGTTTACTTTTTCCGAGCTGGGCTAACTGACTTGTGAGCCCTGCTTTTAATCAATGAGTTGAGCTTCTGACCCATAACTTTGCATGATTCCGCGGCGTCCTTATCGCTTCGTTCTGGGCTCGTAGCCTCTGCTTAATGATGATGAGTCAAATCCTGTACCTTTTTAAGTGATAAGCAAGTCTGACCTTTATCATGCTTCCCCCTGTTTTGTCTCCTTGGATCTTTCTATGATTTTCTCTTTATTTTGCATGTCAGGTCGTCCTGAGCGAGAGATTCAATTGGAGCTCGGTCTCAAGGTTTTGACAATTTAGGTTTGTTTTATGTAGATAGCGTGTGGGCCTTCGGCTGATGGGCTATTGCCGTGGGCCTGGCCCTTTGTAGGGGTGGAGAAGCCCAGCGGTCATCTCTTTGCCCCTTTACCTTCTCGCCGGTTACTATCTAACCGTTGAGAGGGTAAACTTCGAGAGTAATTAATGATCGCGCCGCTCCAAGACAAAACTGCTCAGAACAACGTTTCATCTCATTATTGCCTTTCATTTCGAATTCTCCCTGTCTTCCGAAGAAACTCGCTCTCTTCTGCTCTCTGTTTTCCTGCAACTTCTTCTGCTTTTTCCACCCTATTGCGTTTTCAGGTACGCTTCTTTGTTCTTCCATGGAGGGTCCAACCCCGACGTTGCTAATCTTAGATCGCATATTACTTCCTCTACCATAACTAAACACATTTCTCGGAGGTATTTAGATACTCTACTTTATCTTATTCGAGCTCCTTTTCAAAATGAAAGGATAGTTCTTCCAAACCCTCCCCCTCCTGGTTTGATGGATCCCCAAAGGGGGCGTTGTATAGTCTTTTTCCTTAAACAGAGAGATTTTGGTCTACCTTTCCCTTTTACCCCTTTCTTTATCGAGGTTTTCCAATACTTCGGAGTAACCCCCCGGATGTTGTCTCCGAATTCCATTCTGTTCATGTGTTGCTTTGAGTCCATCTGCCGAAGTTGGGGTTTTACACCCACGACATGTTTGTTTGTCACTTTCTTCCGTCTTGTCAAGGCGGTCCAGAATTTTTATTATTTCTCCCCTCGTAGTGGGTTATCCCTCTTCACGGGCTATAAGGATTCCATAAAGGGATGGGTAGAGAGTTTCCTTGTGGCGGAGCTGAAATTAGAATCCGCCTTATCGTGGGGAGTAGATCTAAGTTGGGAGGATGTTCCTCCGGGCTGCAATGACCTGCCCCGATTAAGCCTTATTGAGCAGGTGGGGTTGCTTCGATTGACTTCTGTTGAGAGGAAATATGACGTCGAGAAGTGTATGTTCGTGTCTAATCTTAGGGATATCCGGGACACGGGTATAGTGCCTTGTCCAGCGATTCTGTTTCTTCTTTGTAAATGATATCATGAAATCCGTTAATTCTTTGTAGTTTCGTGTTTTTGCAGCTTCTGACGTTAAAATGGAAGAGATCAAGTATCCGAAGAACTTAGTCCTGTCTCGGGATAATATGCATGCCATTTTCGATGCCCTTCGGGCTAGGCGTTCAGTGCCTGAGGTCGCTGCAGAGGTGGCTCAAGTTGCTTCTTCCAAGAAAGTTAGCCGACCTCCTGCCAAGGCTTCCTCCCGAGATCCTAAGCCGAGCTCCCGCGGCACCAAATCATCTCGGCTATCCAGTCGTGGCAAGTCGGCCTTGACTATTAAGCCTATTGAAGAGCCTAAGTCCGCTCAAGCTTCTTCAGAGGGCGTGAGGGAAATTTCTCTGCCATCATGGAGTAGACCGAGGTCGTTGAACAAGCGCAGTTGGGTCTTGCTCATTCTTCTGAAGAGGTGTCAGGGGGAAATTTAGGTCCCCCATTACTGAAGATAAGGAGGCTTCTGGGAAGGGTAAAGAGATCGTTCTTATAGAGGACAAAGTCCCAGAGGTCCCTATCACAGATGTCGCTGCCCCTGCGAAGACCGGGTCTGGGTCTGGAGGCATCATAGAGAAGACTGGGGACAAGCGTCCAGCCCCTCCTGAGATGTCTGCCCCGCCTCCTGCTCGGAAGAAATCCAGGGCTGCCAAAGGATCTTCTCCAGCCCTTCCTTCTATTGGGAAGGAGAAGAATGTTCCTATTGTACCTCTGTTGTCTTCTCCTGACAACGATACTCTGAATGCGGCGAATATCACCTCTCAATCTCCGGCCAGTGCTGTCGCCGAACTTCTTAGGAAACAAATGTTCGGTGGAACCACAGAGGCCTCGGATCCACGTCTACTTGCCCTTACTGGTCTTTTAGCCAGTTCTACCAAGGAACAAGCATCCTTCCGATCTCGATCTCGTGAGGAGCTCGGGAATACAATCAGGGAGATGCTTCTGATGGTAAGCTATTTTTCCATTTCTCTTTTGGTTTTCTTTATTTCTTTCTTTTAATCGGTTGTTCTTTTGTGTTAGGTGACGGGCCTCTTTATGGAGGTGGACGCTCGGGACCACTCTATCCGGGAGTCTGTGGATCGCCGGATTGAAGACGCGCGCTTGGAGGAGAATATATCTGCCACCAGCGATGCCAGAGGCAATCTCTTAGCTGCCCGAGAGCATACCCAATCCCTCCAGGCGGAGTTGCATTTTGCGTTGGAGGCCCTTAAAAGAGCTGAAGGAAAGGCAACTGAGACAGAGGAGCACGCCAAGTCCCTGGAAGTAGAGTTATCTCGTACTCGCAGGGTTCTTAAGGAGTCTGATGAGAGGATGGCTGCCGTGGAAGTTCGTTGTGAAGGAGTTTTAAAGCAGCTGTCCTCTATGACGGAAGCTCTTCGGGAAAGAGACGAGGCTATGAATCAAAGAAATGAGGTCCAACGCCAATATGAAGCCTTAAAGGCTGATTCTGAAGGACTTCAGGTTCACCTGAATGAGGTGAACGTTCAGAAAGAGAAAGCCCTAGCTCGGGTGGAAGTCCTTGAGCAGGAGCTGAGCACGAGTTCTGAACGTATCAGAGACCTGGCTTCATCGGTGGAGGAATTCCAACTTCGCCATCAACAGCTTAACCATGAAGTCAGGACTTTGGAACGTAAATGTTCAGCCCTGCTCGAGGTAGTGAAACACGCTGAAAGCAAAGTCCAGCTAGAACGCGAGAAATGTCTAGCGGAGTATCAGGAGTCGGAGGAGCTGAAAAGAAAGATTGAGCAGGCCTGTGAAGCTTACCTTCAAGACTACAAGGATTCCCCTGAGTTGAAGGCATTTATAGCTGAGGCCTGTGAATCACATCTTGATGAATATAAAGCCTCTGCAGACATGAAAGCTGTTGTTCTTCAGAAGGCCTTCCGCATGTACGTAACTGGCTACAATCGCGGCATAAGGGAAGCTAGACATGCTCCTGATACTCCTCTGGAAAAGCTTCGTATGGCCGAAGTGGACTCTGATGGCGAGCCGGTGTTATATGGGGAAGATGATTTCCCTATGCCTAGAGGTGATTGTCGCGTTGTAGGCTCGTTAGCTGTGTCTTCTGAAGAAGAATCCGAGCCGGATGGGGAGGACATAGAAGTCCCTGAATCTGAAGGAGGCGACCCCGATTTTGAAGGGGAAGACCTCGACCCAGGGTTGGAGATTGCCCCGGTTGTTGATATGGAGAAATCTGACCCAAAGGATACCGGGCTTCCTTCAGATATGATTGTAAATAAAAATAGTGTAGGCGAGGATGTTCTTAAAAATGTAAGTCCCTTAAGGACTATTTTCCCTTCAACCTCCGCAGATAAATAGATTGTAATAGCCATTTTTCTCAATGGAATTTTAATTTCTTGTTACTTGAATTACTTATTGTTTTTCATATATCTTGGAATTTATCTCTTCTTTTCGTAGTTGTAATATTTACACTGTATAAGTTTTTTCCGAACTAAACTAGCCTTTAGTTATGAGCTCGGTTCTCAGCTAATTGTCTGAGCTTATGAGAAGTCCGATCACATACCTTTTAATGGTACTTAGCTGGGCTCCCTTTTTTCCCAAGTTGCCCCTTTGCCTCCTCAACCTTTCATTACATGAGTGTTGAGGGGGTAAATCCTTAAACTCTGTATATGTTTGTGGGGGCTTATTTTAAATAATTTTTTCCTTTTTCCTTGGTTGTGAGCTCGGATGTCTATTTATGGCGAACTGACTCGAGTTATGAGCACGGTCCCTTTTTTTTTTTTTTTTTTTATCCGAGCTGAGAGCTCGGCTCTTCACTCTTCACTTAGGCTTTTTTACACCTATGGCCTGTGATGCTTCTCATACCCCTGGGTGTTTTCCCGGCTATTTGCTGTCTAGACCTCTTTGTAAGCTGAGCTAGCTTAGCGTCAGCGATCACTTTTTAAGTTTAGTGCCTTTTGGCTATGGTGCTCCGAGCTCCTTCGGGAGATCGGAGTTTGACCTTTCTTTGATGCCTTTGGACTCATCTTTCTGTGAGGTCGGAACTGTATTTTTATGAATTGTCCCTGCATATGATATGGGGAATTTTTTGCTTAAGGATGGCCTTAAGGCCTTCATCAGCTGTTTTTGCTTTGTTTTCCCGGGAGTTCTTAGGGGATCCCGGTCTTCTTTTATTTTTACGGGATGGCCTCGGGGCCTCGCCGGTTGTTTGTGTTCCAAGAGATCTTACGAGATCCTGGCTATTTTTGTTCCGGGGTGACCTCGGGGCCCCGCCGACTGTTTGTGCTCCAGGAGATCTCACGAGATCCTGGTCGTTTTTATTCCGGGGTGACCTCGGGGCCCCGCCGACTGTTTGTGCTCCAGGAGATCTCACGAGATCCTGGTCGTTTTTGTTCCGGGGTGACCTCGGGGCCCCGCCGGTTGTTTGTACTCCAGGAGATCTCACAAGATCCTGGTCGTTTTTGTTCCTGGGTGACCTCGGGGCCCCGCCGGTTGTTTGTGCTCCAGGAGATCTCACGAGATCCTGGTCGTTTTTATTCCGGGGTGACCTCGGGGCCCCGCCGGCTGTTTGTGCTCCAGGAGATCTCACGAGATCCTGGTCGTTTTTGTTCCGGGGTGACCTCGGGGCCCCGCCGACTGTTTGTCTTCTCAGTTTGGTTCATGGTGTTAGGAAATTTAGGGGATCCTGTACACCTACCTCCCTGAGGTCTTGTTCCTCTAAGGGGTCTCTCCGAGCCCTGTTCTTTCTTTGTCATGGAGGAGTTTTATTCATAAAGATAATCTTATTGTGTAAACAATTTGTTTCCTTCATATTTATCATAATACAATGTTTTTCTTTACAACTATATCAGGGGAAATACCTCTTTAGGTGTTGAATATTCCAAGCGTGGGGCTCATGGTTCCCTTGCATATCTTCAATTCGGTATACTCCTGGCCGGACTACTTTTGTTACCTTGAACGGGCCCTCCCAGGTCGGTACTAGCTTGCCAGCTGCCTCCCTTTTTCCTGTGGCTTCCAGGTTTCTTAAGGCCAGGTCTCCCACTTTCAAGCTTCTTTCTCTGACCTTTTGGTTGTAGTATCGTGCTGCCCGTTGTTGATAGGCGGCAGTTCAGGTTTGAGCTTCTTCCCTGATTTCCTCAAGGGCATCCAGGTTGCTTCTTAGCTTGTCGTCGTTAGAGCTCTCACTAGCAAATTGGACTCGATGATTAGGAATCTGCAACTCAACTGGGACTACGGCCTCTGTACCATAGGCAAGTGCAAAGGGCGTTTCTTTAGTGGGTGCTCTAGGGGTGGTTCGGAGTGCCCACAGGATGCTGTTGAGCTCTTCTGCCCAATTTGCCTTTGCCCCATCTAGCCGCTTTTTTAATCCTTGTAGGATGGCTCTGTTGGTGACCTCTGTTTGGCCGTTAGTTTGAGGATGAGCCACAGAGGAGAATTTATGCCAGATACCCATGTTCGTTGTGAAAGCTCTAAAGGTGCTGCAATCAAACTGTCTGCCATTATCTGAAATAAGCACTCTGGGTACACCAAATCTGCAGATGATATGTCCCCACACAAAATCTATCATCTTTCGAGCTGTAATTGTGGCTATTGCTTCCGCCTCTGGCCATTTTGAGAAGTACTCTACAGCCACCACTACAAATTTCCTCTGCCCCATAGTCTTGGGGAAAGGTCCCAGGATGTCAATTCCCCATTGCGAGAAAGGCCATGGACTGGATATGCTGGCTTGAGGAGTGGCTGGAGTTTTGATGGCATTAGCAAATCTCTGGCATACGTCGCATCTTCGGACGAACTCTTCTGCTTCTTTTTTAACAGTGGGCCAATAATACCCTTGCCTGAATACTTTATTAGCTAATGTCCCTCCTCCCTTGTGGGCTCCACACATGCCTCTATGTATTTCTTCCATCACCTTCGTAGCCTCTTCCGGGCTCACGCATCGGAGCCACGGACTGGACTTTCCTTTTCTGTATAAGGTCCCCCTTATTGCTTGGTAGTTAGCGGCACGAGCTGCTATCTTTTTGGCTTCATCTTTATCCTCGGGGAGTTTACCTTTCTCCAGGTATTCTAAGTAAGGGGTCATCCAAGTCGGGTTCTTTTCTACCTGCAATATTGTGTTAGTTTTATTAAAAGCAGGTATATGGACATGTTGTATGTACACTTCATCGGGAAGCTGTTCCAATTCTTCTTTGGATAATCGGCTAAGCAGATCTGCTTCCTCGTTTTCCTCTCGGGGTATTCTCTGAAATCTGATGGTTACTCCTCGACTTGTGAGCTCGGCTTCTAAAGTTTTTACTTTAGCTAGGTAATTCTGCATAATGGGATCTCTAGCCTGATACATCCCTCTTCACGAAGTTCTTGAGATGCCCCCTCTTTATCAACCTCTCGATCTCTGCTATCAACTGGAAGCAGTTGTTGGTATCGTGGCCATGCGTCCGATGATATTGACAATATTTGTCAGGATTCCGCTGGTCTGCTTCTGACTTCATAGGTTGGGGCCACTGGAGGAATTCCTTATCTTGGACAGCCATGAGCACCTCGGCTCTGGACGCATTTAGTGGAGTCGGCTTCTCAGGGACCCAAGGGGGAGGCAATCTTGGCTCATGGACCCGTGGAGGGGGAGGCCTTTGATCCCTTCGCTCCCAGGCCTGCTTGTACGGCTCGGGCCTCTTGCCGTGTTTCTTTTCATGTTTCTCCGGCCTCCTTTCTTCTGAGGCTTTTTCTTTTCCTGTCATCCCTTTGGCAAATCGGCTTGTTACTAAGGCGTCATCCTGCCTTATATACTTCTCCGCTCTCTTCATCAGCTCGGCCAGGGAGGTCGGAGGCTTCCTGCTTAAGGAACCGAAGAACTCGGCAGAGGTCGTTCCCTTTTGCATGGCCTCTACCGTCCTTCCTTCATCGAGCTCGGGAATCTGCAGGGCCTCCGTATTGAAACGAGCGACATACTCTCTGAGTGATTCGCCCCCTCTCTGTCTTACTGTCTCCAAGTAGCTCGTCTTCCTCTCTGCTGGCACCCCGACTATGAATCGACTGATGAAGCGAGTGGCTAAGTCTCCGAAACTTCTGATACTTTCGGCCTCAAGGCTGTTGAACCACGCCTGCGCTGGTCCCGAGAGTGTCGTTGGAAACACTTTACACATTAAGGCATCTGACAGAGTTTGCAACTCCATGAAGGTCTTATAGTTCATGACGTGCTCCCTCGGGTTGCCAGCTCCGTCATAGGCCGCCATTGATGGCATCATAAACTTCTTAGGGACAGTCTCTTGCTGCACCCACTTTGAGAAAGGGGAAGAAGTAGGTAAAGAGGTTTGGCTTTGGTCTTTCTTACCTAGCTCGGCTAAGAGCTGTTCTCTCAATCTCTTCAACTTTTGGTCCACCTTCTCGTCTTCCGGGTTGGGTTTTTTCTCCAGGTGGTACTCCTCCTCCTCTGCTTCAGTTTCCGTCCACCTGGTTGTTTCGGCTGAATAGTTATCCACCTCCTCATTTTCTATCATCTCTCTCGCCCTCCTCGCATGGATTTGGGCCTCCGGTTCTTCCTCTTCCCCGGCTCTTCTCCCTCTTTCTCCAGTATCGCGGCTGCTGGTTTGAAGACGGTCAGGTACAGGTCGGGGGTCATTGGTCTGAGGTTCCTCTACAACCGGGAGTGTATTTACTGGGGTGCTGAGGCCTCTCTGTTGCATTATCTGCCCCAACCAGTGGGCGGTATTTTGTAACTGGAAAGCCATGTTTTGAAGATCCTGGTTAGACAGGGTAACAGTGGGAGTATTCCCTGCCAAACTTGGCGAGGGATTAAGAGGAACAGGCGTTTGGTTGTTGAATGTCGTAGGACTAGAAAATGAGAATTGTTGCCCATCTTGGGCAGAGCTTAGGTCATTTGGGACGTTAAGGTTACTCTCCTGGTGATTAGCCATCGTGGATCTCAGTGGGTTTTGTTAAGAGTGAAAACTCCGGTGATGAAAAGATCTCCGTCGTTTTCCCACAGACGGCGCCAATTGATGATCTGAGATCCAATAGAATAGGGTTTTACAAGGGTGTGTATTGAAGAATAAAACTTGGCGTATCTCTCTAGAGGGGTATCCCTTTTATCCTTTTCTTCCTGCTTGCTGGTGACGTATAACGGCTCTCCCATGATTGGACCACGAGTCTCTGCCATACAGATATGGGCGTACGAGGGTATCAGGCGCCTGCTCCATGCGTAACGGCTTTTGATTCTCCTCCGTGCGTACACTTGAGCGGATCTGCCAGGCTGTATGACGAGTCTCGTTCTGGATTCTGGGCTGGGCCGAGAGCTGGGCTGGACGATGAACCCAGGAGGAGAAGGAATCCGTGGGGAGGTTATACGGGCTGGGCCGATCTCGATGAGGAAGAATCTGGTGGAGTCCGGCCTCAGGAGTCTGATGATCCGGGCTTGTTTTACTTGAGAGGGCGTGCGGGCCTTCCTTTCATGGGCCGTGGCCGTAATCTAAGCTCAGGATTGGGGGTAGGGAAATCCAGCGGTCATCAATAACTCTAATTAAATTCATGTATTTTTACTTTTTTTTTTTTTTGAAAAGTAGAACAATATAAAATTCATGGATTATTGTCATTAACTTTTGAAGGTTCAATTTATTAAGGACTGCAGATTACGAACAGAATGTCTCAAAGATCATCGACAAAGCAATGAATCTCAACGGTGTAGATCAAGTTCCTAAGTTATCCTCCAATTTTCAGTGCCAAATGAACCAACATCACAGGATTTTAGTTGGCAAGCTCATCTCTCCGACGAACCTTAGTGGTGCTGCCCTAAAAGCAGCTCTGCAAAAATTATGGAAATAAGATTGGATTTTACTATTCACTCTAGGAGAAATAATTTGTTCATATTTACCTTCAGTCATGAGATAGATGCAGGCAATGTCTTAAACAACAGACCATGGTGTGTGTAGAACCAATTACTTCTTTTATAGGAGTGGCCTCCAGACCTCTCTTTTCATGAGATTAATTTTGGCTCTACCCCAATATGAGTTCAAGCACATGGCCTTTCTCTGAATATGATAAATAAAGAAAATACCCAACAAATTGGGTGGCTGATTGGGGAACTTGTTGAGGTTGATCTGTCCTTGGAGGGAGCGATCGAGAACCCTATGTTCCTCCTCTTCAAAACACATATAAAGATTGAGAAACCCATTGTTCCAAGTTTTCATTATTCTACTGCAAGCGGAAAGAAGAATTGGGTGAATTTAAAGTATGAGAAGCTACTGGACATTTGCTATAGTTGTGGAGTTATGGGCCACCTTAGCAGAGATTTCCCCAAGATGGAGACGTCGGAACAGGAATAAAATCCAGAGACTAACAAAACTAAATTTGGTCCTTAGCTTAAGACCAATCTCTTTAAACATGTTTGAAAACTAGTACACAAACTCATCTTCCCTACTGAGCATCCTCAGCCATGCTAACACTCCCTCAGAAACCCTAACCTTACTAGTTCAAGACATATACCCAGCTCCAACCAAAATCCTCAGTGATTCTCAAAATTTTTCTTTACTATCTCTTTCAACTCCTTCTTGCTTTATTCCAAAGACAATCACCCTTAATGCTTTGGAAGTTGAAAACTCATCTCATCCCAATGTAACCACCACTCCTTTTTCTCCACACCCATCCCCAACCTCAAAGCTCACACCTGAAAAACTCTCACCGGAATCTATCCATTCTGCTGAACTACCACCACCGCTGGGAATCTGATGCACTGGTGAGCAGCCAACACATAGAGATCCTTCCTTTTTAAAGATAAACCACCACATAGATAAAAGCTCTTATGTTCTTTACTCTTCTGATGAAATATCAAAAGATGTGACAGCGTTGAGCCCTGTGCCAGCCATGGAAGAATAGAGGTATACAACAGATAAAATCTCATACTTGTTTGCAGAATATTTGGCCTCAATAGGTATGCCAAGAGTCAACACAAAGGAGATCTTGCAAAAGTTTTCATACTTAGCTTTCTACTTCCAACAGGCGATCGCCCAGAAGCTAATCAAGGTATCAGAGGAGACACAAGAAACATTAAAACACGGGCAAGCTCAAGATTCCTTTTACACTACTGAAACTGAAGAGAGGCTCACATATTTAAGGCCCACCCAATCAAGCCTAGTGGACATGCATGAACCAACTAATTGGTGGAAGCCCAGTGGACCTTAGTGGGCTTGGTGATAAAAATTAGGCTCCATGCAAGAAGGTTTTCTCATCTTATCTAACCCCTCTCAATATACCCAGTAATCTTCTAGAGCCCACAACACTCTTGCCTCTGGATAAGCTCATTGAGTTAGCAGTGTATCTCTTTCTTCCTAGCTTGAAGAGCTCAAGACCAACAAAGGAAGCAAGTGGCGAAACAAAGAATTCCGAAGAGAATTTTTCTGGATCCAGAGGAATTAAAAAAAGGAGAGCTTGAGCACATACTATGGGAACTTCTTCAGTTATTATACAAGATATCTTAGAAGAAACAATGGGAGTAACGAAGATAAGACCTTCAAGATCTGGATTTGCAAATGGCAAGAGACTAAGAGAAGTTCCTAATCAAGGACAGAGAATGAAGAAATTTTACTTGCTAAACACTAATGCTGAGACAGTAGGGATAGCCAGCCAAAAGTGGCCCCAATCTGATCAATGAAGACCTTGAGTTAGAACTGTCAGGGTATGAGGAATCCCTTAACATTCCACCACCTTAAAGGGATTATCCATTCCCATTCCCATGATATAGTCTTCATCATAGAGACGAAGAATAAAAAGGCTTTTGTCCGTAGAAAAATGAACAATTGCGGCTCTTGTGATTTTTGTATTATGAATCCGATTGGTCGAGCAGGTGGTTTAGCTTTGGCCTGGAAAGATGGGACTGCAATATCAATTGTGAATGTTGGGGAGTTTTTCATACATGCTTGTATCTTTATCCCATCTGTTAATACTAATATAGATATAGTTTTTGTGTACTTTAGTAGTGTGGATGAGACTCGTAATGCTCAGTTTAATTTTCTCTCAAATTACAAAATGAACTTCGATGCTAATTTAGCTTTCATCGGTGATTTCAACAGTACCATGAGGTCATGGGAGAAAGAGGGTGGCAACCATATTTCCAATGCTAGTTACCTTCCCTTCAGGAATTTCATTAATGACTGGCTCTAATTGACTTGGGTTTTAAAGGCCTGACTATGACATGGAATAATAGAAGGAATGGGAGACACCATATTGAAGAGAGACTAGACAGATGCCTTGTTATAGCTTCTTAGTTATCCCTTTTCCAAAATGTTATTGAATTTCGTCTGGACGACTTGGGCTCTAACCATAGACTAATCCTTCTTAACCTCGAGCCCTCGGTACACAGACTAAGAAGTAGATTTATTTTTTATGGGCGATGGAAGAATGACCAGCATGTTCAGGAGATCATTTCAAATTCATGGAAGAATGAGGTGTTAGGTTTTAAAATATTCTCTGTCTTTACAAAGCTCAAGAATTGTAGACATACTATAGTCAAAGTGGAACAAACAGAACCACCAAAATAGTAGCAATCGCATAGCTCAGATAAAACAACAACTTCAGAATGTCAAAAAAGATGTTGCAAGCTAGAATGGGATTGAGGTGAGGAAGCTTGAGAAAGATCTAACTGATGAAGTGCTTAAGGAGGATCTATTTTGGTCTCAAAAGGCGTGTTTGGATTGGCTCAAAGCGGGAGATAAAAACACCACCTTTTTCCATACAAAGTTATTCAAAGGCGACGGAGGAACCATATTTTGAAAATTCAAGATGAGAGGGGTCGGTGGACTTCCTCCTTTAATGACATTACGAATGTTTCCGTCCATTATTTAATAGCCTGTACACCTACTCTAGGCTAGTTGATATTCATGTTATCACAGAAGGTATGGTTCCTAGAGTCTCTTCCCTTATGAATTCAAAGCTTACAAAACCTATCTCCAAGGAAGAGATTAGAAGGGCAACCTTCTCAATTAATCCTTCAAAGGCACCTGGCAATGATGGGCTCACAGGACTATTCTTCTAGAACTATTGGGATACTATTGGGGATGATGTGTGTAGTGCTATTACTGAATTTTTTTATAATGGGCGTCTTCTCTGCGGTGTGAGCCATACACTGATCACTCTCATTTCAAAGGTGAAGAATGTGCAAACAATGAAAGATTTACGCCCCATAGCACTCAACAATGTACTTTACAAGATAATCTCTAAAGTTTTGACTATGAGGCTCCAACCCTTCATGAATTATTTAATCGGTGCTGAACAAAGTGTCTTTACAAAGGATCGGTTAATTTCAGACAATGTTCTCCTTTGTCATGAGATCTTTCACAATCCGAAGAACCAGAAGAGGGGAATGAATTATGGAATGGCTACTAAACTTGACATCAACAAGGTATATGATACTATCGAATGGGCTTTTCTAAAACACATGCTTAGATGCTTTGGGTTTGATTCAAAATGGATTCGATGGATTATTCATGTGTCACATCTGTCTCATATTCTCTGCAATTAAATGGCCAAAAGGTGGGCTCAATCAAGCCATCTAGAGGCCTTAGACAGGGGACCCTCTATCACCTTTCCTCTTTCTCATTTGTATGGAAGGCTTATCTCATAAATTGAAGTCCTCTTCTCTGCAAGGTATTGCCATCTCCCATTGGGGCCTTTTTATTTCTCACCTCCTATTTGCAAATGATTTCATAATTTTTACTAGAGGATCTCTTAGAGAAGCGGAGATGCTCAAGCGAATACTCCAATGTTATTCAAAAGCAAGCCATCAGACCATTAACCTCCATAAATCTAGTACTATATTTTTAGCCGTAATACACCTGGAACTATTCGCTCGGACATCTCCCAAATCTTGCAAATTAAGGAGTTAGAGGGTTTAAATAAATACTTGGGGCTTCCTACAATTTTTCCAAGGTCTAAGAAACAGGTTTTCCATAACATCAAAGAAAGAATTCAAGGCAAGATCTTAGGCTGGAAAGAACAATGTTGTCTACGGGGGGCAAGGAGGTTGTCATTAAAGCTGTGGCAACTGCTATCCCAGTTTATGCTATAAGCTATTTTCGAACGCCTAAATCTATTTGCCAGAATATCAGTACTCTTATTTCCAACTTCTAGTGGGGGCAAAAAGAAAAGAAAAGGTTACATTGGGTTTCATGGAAGTATATGTATGAACCTAAGGCATAGGGGGGTCTTGGTTTTAAGGACTTGGAAGGCTTTAACTTGGCACTCTTAGCCAAACAGGGCTAGAGATTGCTTGATAATGCTGATTCTATTCTAGCTAAAGTCCTTAAGAATCGATACTACCCACATGGTCATTCTTGAATGTTGAACTTGGAAATAATCCATCATAGGGAAGGAGAAGTTTGATTTGGGAAAGACAGGTGTTGGAACAAGGAGTTCGTTGGCAAGTGAGGAATGGGAAGTCTATTCTTTGTAAGTTGGACCACTGGATACCCAAGTCATTCCCAAATGCACCAAGAGTAAAGGCTCAACATGACCTTTCTATACACTGGGTGGCAGATTTGATGCATGAGTCTAGACTAACTTGGGACACAGCAAAGCTCAGGAACGTCTTTGAGGAGGAGGAAGTTCAACGAATACTCGCTATTCCGATACTGATGATAAGGAATTTTGACAAATTAAGTTAGCATTATACTAGACATGGACAATATGCTGTTAATTCAGATTGCTATATTGCTAAGAAATATGTCAAAACTATAGAAGAACAAGGACAAGCGGGCTCGGGACCACAATCAATAGCTAGAATGGGATCTTTTTGGAAACTATTTTGGAAGCTCAAAGTGCCTAAGAAAATTATAGTGTTTCTTTGGAGAATGGTCAAAGATAAACTCCCTTCCCATGCAAATTTAAATAGATTGATGCCCCATATCCCTATGAATTATGAGCATTGTGGAAAAGTTGAGACTTGCCGACATTTTTTTTTCAAATGTCCAAAAGCTATTGAGGTTTGGTTACACTCGCCCCTCGAATTGCGCGCCTCAAAACTTTCTGGAATCACAGCGCAAGATGTATGAAGTGAGGTTTGGAACTTCCTTAGCCAGTAGGAGCAGGGATTAGAGTTGTTTAATAGATTCATCTTCTTATTGTGGCACATACGGAAGAACAGGAATACCCTCTGCTTCCAACACCAACATGTTTCTTTCTGTGAGGTTATTCAAAGAGCTCTAAACCACCATGATGCCTTTTTTGCAGCTCAAGATAACAACCAGCAGCACCTCTCCTCCTCCTCTAATCTTGCATCTCAACGAATGGCTCCACCACAGCCTCTACTAGGTTCCTTGGTGATATCCTTTGATGCAGCGGTTGACGAACAAAGGAATTGTGGGTCTATTACAATTTTAGCTTGTAACCATCTTAACCATGCATGTGGTTGGTATTGTAAAAGAATCCCTAGTATTATGGACCCTCTTACTCTTGAGACGTTGGCCGGCAGAGAAAGTGTAATCCTAGCTCTTACCAAAAGCTTTAATTATGTCAGCTTTGAGGGAGTATTAGTTTTTGCTTAATTTACTTCAAACTCACGTGTTTATGTTTATCATGTGTTTTTTAAATTTATTTTTTTTAATTATTTTGATTTCAGTCTAAATAATATTAGATCGAGTCTTTAGGAATCTACATATTTTTTTTTGTGCTATCAAACACTACTTCAGTTATTGATATCGTGGATTCAGTTTTGCGTCAATTTCTGTTTTCAGTTCAGTTCACCACTATAAATGTAAAGGATTCTCATGAATGAAGTGTATCCTTTGCAGCAATTTTCTCTTCTTTCACTTTCTTTATTCTGTGTTTTCCATTATTAAACCTTCAATTGGTATCAGAGCCCTTTTCTTAAGGGACTTGTGAGATGGAATCTGAGGGAAATTTTTTTCCAAATGCTCCAATCATCTTTGATGGAGAAAATTACGAAATTTGGGCAATCAGAATGGAAGCCCACTTGGATGCCCTTGACCTTTGGGAAGTCGTGGAGGCGGATTACGAAGTTGTTCCGCTGCCTGAAAATCCCACCATGGCTCAAATAAAAAACCATAAGGAGAGGAAAACCAGAAAATCAAAGGCCAAAAATTGTTTATTTTCTGCTGTTTCAAACACTATTTTCACCAGAATTATGTCTCTCAAAACAGCTAAGCAAGTTTGGGATTATATGAAGGAGGAGTACGCTGGTGATCAAGCATAATTTAGCCACATTTTTATCATAATTATTATTGTTTATTTACACATTTTTTAGTTTAATTTATGGTTTTTATCTTGTTTTTACAGAAAAGGAAGAAATTGGAAAATTGGAGAAAAAGTGCAGAAAATTGACAGAAAAGTGATTGGGTCAGTGATTTGCCCAAAACAGTCAAATCACTGGGCAAATCACTTTGACAGTAGAAACCTGGAGGCAACAGGCAGAAGTGATATGGGCAGTGATTTGCCCAAGACACTCGAAGACACTGGCCAAATCACTCGCAGAAGACAGAGAGCAGAAAACTGGACTGACTCACAGAAAAGTGATTGGGTCAGTGATTTGCCCAATCACTTGAAGAAACTGGTCAAATCACCGGGCAAATCACTTTGACAGCAGAAACTGACAGCAGAGCGGGAAATTGGGCAGAAAACAGAAATCCGAATTTTCAGATGTCCAAATCCAACCCAATCACTACCAACATAAAACCAAGAGCCACGAAAGAGTTTCTCATCCAAGGAATTCCAATTGCAATTAAATTCAACATCAAAAGAGGAGCCAAACACCAAATCAAAAAGGGATTTCAAAACCCTAGATAGATAGAATTCTTCAGCTATAAAAGGAGAGCCTCCAAACCAGCAAAGGCACTTTTTTCTGATCAGGAACTCAGCACCTTCTCCCTCGCCAGAAACTCTGCAGCTGCTTTTCTTTCTTTTCTTTTCATCTTTTGTGTATTTTAGTCACCATGAGTGGCTAAATTCATTCTTTTCTAGTTGAAGTTGAGAATATTCAGATTTGTGATGAATTGGGAGGTTTAATACTCCATTGTTGAACTCTTGTTTGTTTCAATATTTATGCAAACTGATCTTTTCCATAATTATTACTTTGCTTTTAGAATCAATAAGGGCCCATTGCTTTTAAATTGTTTAAGTAATATTGTTTGAATGATTTAGGTCCGTAATTGCTTAGGTTGTTCAAATACACATTTAATCAAGTTGCATAATCTAAACTTGACCACGCGGTTGGCAAGGATAGAATTGGGTTTTTCTAAGTCTTAATGCAGTCAACAGTTGTTCGATGCTACAATGCCCCAAGGACGTTCCTTGGCAACTTGTTGATTAGTGTTTGATTAGCGAACGTTTCCTAATCAAACTAGAACTAAGGAAGAATTTGGATTGTGAGAAGCGTCTTCCACAACCAAAACTGATTTATTGAAATCAAATAGGAGTCTTTAATAATCAATAATCAATTCTGAACAAACTGAATTAGACTCACACTTCAGCTAGAATCTCTTTCTCATTGAAATTCTCATCTATTTAAGTTATTGCTTTCTTTTGCTATTTAATTTTAATCATCAAATCAAAACCCCCCTCTTTTAATTATTTGTTATTTACTTGCCTTAGTCATTATTAGGAAGATACTTGGTGTCAATTCCCTGTGGTTCGACCCTATTGCCACTATCTACAAGTTTATTATTGATTGTTTAATAGGTTTATTTTTGACGGCTTCGACAACCGCTTATCAGCTGGCGATGATAGGATTCGAGGCATGAAAGCTCTCAATTACATAAGAGAGTTTGAGCTGCAAAGGATGAAGGAATCAGAGACAGCCAAAGAATACTCTGAAAGGCTGCTTGATATTGTCAATAAAGTAAGGTTACTTGGCACTTCCTTTGATGATTCTAGAATTGTCCAGAAAATGTTAGTTACTGCTCCTGAAAAATATGAAGCATCGATCACCACTTTGGAGAATACAAGGGATTTGTCCACAATCACCTTGGCAGAATTATTAAACTCTTTTCAGGCTCAAGAACAGAAAAGGTCTATGAGGCAGAATGGTTTTGTTGAAGGAGCTCTTCCCGTCAGGCATCATGAAGATAATGAGTTTCAAAAGAAGCAAGCTGTTTCAAGTGATGAGCACATTACTATTGATTGCAATCGTAGCAAAGGTGGAAGCTCAAAAGAATATCCTCCTTGCAAACATTGTAACAAAACAGGCCATTCACCATTCAAATGTTGGAGGAGGCCAGATGCAAAATGTAAGAAGTGCAATCAACTTGGACATGAAGCTATAACTTGCAAAAACAAGAAGCAAGTAGCAGATGCACAAGTTGCTGATCAAAATGAAGAAGATCATATTTTTGTGGCAACATGTTTTTCTTCTAAGTGCAGTTCATAATGTTGGTTGATCGATAGCGGTTGTACAAACCACATGACTTATGACAGAACTCTCTTTAAAGACTTGAATCCTATTGAGATCACTAAAGTCAAAGTTGGTAATGGTGTCTACATCCCAGCAAAAGGAAAGGGGACTGTTGCAATTACAACAACGTCAGGTATAAAAACAATGTCTGATGTTCTTTTTGTGCCTGACATCGATCAAAATTTGTTGAGTGTAGGACAATTAGTTGAAAAAGGATTCAAATTAGTTTTTGAAGATCGAAATTGCGACATTTATGACGCAAATAGATAGCATGTTCTGCGAGTCAAAATGAGAGGTAAAAGCTTCTCATTTTATCCAACAGAGGAGGAGCAAGCTGCATTTGTTACAGAAACCAACATCACTGAAATATGGCACAAGAGACTTGGCCATTGTCATATTCAACGTATGCTGGAGATGAAGAAAAGGGATATGATAAGAGACTTGCCGAAGCTTGCTGAACAATTGCCAAACTGTGATGCTTGTCAATTTGGTAAACAAACCAAATTGCCCTTTCCAAAGTCATCCTGGAGAACGTCACAGAAGTTACAGTTAATTCATACTGATGTTGCTGGACCACAAAGAACTCCATCTCTCCAAGGTAGCCTCTACTTTATTCTGTTTATTGATGATTTTACAAGAATGTGTTGGATTTTCTTCTTGAGATACAAGTCAGAAGTGGCTAAAGTTTTCTGGAAGTTCAAAAATATGGTGGAGAACCAGAGTGGCTGCAAAATTCAAGCTGTGAGGTCTGATAATGGGACTAAATACACCTCATCTCAATTCAACTCCTTGTGTGAAGAAGCTGGCATTGAACATCAATTCACAGCTCCTTACACGCCACAACAAAACAGAGTCGGTGAGAGGAGGAACATATATGTGATGGAGATGGTGAGATGTATGTTGCATGAGAAGAATTTACCTAAAGGTTTTTTGGCAGAGGCTGCCAACACTACTGTATTTCTTCAAAATCGACTTCCAAACAAGGCATTGAAGGATCAAACACCATTTGAGGCCTGGTATGGTTTTAAGCCTTCATTGAAATTTCTTAAAGTGTTCGGAAGTGTTTGTTTTGTTCATGTTCCACAGAATAAGCGTGATAAACTAGACAAGAAAGCCATTCCTGGTATTTTTGTCGGTTACAGCTTAGTTTCCAAAGTTTACAAAGTCTATCATCCACAAAACTGGAAAGATGACTATTACCAGAGATGTTCACTTTAATGAAGAGGAGCAATGGGATTGGAATGACTCACCAAAACTTTTACAAGAGCTTAGTCTTCCCGAAGAGCAATCAGAAGATAAATGGCTGGAAGAAAATGTTGATGATTCACCAGTTAGAGGAACCAGGTCACTTTCTGAAATCTATCAAAAGTATAATATGGTAGTCTATGAACCAGCTGGACATGAAGAAGCTCTTAAAGATCCAAAATGGAAAAAAGCAATGGAGGAGGAAATGTCGATGATTCAAAAGAACAAAACATGGGAGTTAATCAACAAACCTGCTGACAGAAAAATCATAGGAGTGAAGTGGGTGTTCAGAATAAAATTAAATGCTGATAGCTCCATCAACAAACACAAGGCCAGACTTGTTGTTAAGGGTTATGTCCAGATTTTTGGTGTTGATTACTCAGACACCTTTGCTCTTGTGGCTCGATTGGACACAATTAGAATGCTTCTAGCCATTGCTGCTCAAAAAGACTGGAAAGTATTTCAATTAGATGTTAAATCTGCATTTTTGAATGGTGTTCTGCAGGAAGAAATATATGTGGAGCAACCTACTGGTCTTGTTGTGCAAGGTGAAGAAGATAAAGTTTACTTGCTCAAAAAGGCTCTTTATGGCTTGAAACAGGCACCCAGGCCTGGTATAGCAAGATAGATGATTATCTGCAAAGCTTAGGCTTCAAAAAAAGCTTATCAGAGGCAACTCTTTATGTTAAACATAAGGACAATAATATTCTTATAGTCTCTCTTTACGTTGATGATATCTTGGTGACAGGAAATAATGCCTTGCTGGTTGAAAAATTCAAACAAGAAATGGAGCAGGTTTTCGAAATGACGGATCTTGGGATCATGAACTATTTTCTTGGAATGGAAATTACACAAAGCCAGAATGAAGTATTCATTTGTCAAAAGAAATATTCCAAAGAAATTTTGAAGAAATTCCAAATGGGGGAATGCAAATCAGTTGCTACACCTATGAATCAAAAAGAGAAGCTGAGCAAAGGAGATGGAACCGAGAAAGTTGATGAAGGCTACTATAGAAGCTTGGTTGGATGCCTTATGTACCTTACTGCCACCAGACCTGACATTTTATTTGCTGTAAATCTCTTATCTCACTTTATGCATTGTGCTAGTGAGTTACATTTAATTGCAGCAAAGAGAGTGTTAAGATATATTAAAGGTACAATCATTTATGGTGTCAAATTTGGAAAAAGTAAAGATTTCAAGCTATGTGGATTCTCAGATAGTGATTGGGCTGGCTCAGTTGATGACATGAAAAGTACATCAGGCTACTGTTTCAATTTTGGTTCAGGTTTTTTCTCTTGGTGCTCAAAGAAGCAAGAGATTGTTGCACAATCTACTGCTGAAGCTGAGTTTATTGCAGCAACAGTAGCAGTTAATCAAGTTTTGTGGATAAAGAAGCTTTTGTGTGATCTAAATATGGAGCAGAAAAGTGGTATTGAGATTTTTGTTGATAATCAAGCAGCATTTGCAATCTCTAACAATCCAGTCTTTCATGGAAAAACAAAGCATTTCAACATCAAACTGTTCTTCTTGAGAGAGATACAAGAAAATGGAGGAGCAACACTGGTTTACTGCAAAACTGAAGATCAAATAGCAGACCTGTTCACAAAACCACTCCCAGTTAACAAGTTTGAGCTTCTAAGGCAGAAAGTTGGAGTTTGCAATAACAAAAGCAAGGAGGAGTATTAGTTTTTGCCTCTGTTACTTCAAACTCACGTGTTTGTCATGTGTTTTTTAAATTTATTTTTTTAAATTATTTTGATTTCAATCTAAATAATATTAGATCGAGTCTTTAGGAATCTACAGATTTTTTTTTGTGCTATCAAACACTACTTCAGTTATTGATATCGTGGATTCAGTTTTGCGTCAATTTCTGTTTTCAGTTCAGTTCACCACTATAAATGTAAAGAATTCTCATGAATGAAGTGTATCCTTTGCAGCAATTTTCTCTTCTTTCACTTTCTTTATTCTGTGCTTTCCATTATTAAACCTTCAGGGAGATTGTCAAGCTCTTTTTTGTTTCCTTAATGGCGATATTGATCCGACTCCATTAAAGATTCAAGATCTTCTCAATGATGTCAAGACACTCTCTGCCAACTCATCCTCCTTCTCCCTCAAGTGTATTAATAGATGCTTTAATCGTGTAGCGCACCATTTAGCTTTCCTCTCTCTTAGAAATGAGGCCTTCTTGTTAAATCATTGGAAGCAAACTATGGTTGTAATTAATCTTTTGGCTTTTTTCGGCCACATTAATGAATCCTTTTCTTCATAAAAAAAAAGTTGTTAAGGAGTCAAAACTTCACATTATGTCTGCTAAATGCTAGAGATATTAGAAATGAAGTACAAGTATACAAACTTGAGCAATAATAAAGTGGCTTATGATGCATTTTGGTGGCGCAATTACCATCTTTGAGATAATTCTAAAATGTCTTTCATCTCTATGAATGTTATACACAAACCTATCACAAGCAACTACCTTATATATGGTTTGCTCGATAATTTTTAATGCATATATTCTTTTAATATCCTAAATCATTTGCTTATTATATCCTCTTGGGATTTGATGCTGAGTTGTAAGTTTTAATTTTGTGCCTTATTTTTGTATAGCTATTAAATGCTTATGAGAAATCATTAATGTCTAAGTTTTTGTATTTATACAAAGTTTATGGAGTTTAAGAAATTTACAACTTTAGATAGTAATAAGGGGTTTGTAGGATTCAAAAAATAGAGGATTTGTGGGTGAAGCGGTATTTGATTTAGAAGAATCATAGGAAGCGAGTAAGCAGTATAGGAGATAATAAAGCCATCAGAAATATTGTGAGTTGAAGAAATGATTTAATTAATGTTAATTGTTGAATATGGCAATAGAAGGATAAATTTATTTAATTATTTTAAGTACGATAGTGGTAGTACAAATTAAAAATTTGTTAAATTTCTAATTATACGATGATAGTAATATCCAAGAGAATTGTTGAATGTAGTAATAAAGAACATAAGTTATGCTCATTTAGAAGAAATTTTGCTTTTATTCTTTATTTTTCTTTTCTTTTCTTGTTTATTAATCGTGGATAATGTTAGATTTTAAAAATTTTATTTCCTTTTAATCACATTTTATTTTAAATGGCAAGATTGATCGAAAATATATGAAAATAATTATTTTTTGTTAACCGTTAAAAATTATAATAATATTGTAACATAATTTTTAAAAGATAGTAATTTATAAATAATGGTAATATTTTTTTATGAAAAAATTGCATTAACTTAAATAAAAAAGAATAATAAAAGCAATAAACTCACGAGGGACAAAATAATACTATTTAAGACAAAACATAAAAATAATGGTCAAAACTAGAATATGGGTAACAAAGTTCGTTAATATTTTAATAAAAGCAACAGAACAGTTAATAACTTCACTAATCAGTCATATATAATCTAAGATAATAGACCCAAATATAAGAAACATTCATTGCATTTGCTACAAATCGCATAAATCAACGGCTGAGAATTTAAACTCCATATCATATTTTTGTAACCCCTACTTTTAATCTAACTTAAAACTTTTCTAAATAATAGTGCTTCAATTAACAATGGGTCCAATAGCCCGACAGTATCCTTGTGGCATGCATCTAAGACTTGATCATGATGGTCACATAAAATCCATCCAACACTTAGCATACTTTCATGCCTTAAAAGAGAGGTGCATCAACTTACACTTCATATAGCCCCAAATAGACTTAGTCTAGTGAATTAATCCATCACCTGAATGCTGCTCAGAAATCGTAGTGCATTCTGACAACCTTGCGCCATTTTCCAACTATGCAAATACGTACCGAAATCATGCTGAAATTGCTTAAAATCGTATCAGAACCGTACTAAAATTTGGATTCAAATATGGTTTCTGAAAATGAAAGAATTGGAAGTTTGGTTTCGATTATAATTCTTAGCAAGCACTGTACTAGAACTGAAACCGAACAGCTCTAATCAATATTATTATGACATCTCGATAAAGGAACTTGAAGATTAAATCTTTATCCCTATCATTTCCCCATTTGTGTAATACTTTATGAGTAGCTACCTTGAGATAATAACTCACTAATCTTCATACCCTCTATCTCTCAAGGATCGAAAGGAAGATAATAAAAAGTTTATGAAGATTTACAATTTAGTCCCTGGGTATTGCCATTATTAACAAGTCAGTCCCTATATTTTTAGAAACCTATTAAAACATCCTTATGTTTTCTTTCCGTCAACGAAATAGTCCTTCCGTCTATTTTTTCCGTTAAAAATATAGTAAAAAGACCAAATTACCCCCTTCTTTTCCTCCTCCTCCTCCTCCTCCTCCTCCTTTCTTTTCTTCTTCATCAATTCTTCTTCTGCTTCTGCTTCTGCTTCTTCTTCTGCTTCTTCTTCTTCTTCTTCTTCTTCTTCTTCTTCTTCTCCTTCATCTTCTTTTTCTTCTTCTTCTTCTCCTTCATCATCTTCTTCTTCTCCTTCTTCTTCTCCTTCATCATCATCATCATCTTCTTCCTTTTTGAGGAGGAGGAGGAGGAGGGACTATTTCGATGACGGAAAAAAATGATAAGGACATTTTAATAGATGTGAGAAAAGATAGGGACTATTTCGTTGACAAAAAGAAATGATAAGGACGTTTTAATAAATATAAAAAAAATAAGGACGTTTTAATAGATTTATGAAAATATAGGGAGGGACGATTTCGTTGACGAAAAGAAACGATGAGGATGGACTATTTCGTTGACGGAAAGAAACAATAAGGACGTTTTAATAGATATGAGAAAAGATAGGGACTATTTCATTGACGGAAAGAAACGATAAGGACGTTTTAATAGATATGAAAAAAGATAAAAATGTTTTAATAGATTTTTGAAAATGTAGGGACTGACTTATTAATAATAGCAATATCGAATGACTAAATAAGGGGTTTTATTTGAGGGTAAAATTAGATTTTAAAACTTTTATCTCTCTTCCTTTATCTAATTTTAATGGAAAAGAGGACGGAATGACTATTTTGTTGATAGAAAGAAAACATAAGGACGTTTTAATAGGTTTCTAAAAATACATGGACTGACTTGTTAATAATGATAATACTCAGGGACTAAATTATAAATCTCTCAAAAGTTTATCATTATCATATAGCCACGAGTCTTCCCTAATGGATATTATATTACCATCCCCCATCTCCACCTACATTCGACTTTTACCAAAGGAACAACCCCATAATACTCCACTAAGCATAGTTTAGATTCGAACATCTAACAACATTAGATAAGTTTACTCATGGGAAATAGCATGCTTTATAAAATCCCGGCCACTAATGATTGTAGTTTAACTAATATGCATCAAACTTGCTTGTACAACAATATTAGGTTAAATTTATGGATTCTCCAAAAATTTAGTCCCTCAGACGATTTGTTATTGCACTACAAAAATCTGTCGGAATAGTAACGGATATTAGTAACGGATTTAAATCCGTTATAAATTTGTAACGGATTAGTAACAGATTTTATATTCCGTTACTAATTTTTATTATTTAGTAACGGATTAACAATCCGTTACTAAATCTATTACTTAATAAAATTATTTATAAATTTAATAACAGATTTTGAGATCCGTTATAAATCCGTTACTAAATTAGCTAAAAATTAGTAACGGATCTCAATCCGTTAATAAATTTGTTACTAAATCGGTTATTAAATAAATAAATTAAATAAATAAAATAGTAACGGATTTAATAACGAAATGCAATCTATTATATAATTAGTAATGGATTTAGTAACGGATTTAATCCGTTACTATTTTTTTAATAAAAAAATTGATTTTTTATTTTTTAAAATTTCAAATTTTCTTTTTAAGTTAGTAACGGATATAATCTGTCACTAAATCCGTTACTGATTCGAAAATTAGTAACGGATTCTATAATCCGTTACTAAATTTTAAAAAATAAAATAACGCGCTTTTATTTTAAATTTCCGCATTTTTATTTCTAATTTAATAATGGAAAAAATCTGTTCCTGAGTCCGTTACTAATCTAAAATTAGTAATGGATTAAGAAATCCGTTACTAAAATTTAGAGAATAATACCGCCTTTTTATTTTAGTTCGCCCGCATTTTTTTTTTAATTTAGTAACGGATTAAATCCGTTACTAAATCCATTACTAATCTAAAAATTAGTAACGGATTAAGAAATCCGTTACTAAAATTTGGAGAATAATACCGCCTTTTTATTTTTGTTTGCCCGCGTTTTTTTAAAAATTTAGTAACGGATTTAATCCGTTACTAAATCCGTTACTAATTCGCGTATTTATACACTCACCCATTTTGTCTCCCTTCACTTCATTCATTTTCTTTCTCCCCATTTTATTTCCCTTCATTTCATTCATTTTCTTTCTCCTCTTCTCTCCTCATTTCTTCATTTCTCCCTTATCTTATTTTTTTCTTAATTATTAACTCCATTTTTTTCATTTTCTTTCATTTCCTTCAATTTTCTCTTCAATTTTCTTTCATTATTGATCTTCCTTTTATCACTTGATTTTTTTTATTTTCTCTCATATTTTTTTCTTTCATTTTCTTCTATTTTCTTTCATTTTCTCTTCCACTTTCTATCATTTTCCCTTCCTTTTTCTTTCATTATTCATTCATTTACTTTCTTTTCTCTCATATATATACTCTAACCTTTTTTTTTACATTCTTTTGTATATCTTCATTTTCTCTTTATTTTTCTTCATTTTTTTCTTCATTTTTCTCTCATTTTCTTTTTTTTTTCTATTTTTTCTTCCTTTCTTCTCATTTCCTTTAATTTTCCCTTTTTTCTTATTTGCTCTTCATTTTTATCATTATTTTCTTTTATTTTCTTTCTTTTGTTATTTTCTCTTTTATATCTCATTTTTTTCTATTCTCTCACATTTTTTCTTTTTTTAAATTTTCTCATGTAATTTTATAATAATTTTCTCATAAAATTAATAAAATTTAAAATATTAAAGTTAATATTTAATATAAAATACAATGAAAAAATTAATAGTTTACCATAATTAAATTATTATCTATTGTAAAATATAATGAAATAAATTAATTCCATTTCAAAAAAAATGAAATAAATTAATAATTTAATATAATTTTTTAAATATTTTTTAAAATTAACAATAGATTTAATAACGGAATATAAATTTAATATATTTTTTTATTTTTTATTTTATCAAATTAGTAACGGATTAGTAACGGATTTCTATCCGTTACTAAATTTAGTAACGGATGCAATTTATTTATATATTTTTAATTTTTTTTAAATTAGTAACGGATTTAAAATCCGTTACTAAATTTTATTACAAATCCGTTACTAAATCCGTTATTAAATCAGTAACGGATTGCTAATCGGTTACTATTGCATTAGCAACGAGTTTCATAGTAATGGATGTAAATCCGTTACTAAACTGGTTAGTAACGAATTTTTCATTGATTAGTAACGGAAAAATTTGTTACTAATCCAGAAAAATCTTGTAGTGTTGCACAAAGTAGCCTAACATTTTTATTGAATCCCATCTCTTGAACCTCAATTGAAGCACCATTAAAATTTATTTGTCATTTTCTCCAATGAGGCATATAAATCTATAAGCAACAAGAATACACTCATAGCATAAAATGAGATTACTTACGCAATTGACTTTAGTAAGATCTTCTCTGCCTGTGACGACATTTTTTTCTTCTACTCTTAGAAGTGAAACTAAACTTTATCTTGCAAGTATCCAAATACTTCCTACTTGTTATGATCAACTATAAATGAGAGACCTAGATATAGTTTCATGTCAATAATAGCATTGACATTTAATCTAGCCATAACCCAAACACATACATACAAAGGCACATTGTAACTACAAGCTATTGAAGACTTCTAAAAATTAATCATTTATCCAGATGCTGACACTTATAAGTCCAAATATACATTAATCTGATCATATTCCATAATATGCCTTAAAAATGTAAAATGTAGTTGGCAAAAAAGAGATGTGAAATAGATGGAGCATCACTAGCAATTTTGGTAATTATGAATAAGGCCTTTAGTTTTCCTATTTTATAAGATCGCAGAAAGTTCTTTGCATAAAAAAAAGAATAGACAAAGGGATAGAGAGTTATCTTATTGAAGGCCACGCTGAGGAATAAAGGACCCTATTTGATAACCTTGATGAACAAAATTATATTTCACCGAAGATAGACGCATAATCACCCTATCAATATACAAGCAACAAAATTTCATTCGAATCATCACCCTATTTCAAAAAACCATATTTCATTCTATTATAGAGCTTATTCATGTCTATTTTTAAAGTGGCAAAATCAAGCTTTCTAAGTCTCTTACGCTTTAAGAAAATAGACAACCTCAAAGTCTACTAAAATATTATCCATAATTAATCTACACATTATAAAAAAAACTTTTATTTGCTGAAATAATCTAAAGCAAAATATATTTCATTCTATTTGCCAACATCTTTATCATGACCTTGTATAACTCCTGATATGGGAAAATTAGACTAAGATCTACTACAGACAACATAGCTGCTTTTTTTTAGAATAAGACTAAATTTATATCATTTAATTCTTAAAGGAACCATCAATCATTTAATAATTCCAAACAGACTGAAATAATATCCATACCCACAATACTCTAAAAGTGCTGGTAGAATACAAGACTAAGATTGTTTGAGCTCAAAGCCTTATTTGGATAAATAGAAAATATATTAGCAAGAATAACTTTAGTAAAGACTAATAATAATAAGTTGTTATAATTATCACTCGCCATAAAGCTTAACACAATCAAACACAGTGGTATGATCCATCTCTGAAATTTCAATAAAATTATGGAAATAATTCATAAAAAGAGCCTCCAACATATCACCTCATTCTTTCTATGCACATGTGCATCTTTCAACATTACAATCTAATTACGTTTCGTTTAGCACTCACTTATGAAAATACCTAAAGTTTGAATCATCCTCTTTAACCAAAATTGCTTGGTCCATTGCTTTAATATAAACTCATCATCCACCAAAACCTTCTCATATTCAGCTTATTGGAAATTAAATTTTGCTAAAGATACATGTTCAATTATATATCTAAGCACAGTTATTCAAACTTCACTGTAATACCCGGCTAGACTCCGGTATCGGAATTCCTACCGTCCGGTGGAATCTCGGATGTCGGAAGCCTCTAGTAGGGTAGAATCATGTTTTTATAAAATGTTTTAAGGTATTTCATGGTTTTAAGTAAAATGGAAATGAGTTTTTGCATAAAAGCAACCTTGAAGGAAAACTCAGGTTCGGCCGCCGAATCTCAAGTTCGGCCGCCGAACATGCATGCCTTCGGGAGCGCCTTTAGGCCCCCGAAAGCATAAGTGAGGAAAGTCCAGGTTCGGCCGCCGAACCTCAAGTTCGGCCGCCGAACATGGCATGCATGCGGAGGCACGTTCGGCCCCCGAACGTGGCCTGGCCAGCCACTATAAAAGGGTCCCTTAGCCGAAAACGGGCGAGTTTTTTTCTCCCCGTTGTCGGCCAAGGTGAGTCCTCCGCCACCCCTCACCGATCTGGAGTCTTTTCCTTCAGATCTTTCAAGTTTTTCACTAGTTTTCATCTTGTTTTGAAGATTTCCGAGTTTTGAGCAAGTTTTGGAGCTTTGAGGTTCAAAAACTCAAATCTCTTCCAACTCCAAGTTAGATCGCCTCCACCCTCGATCTTCAAGAGGTAAGAGTCGATCTCTAGCTTACATTATGTTTTAAGCAAGTTTTATACAAGTTCATGGGGTAGAAAATGCATGTGTAGCTTATGTTGAGCTTATGGGTTTTTGATGTGATTTTGTACAATGTGAGTTGCTTGTGTGTTGTAGTTGGGGCTTTGATGGTTTGATGCCCCTAGGAGCTTGTATGTTTGCTTGTGTATGATTGAGGAGTGTTGTAGAAAAGGTTTATGCATGTTTGGATGAGATAGGAGGCATAAATGCATAGGGGAGCTGAGTTTCTGCCATTCTGGGAGAAACCAGGTTCGGCAGCCGAAGGAACTTTCGGCCGCCGAACATGCTTGTGGAGGCAGCCTTCGACTGCCGAAGCTTGCCCCCAAAAGGAGACTTTCGTCTCTGTCTAGGACTTTCGGCCGCCGAAAGTGCCGCCGAACATGCATGAGTTTCGCCTCTGTCTGGGAGTTTCGGCCGCCGAAGGTGCCGCCGAACCTGCCTGACTTTCGGCTCTGAAGGGACTTTCGGCCGCCGAACCTGCCGCCGAAAGTGCCCTGTCCAGCCCTTTCTTGCATGTTTTTCTATGATTATTCCATGATGTTTTAGGGGGGTTTTGGGGAATAGTTTAGAGTTATGTTCATGTATGTTTGGTCCCTCATTTGAGTCCGCCTGTGTAGGTTCGGACCTGAGGAACCGAGGACCCCAGCAGTGAGTCTGTTGCCCCAGTGTCAGGTCAGAGCTATCCAGAGGTGAGTGGAATAAACCTTATGCTTTTAAATAAATAAATCAGTTTTAGCATGATTCACGCATCATGATTGCCATGAGACATAATAGGGTGTTTGCATTAGACTCACGAATATGTTGCATTGCATATTTTAAATGTTGATGTGGATGAATGTTGGATGATCCATAGCCCTCGATCTATGATATGACGATGTGATATGTACGGTACGGAATGTAAGACGAGTGGGACCCATTCTATGTTCGCTGGCACTATGTAAGGGAAAGACCAGGACCCATTCTACGTTCTGGCACAGTTGGACACTGTTATGTTATGATATGTAAGGGAAAGACCAGGACCCATTCTACGTTCTGGCACAGTTGGACCATGTAGAGGGCTATTGGTGACAAGTTCATCCTTGATGTGATTAGCTGTGATGTGATGCATTCCATGATCCATATGATTTAAATGTTTTTATTATTCTGCTCACTGGGCTCCAGTAGCTCACCCCTCTCCCAATTTTTCCCCAGGATTGCAGGTACAGGGTAGACCAAGAGGTTTACAAGAATAATGAAGTCACGTGTATGTAATAGTTAGTGTGGACATGATAAATGTATTAATTTTATATAAAAGTATAGTTTCAGTCTTGTAATGATATTGAGGATTAGATATTGTGCTTGACATTGTGTATGAAGTATCCCTTTTATTACATGATCAAAAATGTTTTATTATGTTCATGAAAGCCAACTCATCTTATGATGTATCGCCCATTGGGGCATTGATGAGATCCCACAGAGGGATCATGTTTATGATCATGACTATGTGCAGTGCATGTTCAGGTTGAGTTGGATGTATGAAAGAAAAGTTTTAAATTCTTATATATTTTCTTGATCATGTATGGGATTAAACAGGTTTCCAGGATGTATGTTTGGCTTGCTGCGGGTCCCGGTGGCCTTAAGTCGACCCGGATCCTAGCGCCGGTAGCGGTCCGATTTTTTTTCGGGTCGTTACAGAATGGTATCAGAGCCCTAGGTTCATAGGATCGGACCTAGAGTGTCGGGCTCATAGATGTTCTAGAAGGTCAAGCACAATAGGAAGATCATGTCCACTAGGATAGGATGTGGAGTCCTGTCTTGTATGATGATGTGAAATGCCATGATTATATACATGTGCATTGATGCTATGATATGAATAATATGTTTATGTGATGAGGGTTCATGTGTGCCCACATGAACCATATGATGCTGATGTTTGTGTGATGTGTACTGTTTTTCAGAAAACAGGATGAGAGGAACCCGTCGATCTGCAAGATTGACTGGAGTACCACTTGAGGATGAGGGCACGAGCGCCCGTCCTCCTACATTGCCTAGGGCAATGTCTTGTAGAGTAAACAGAGAAAGAGTGTCAAGGGACCCTAGAAGGTCTTTTGATGCTAGCAGAAGGGGGACAGATAGAGGAGGAAGTTCTTCAGATGTGAGGGAGGTTATGGAAGAGGATCAGAGGAGGGATGGGAACCTGGATGTGAGCATGGAGGAAGAGGGGACAGGGGAGTCTCAAGGAGGCGTTCAGGCCTCGGGGTATGGTTTTCCACCCCATTATCCACCCTTCCCACAGGGTTCAGGGTATCCGATGGGAGGCACATCGGATTACTCCAGCTTTAACCCCTACCCTACCTACATGCCTTATCCACCTTTCTATCCACCTTATACACAGTACCCAGCTTATCCACCCTCACCCTTCTATCCAAACTCGGCAAACCCCACCTCGGGGAATGCTGCACCCCCACCTCCTCCACCTACAGAACCAGCAGCCCCAGTTACTCAACCTCCTAGACCTAGCTCAGCCGATGGGAGCAAAGTAAAGATGACAGATTACCTTAAGCTGGATGCTCCCAAATACAAGTCAGGGGATGACCCCTTTGAGTATCTGAGAGTAGTAAAGACAATAACTGATGAGCTAGGGGCGAATGATAGCAGGGCCATTCAGATGGCAGGGTTCACTTTAAAGTGCAAGAAGGCACGGGAATGGTTCAAGTGTTATGTGGACCCGAGACTAGACGGTATGACATGGGAGGAATTTGCGAATGAGTTCGCTGGATGGGCTTTTCCAGACAGTTCCAGAGAACTGAAAATGATTGAGTTTGAGCAACTGAGACAGACAGAGCACATGAGCGTAGAGGAGTTCACAGATAAATTCTTGGAGCTATTGCCTTTTTCAGGGCAAGCTCTAGATTCAGATACGAAGAAAGCCAAGAGATATGTTATGAAGCTGCATTCTAGGTACTCCTCATTGATTCAGTCAGTTGAGAGGGAAAGTTTCCACACTGTGGTGGATATGGCTCGAAGAATGGAGGCGAGTGCTATAGTTGAGGGGTCAGTGAAGCAGTCAGTGACCCAGTCTTCAAGGGTTAAGACCCCAGGCAGAGGAGGGCCAGGTCTCTCTTCTCAGAGCTCAAGTAAGAAGAGGTGGGATAACACCACCAAAAAGCCGAAGAAGAATAAGTTTTGGAATAAGTTGAAATCCAGTCTGGGTTTTGGCGGTGGCTCGAGCTCAGGCTCAGATGGTACAGAATGCCAGAGATGTGGAAGGCCGCACAGGGGAGTGTGTCGATCTGGGACTAATACATGTTTCAGATGTGGACAGGAGGGACACATGGCTCGGGAGTGTCCTAGAGCACCTTTTATGGGCCAGCCCCAGCAGACAGCTTCTGGTAGTGTGGCACAGCCAGCAGCTCCAACCACAACTCAGGGCAGTGGCAGAGGTAGAGGGAGAGGGGCAGCCTCTTCTTCTGGTTCCCGAGGTGAAGGTCCATCAGCTCCAGCCAGGATCTTCACCATGACTCAGCAGGAGGCTAACACATCCAACACCGTGGTGTCAGGTAATCTCGTCATTGGGTGTTCTGATGTGTATGCTTTAATGGACCCGGGTGCATCCCATTCTTTTATTGCTCCGAGAGCCGTTGAGAGGTTGGGTCTGATAGTCTCTGGGTTAGAGTGTCCCCTATGGGTCAGTGGACCCAAGTGTGACCCGTCGGTGGCAGAGTCAGTCTGCCAGCACAGTCCAGTTTTTGTTGAGGGAAGATGCCTTTCCGCTGACCTTGTGGTTCTAGATTTGACAGACTTTGACGTCATTCTAGGGATGGATTGGCTATCTACCCATGGTGCTACCTTGGACTGCAGGGACAAGGTAGTCAGGTTCAGAGATCAGAACGGGTCAGAGGTCGTCTTCAGAGGAGACAAGAGGGGCACACCTAGAGGTCTGATATCAGCTCTTCAGGCTCGTAGGTTGCTTAGGAAGGGATGTCAGGGGTATTTGGCTCATGTGAGAGAGCTAGACAGTCAGGTCAGGGAGCCAGCCTCGGTGCCAGTTGTCAGAGAGTTTCAGGATGTCTTTCCAGACGAGCTTCCAGGTTTACCACCTGCTAGGGAGATAGAGTTCGAGATAGAGTTGGTGCCTGAAACTAGACCGATCTCTATCCCTCCCTACAGGATGGCCCCAGCCGAGTTGAAGGAGTTGAAAGAACAGTTGCAGGAGCTGGTAGAAAAGGGCTTCATCCGACAGAGTACCTCACCTTGGGGTGCTCCGGTCTTGTTTGTGAGAAAGAAGGATGGATCCCTCAGACTTTGTATCGACTACAGGCAGTTGAACAAAGTCACTACCAAAAATAGGTACCCTCTGCCAAGGATCGATGATCTATTCGACCAGCTAGCAGGAGCGGGTTGTTTCTCCAAAATAGATCTAAGATCGGGGTACCATCAGCTAAGGATAAGGGATGAAGATGTGCCAAAGACAGCTTTCAGGACCAGATATGGGCATTTTGAGTTCCTTGTGATGCCGTTTGGGTTAACCAATGCCCCTGCAGCATTCATGGATCTCATGAACAGAGTATTTAGTCAATACCTGGATCACTTCGTTATTGTCTTCATAGATGATATCTTAGTGTATTCCAGGAACGCAGAGGAGCATGCCCATCATCTGAGGTTGGTTCTGCAGACTTTAAGGGAACATGGCTTGTATGCCAAGTTCTCTAAGTGTGAGTTCTGGTTGAGGAGCATTTCGTTCTTGGGGCATGTGGTGTCAGAAAATGGTATAGAGGTAGACCCCAAGAAGACAGAAACTGTGGCTAACTGGCCTAGACCCACTTCAGTGAAAGAGATTAGAAGTTTCTTGGGTTTGGCAGGTTACTACAGGAGGTTCGTTCAGGACTTCTCAAAGATTGCAGCTCCTCTGACCAAACTAACCAGGAAGAATCAGAAGTTTGTGTGGACCGACCAGTGCGAAGAGAGTTTTGAAGAGCTTAAGAAGAGGTTGACTTCAGCACCAGTGTTAGCTCTGCCATCTAGTGATGAGGACTTTACAGTCTTTTGTGATGCGTCCCGTGTGGGACTGGGTTGTGTACTAATGCAGAATGAGAGGGTGATTGCTTATGCTTCTAGGCAGCTGAAGAAGCATGAGTTGAATTACCCCACACATGACCTGGAGATGGCAGCAATAATCTTTGCACTCAAGATGTGGAGACACTACCTCTATGGGGTAAAATGTGAGATCTTCACAGATCATAAAAGCCTGCAGTACATCCTGAGTCAAAGAGATTTGAATTTGAGACAGAGAAGATGGGTGGAGCTGCTGAGTGACTATGATTGCAAGATTCAGTACCATCCGGGTAAGGCAAATGTTGTGGCAGACGCCTTAAGGCGGAAATCACTCGGCAGTTTATCCCACATATCGGCAGAGAGGAGGCCAGTGGTGAAGGAGTTCTACAAGCTTATTGAGGAAGGTCTACAGATGGAGTTGTCTGGTACAGGTGCCTTGGTGGCCCAGATGAGAGTGGCACCCATGTTTCTGGAGCAGGTGGCTCAGAAACAGCATGAGGACCCGGAGTTAGTGAAGATTGCCAGGACTGTTCAGTCAGGCAATGATGGTGAGTTCAGATTCGACAGCAAGGGGATCCTCTGCTATGGGAGCAGACTATGTGTACCAGATGACATAGGGCTGAAAGGAGACATTATGAGAGAGGCTCATAATGCAAGATACAGCATTCACCCCGGAGCCACCAAGATGTATCAAGATCTAAAGAAGGTTTATTGGTGGCCAGCTATGAAGAAAGAAGTGGCACAGTTTGTGTCAGCCTGCGAAGTGTGTCAGAGGGTGAAGCTGGAACATCAGAAGCCGGCTGGAATGCTTAACCCGCTACCTATTCCAGAATGGAAATGGGAAAATATAGCTATGGACTTCGTAGTGGGGTTACCGGCAGCGTCCAACAGAGTGGACTCCATATGGGTGATTGTGGACAGGCTCACTAAATCTGCTCACTTCATCCCTGTCAGGAGTGGCTATTCTGTGGACAAGTTGGCGCAGGTGTATGTCGATGAGATCGTCAAACTGCATGGGGTTCCTGTTTCGATAGTGTCAGATAGAGGGCCCCAGTTCACCTCCAGATTTTGGCGGAGTCTGCAGAACGCCATGGGTACTAGGTTGGATTTCAGTACTGCTTTCCATCCACAGACGGACGGACAGTCAGAAAGGACCATCCAGACCATAGAGGATATGCTCAGGATGTGTGTGCTGGACTTTGGCGGTTCTTGGAGGCAGCATCTACCTTTGGTGGAGTTTGCCTACAATAACAGCCATCATGCTAGCATCGGGATGGCTCCATATGAAGCTTTGTATGGGAGGAAGTGCAGATCACCTGTTTGCTGGGAAGAAGTGGGAGAAAAGGCCTTGGCAAGGCCTGAGCTAGTTGAGATTACCAGCAGAGTAGTACCCATAATCAGAGAAAGAATCAAGACTGCTGCAAGTAGACAGAAGAGTTATGCAAACATCCGCAGAAGGCAGGTCGAGTTTCAGGAGGGGGATCTGGTATTACTCAAGGTGTCTCCTATGAAGGGAGTGGTTCGCTTCGGGAAGAAAGGTAAACTAGCCCCACGATACATCGGACCCTTTGAAATCTTGCAAAAGATTGGGAATGTGTCGTACAAGCTGGATTTACCTGCTTCAATGGAAAGAATCCATCTGGTTTTCCATGTTTCAATGTTGAGGAAGTTTGTGTCAGATCCGAGCAAGGTTCTTAGTGAGTCTGATGTGGAGGTCCAAGAGGATCTCACTTATGTTGAACAGCCAGTACGGATCTTAGACACCCAGATCAGAAAGCTAAGAAACAAGGAAATCCCGATGGTGAAAGTCCTGTGGAACCACCACAATTTGGAAGAGTGCACTTGGGAGACACGGGAGTCTATGCTCCAGCAGTACCCTCATCTCTTTTAAGGTTAGATCTCTATGTGTTTATGTGCTATGTATGTATGTATGTTATGTTTCATGCCATGCTATGTGCTAGTTGAGGTACATTCGGGGACGAATGTTCTTAAGGGGGGGAGAATGTAATACCCGGCTAGACTCCGGTATCGGAATTCCTACCGTCCGGTGGAATCTCGGATGTCGGAAGCCTCTAGTAGGGTAGAATCATGTTTTTATAAAATGTTTTAAGGTATTTCATGGTTTTAAGTAAAATGGAAATGAGTTTTTGCATAAAAGCAACCTTGAAGGAAAACTCAGGTTCGGCCGCCGAATCTCAAGTTCGGCCGCCGAACATGCATGTCTTCGGGAGCGCCTTTAGGCCCCCGAAAGCATAAGTGAGGAAAGTCCAGGTTCGGCCACCGAACCTCAAGTTCGGCCGCCGAACATGGCATGCATGCGGAGGCACGTTCGGCCCCCGAACATGGCCTGGCCAGCCACTATAAAAAGGTCCCTTAGCCGAAAACGGGCGAGTTTTTTTCTCCCCGTTGTCGGCCAAGGTGAGTCCTCCGCCACCCCTTACCGATCTTGAGTCTTTTCCTTCAGATCTTTCAAGTTTTTCACTAGTTTTCATCTTGTTTTGAAGATTTCCGAGTTTTGAGCAAGTTTTGGAGCTTTGAGGTTCAAAAACTCAAATCTCTTCCAACTCCAAGTTAGATCGCCTCCACCCTCGATCTTCAAGAGGTAAGAGTCGATCTCTAGCTTACATTATGTTTTAAGCAAGTTTTATACAAGTTCATGGGGTAGAAAATGCATGTGTAGCTTATGTTGAGCTTATGGGTTTTTGATGTGATTTTGAACAATATGAGTTGCTTGTGTGTTGTAGTTGGGGCTTTGATGGTTTGATGCCCCTAGGAACTTGTATGTTTGCTTGTGTATGATTGAGGAGTGTTGTAGAAAATGTTTATGCATGTTTGGATGAGATAGGAGGCATAAATGCATAGGGGAGCTGAGTTTCTGCCATTCTGGGAGAAACCAGGTTCGGCAGCCGAAGGAACTTTCGGCCGCCGAACATGCTTGTGGAGGCAGCCTTCGACTGCCGAAGCTTGCCCCCGAAAGGAGACTTTCGTCTCTGTCTGGGACTTTCGGCCGCCGAAAGTGCCGCCGAACATGCATGAGTTTCGCCTCTGTCTGGGAGTTTCGGCCGCCGAAGGTGCCGCCGAACCTGCCTGACTTTCGGCTCTGGAGGGACTTTCGGCCGCCGAACCTGCCGCCGAAAGTGCCCTGTCCAGCCCTTTCTTGCATGTTTTTCTATGATTATTCCATGATGTTTTAGGGGGTTTTTGGGGAATAGTTTAGAGTTATGTTCATGTATGTTTGGTCCCTCATTTGAGTCCGCCTGTGTAGGTTCGGATCCGAGGAACCGAGGACCCCAGCAGTGAGTCTGTTGCCCCAGTGTCTGGTCAGAGCTATCCAGAGGTGAGTGGAATAAACCTTATGCTTTTAAATAAATAAATCAGTTTTAGCATGATTCATGCATCATGATTGCCATGAGACATAATAGGGTGTTTGCATTAGACTCATGAATATGTTGCATTGCATATTTTAAATGTTGATGTGGATGAATGTTGGATGATCCATAGCCCTCGATCTATGATATGACGATGTGATATGTACGGTACGGAATGTAAGACCAGTGGGACCCATTCTACGTTCGCTGGCACTATGTAAGGGAAAGACCATGACCCATTCTACGTTCTGGCACAGTTGGACACTGTTATGTTACGATATGTAAGGGAAAGACCAGGACCCATTCTACGTTCTGGCACAGTTGGACACTGTTATGTTATGATATGTAAGGGAAAGACCAGGACCCATTCTACGTTCTGGCACAGTTGGACCATGTAGAGGGCTATTGGTGACAAGTTCATCCTTGATGTGATTAGCTGTGATGTGATGCATTCCATGATCCATATGATTTAAATGTTTTTATTATTCTGCTCACTGGGCTCTAGTAGCTCACCCCTCTCCCAATTTTTCCCCAGGATTGCAGGTACAGGGTAGACCAGGAGGTTTACAAGAATAATGAAGTCACGTGTATGTAATAGTTAGTGTGGACATGATAAATGTATTAATGTTATGTAAAAGTATAGTTTCAGTCTTGTAATGATATTGAGGATTAGATATTGTACTTGACATTGTGTATGAAGTATCCCTTTTATTACATGATCAAAAATGTTTTATTATGTTCATGAAAGCCAACTCATCTTATGATGTATCGCCTATTGGGGCATTGATGAGATCCCACAGAGGGATCATGTTTATGATCATGACTATGTGCAGTGCATGTTCAGGTTGAGTTGGATGTATGAAAGAAAAGTTTTAAATTCTTATGTATTTTCTTGATCATGTATGGGATTAAACAGGTTTCCAGGATGTATGTTTGCCTTGCTGCGGGTCCCGGTGGCCTTAAGTCGACCCGGATCCTAGCGCCGGTAGCGGTCCGATTTTTTTTCGGGTCGTTACATTCACAATGACAAGTCTTTCTCTTACAATCACCAAAGAACCCTCCACCCTTACAGCATAACTTAGCAATACAATCTAAAAGTTTAGATAGTAAAGATGAGAAGGAGAAGAAGACCAGTTATTCTCCATAATGATTCCACAATCCATATTGCTTAGCCTTATATTTTCAAATTTCAAACTTGGCTTATTATGATACATGCCACATGGTGAAACTAAACCAAGATAGGAGAGTAATATAACGTATTTATGGCTTTTAGATTTAAAATTTGATCTTCCTTAAACACAAGCATGCATGAAGATGTAGTTAAAGCCCTCCAAGCATTCTTGCATCCATTACTTCGTTGCTCAACCATGCTCTTAATTAAATGAATATCCAACCAAACTTAAATCTATTAAACTGCAAACATGAACCGTGTTCCTAAATTGTAAGACAAGCCACTCAAGTGCATATGGCTTATGTTTCTCACGGTAACATATGATATGATTAAAGTCACCCGCCACATTCCATGATAGGTTCACTGCCCTACATAACAAGTTTCCATAATTTCCTTCGTCGATGTCTCTCAAGAAAGCCATAGAAACCTAAGAATCACCATCACCTAGCCAGAGTTATTTTCACAAGCCAAAACAAAGCCACACCACCACTGTGACTAACACTACTCGTACCAAATCTCCCTTCAAAACAAATTTGTTACCTGATAGCATCTATTCTACTACAATCAATTTAGTTTGAATAAAAAGAACCAAACTGAGCTTGTAAGTAGACATGAGGCCTTTAAGAATACGAATTGTCCATGGTTACCCTAAACCATGATAGTTTCACACTAAAAATTAGCTTTTGGCGGCCTAACCAGCATATCTCACTAATGGTACAAAATCATCAATAATCAAACTCTAATACAGCCCTCACTATAAATTTTCAACCATATAACAATCCTCCCTATGTTTAAGATTTAATCAAATTTATAATTATGGTGATTATATTACATATTTTTCTATGTTAAATTAATTTTCCTAATAGCTGGAAGAACAAATTTCACTAAAAAGGCAAATTAACTTTAGAAGCACACATTTCTATGCTAGGATTTATTAGGTTTAAAAGGCAACCCAACTTTTAAAAAACAACCTAATAAATTTCACAAAAATATCAAATATTGGTATTTTGGTGGCCTTAAATATAAATCTAGATAAATAATTGGACTCTGAGCCTCCGTTTATTTCATGAAAAAATATTTAAATATTTTTATATTTTTCATAATTTTTTTTATGTTTGATATATTAAAAAAATATTTTTTATTGATTAATTTTTTTAAGAGCTCTAAATATTAAAAAAATTTAAAATATTTTTTTGAAATATATTTTCTGTAAAACAAATATAGCGTTAAATTTAGTAATCCTAAATATATTATGTATAATTAAACTATGACATTTATACATAGCTAGCCATGGACTAATTTCAGTAGGAATTTATAATTTACCCCTTTACTTTGAATTGGGTAGAAAATGAACTTATTTGGTGAAAACTGGTCCAAATTATTAGCCGAATTCTTTTTCTAGAAAATTTAGTAGTTTTTTAAGGCCTATTTATATGAAAAATCCAAAATTTTTCTCTTTTTATAATTTAGTCTAAAACTTTAAAAGTTAGTAAAATTATCCAAAATTATAAATTTTATTATAATTATATCCAACTTAAAATTTGAATTGAGAAAAGTGTATTTTACTTATATGGAAATATGACGTATATTATTTTATTATACTCATATATCATGTAGATAAATGCTGTTAATATAAAAAATTTAAAATTTTTTATTATTTTGTAATTTAATCTAAATGTTTAAAAATTAGTGTAATTCAACTCAAAATTTTTAAATTTATTTTTTTTATCCCAATCTTGATCGTTGTAAAAAACTACAACTTTAACGTTTTTCTATTTGCCACTAGTTTCAATAGAAATTGTAACATGTCTCATATTATTGATTTCTTACTTTTTAAATATCTTGTCAAGTGTATATCATAATAAATTTCACTATATTTATAATAAGAAACTATATCAATATAATAAAAAAAGAGAAATTATACTCTTATTATAAGTCAATATTTGATGGCACAAGCATAAACCTTACATTAAGAGTAAACATGATTTAAATTTCAAAAAATTAAGAGAACAATAACTAAAAATTAATAAAAAAAGTCATGTTATGATTTTTTAAAAAATATATATATAATAATAGAGTTTTAAAAATTTAATAGTGAAAGAATAAATTTAGAGATTTTAAATTGAATTACATCAACTTTTAAATTTTAAATTAATTTATAAAATAATAAAAATATTTAAATTTTTTATATCAATATCATTTATCTATTTCACCTATAAATATAATAAAATAATCAACATTGTGTTGGCACATCGATAAGACTCTCTCCCCAACTCAATCTTTAATCTTGAATATAATTACAACAAAAATAATTTTAATAACATTCAAAAATTTAAATTAAATTACAAAATAACAAATAATTTTAAATTATTCATATAAATAGACCTTTCTTCAGTAAAAGTTAAGTATATCATAATTTTATCGGTCAAGAAACAAGTATAGAAAATAAAAACTTTTGTTTAAAGTTAATTTGAGCAAAGTATAATTATATTTCAGCTAATAACTCATCTATTTTCATTTTGAATAATCAAAAGAATCTTTTGCAATGCTGTTCTTTTAAGAAATTATTATCTTTGTGTCTCACAAAAAGAGTTTACATCACTAACCATCAATTAAATTATTAAATATTTGAAATAAGATTTTTTTATAAATTTATTTAAAATAAATTAAAATATATTAAATACCTACATATATAAAAATTTATGATAATTAAATATGCAAATTAGTTACATCCCATATCTATAAAAATCTGGTAACTTCTTGATATTTTTACCCTAAATTTCGTTAATTATATCTTAAATTTTCATAAAACAAACAATAAGTAAAACAATTTTCAACAAATTGTCAATGCAAGAATTTGTTTGTATTTAATTATAATTTCATGAGTTCAGATATTCAATAGACTTTAATTAATCTTAAATAATATATGGAATATAATTGTGTATCTAGCCGCCCAGTAGAGAACCATTAAAAAAGAAAAAGAAAAAAAAAATAAAAAAAAAAAAAGCCTTCCCACTAAGCATTCATACCCGATCCTCCTTTCAAATCATTTGTGATAGTAGCTTCTATTAAGGATGAATCAAGGAAAAAGAAGACAATTCTAATACACACTACATAGATTCTGAGATGCATACATCAATACAAAAAAATTGAGTACATCCAATTGCACTAGTTATGAAGATGAGGCGTAAAACAAAATTCATCATCCTTAGGCATTTACTGACAAAGATTTGGCATCGCTAGATTTTAGTGAAAAATATTGCCCTAATCAAGCATCAATTCTGAAAATCAATCCACATACACTTAACCTGAATAGATTAACATGGAGATTTGAGTTCAAATTCTCTTTCAGATCTACAATACAACACTGCTTCAGCATACTCATTCCTATTGTCCATGGGGAAATTCATGCAATTTTTTTTTTCAAGCATATGATGTCACATCTCCCTGCATCACAATTTCATTGTTAGAAAGAGGTATATGAAAAAAGTTTTGAACCAAATCTAAATCCAAAGTTTATAATTTTGCGAAGAGCAGGAAGAGCCAGATCTAATTGGAACTCTTCACTCCATGATCCACAGGAAGAACATGCATCAAGTACAACAAGGATTCTTAAGCCAGAAGAGGCATTAATCTTAATTGTACAACCAGGGGCTCACAAAGAACAGTGTCTACAGTGCATGAGCCAGCAACTTTGAGTACCGACAAGCATCTTTGCCTTCAGGAATGGAATTCAACTTTTCCAAAACAGTTTATGCAGTCTGCGACACAACCAGTAATGAAATATCACAAATTATAAACTTTGGAGATGTTAGGTTTTAGCTGTTGGATGCAGTTGTTAGATATCCAAGATCAATGTGTAATAGACAACTTATATGAGGTCTATCAGCTCCATTTCGAATCAACTATACAACTAGGGCTGTTTCCCATCAACTAATAGCTCTTTTAACTTTATTTTTTATTTAGACCATATTATCCTTTTTAAAATTTACTAATTATAATTTTTCAATTAAATTTTTACATCAACAAAATATTAAAAATCATAAGACATAATAGGTAAATTAAAAATACTACAAATAATAATTAAACTAGTTATAATATTCATTATTAGATGATAAAAATCATGTACATGCATGAAAAATAATTATATTTTAAAAATTTGTTTTTAATTATAATATATGTTGTACAATAAATTAATATCTTTATATTTATTTTATTAATAAAAAAATTAATGTATGCTCTTATTAGTCGTTTTACATGCAATATTAACACTTGGACATAATTTACCAAATATCTAGAATATATCCGCTAAAATTAGTAATTAGCTATCGGTCAACACTTATGAGCTATCAGCAACAGCTAAACCAAATAGGCCCTTCGAATATTGCTCCAAGCCATGACAATTTTTATGTAATTACTTAAACCACAATAATCATTGGGTGGGGGGGGGGGGGTATAGTTTAGATAGACAAGTCATAACTAAAAAGATTTCTTTTCATAATCCCTAATTATCTATCAATAAAGTACTGCAAATGATGAACTGTAAATATTTTTCCATATTAAACAAGAAAGTGATGGAAAATGAATAAATAAAGATACTTCAAAGGAGACCTCTACAATTTTAAATTACAACTACGAAACATTATCAAGTTAATCACCATAGAACCATACCTCATTGAGCTGAATGTAATAAAGAACCATTCTCTATGTTAGCTTCCAAGTTCCAGCCTCTGAATAGATTGAAACTAGTTAACATTTTTGCTACTAAATCGTATGTTACAGATAACCAACCAAATACAGAAAGTAGGCAACCTCTCAGCAGCTTCTTTCTTCAATTCCTCTATCTGCATTTCTATTTTAGTACATGCAGCTTGGATTTCTATATTTTTGAGACAAAGCTCCTTCCATTGCATAGATAAAGCATTCAGCTCATATGCAGTATTTTGCTGGTTATTCAAATAAAGGAAACTAATTATGAGGCAATGAGTAGAATACTAAAGACACATTATGAGAAGGAAAGCAACAAGTTTGCATCACCTGATGATATTTCCTTTCCCGATTCACAGCTTCAATTTTTTCATTTTGTTCCTGAGCTAACTTCTGCATTCTGAAAATAATAAAAAACAATAAAAGCAATATTAACTTAAACTTCAAACACATGTGGTTTTACAGTCGGAGAAATAACCTGAAGTGCATCTACATGGTTGAAGATAACACTATAGCAAGATTATAAGAAAACTGTGCAACATCAAGAAGCTTAACCCAATCCTTTTGGTTAGCACTCACAAAGTGCCTAAAATAGAGCTCCAACACAGCATTCATCCGTTCAGTCTGACCATCCATCTACGGGTGAAAGGAGGTTGAAAAGACAAGTCCTCACATAACCCTCCACATCATCCTCCATCCCTGGCCACTAACAGGATCTTTCAAGCAAAGCAAAATCCTTGCATACCAGGATGACCAGGCCATAAAAAGTCATGGCACTCCTTCATCAACTCCCTCCGAAGTACAAGAGCTCTCACAATACTCTCATTAGTATTTACAAGTGGTGAGAGTCCTTTATTTATAGGCCAATCACCTCCTTAATGTGTAGACAGAAAATGAAGCTTCTTGGAGAAGCTAAATGCCAGATATTTCCTTAGAAAAATTCTGCAGTGATAGCCCGAAAAAGGCTTAATGATCACCGTGCTGAGTGTGAGTGGAGTTCTATCTTTAAAGAAGTTAATCTCAATTTGAAATACAAGTATGGACAGTCCAATACTGTGGTTGACACGTTACGCAGAGCTCTCTTCTTTTATCAGTTATGACCATTTAAGTCCCATGTTTTGAGGAATTAAAGAATCAATACATTTTTTTATCCTTATTTTAGCAATAAACTATTTGCAATATTCATCTCATGCTAGAAATTTACCAAATAGATTGGGTGATGATTAATTATTCAAAAGTAACCAATTACGCATTCCAAAAGATTCTTGAAGGGAACAAAGTGTTAGAGAACTTGATGGAAATGGCTTGGGAGTTCATTTTGGTAGAGATGAGGCTTTGCCAATCGTGGTTGATCATTGCTACAGGCTAAAAATGCACCAAGATGTACTGAAATTGGTGAACAGGTGCCCAGCTTGTTTACTTGGCAAGGGCAATCCTCAAAATACAGGTTGATATACTCCTTTACCTAGATTTTATGCACTATTGATTTACTTAATTATGGATTTTCTTTAGAAATTTCCAAAAAAAAAGCAATGGGATTAGATGCTTTTTGGCTGTGGACCATTTTTTAAAAATGGCACACTTTATTACATGTCCTAAAAAATCGATGCAACACATATTGTTAAGATATTCTTTTGTGAGGTGGCATGCTACAATAGTAGTGTGCAGACAGTTGGCTTGATTTCAAATCCAAATTGTATTGAACCAAACCAACTAAATAATTGAAATGCAAAAATATACACACTAAACCAAACAAAGGTACAAACTGAACCAATTAATTCAGTTCGGTTTTTATTTTGAGCCTATTTGGCATGCTCTAGGTGGATCTCTCCAAAATACATAATGCACCATATCCTCAATGAAGAAAAAAAGAGTCGGATGAAGGATCTAGTTGTGAGATAAATAAGCCAACAAATACTCCCTCTCAGTTCACTCCTTTTGGTTCAAACTCAAAACAAACAATTCAAAATCAAGAAGAATGGACAATTGAGCATTTTTTTACCAGAAACGACCCAAATCATCACAGTTATCAAAGGCGCACCAGGTGAGGGACCCATCACCTGGGACACCCAAAGGCACGCAACCTACAGGAGGCGCGCCTTAGAGAAACCAGCCACAAATGCCTGATTTTCTTTTTCTTTTTCTTACCCACTTGAAGACACTAACCACGGGAAGAAGAGGTTGGAGAAAGCAAACAGCAGAGAGAGCGAAAGAGAAGAGGAAGAAGAGGAAGCAGAAGAGCTCTGCAAAGGAAATATGGGACAAAATTGAAATATTATAGAGCTAGCCATTCACAAACAAATGGTCAAACAGTACTCATGCATCAAAGTTTTGGTAACCCCTTAAGATGTTTTATTGGGAAAAAATATAAAGATTTCAAATTTAGTCAAAACCAGGCTGACTCCGCCTAAAACAATTTTTCTCGATCGAATTACAAAGAAGACAAATTTGAGGCTGCGTATGAATTGAAACCCTCAATGTGTGCTTGACTAGGTGGCCTTACCACAAGAAGCTAGAGTGAGTGATGAAGCAAAATAATTTGCTTACCACATTTGGAATAACCATAAAGAGTAGCAACATACTTAAGAGCTAGCAATGGTAGTTGCTTGTTTTCTTCAAATCAACAGCATCGTACGCAGGAATTAGCATAGGGTTGTCAAGTCCTTGTGCACTTGAGGCAAGAAATATTTACAAAATTACTTATTAAAAGCTCAAGTCACAGAGGTTCAGACCTTTTAAGGTTTGAAGAAAATCAGCTTGACTGCCGAATTGATCGAGTTGCCAACTGATTTGCAAATTAGTATATTATTTAATGTTTGATAATTGTAAGCTATATCCCTTGACAGATTTGGCAGTATTGCTTCTACCATTGAAACTCAAGTCCGAAAACAAGGTGAAAGATTGAAAATTAGATATCAATGAAGTTGATACAGACCTGATACCGTATAAAAGATTCTTGGAGAAGTAGCTCGGTAGAACAGCAATTGAAAGCACTCGAATTACTGAAGAGAAGCCAAACAAGTTGATCCAATTATAGAGCATCTCCAAGCTTACTTGTTGATGCCAAGTTTTTCTCTAACCCAGATAGATTGATGGAGGCACATCTTAAGTCTTTAATTCAGTTTTGAATTTTACTTAGTTTTCTTTTCCTTTTTCTTTTCTTCATTTAGCATTCTTGTTCATCTTTATTAATGAGGATTTGTTTTCAATCTTTGAATAGGATTCATCTTACATAGTATAAATAAAGTTGTTGATAACACCATTTTTTTTCAGAATGTTATCAAGAGGTTTATTTGTAAACCTAATTATATTGCCTTTGTTCTAACAATCAGCCTATCTTAGCCCTAACTGTTAAGATCTACTTATTTTAAAACTCTCCGCTACATCACTTGCCTCCCCCAGTGTGAATTATTATTTGTTGACAGAGGTGTAAGGTTATTTTCGTTAGCATCTTCATTGGCTGAAATCTAAGACGCAAGTCATATTGCCAAATAAATGCCGACTTCTTTAACTACTAAATGTCAATGGCCAGTCAAAATAAAAAAAAAAAAAAAAAAAAAAGAGGCCTACACTTCATAATTTATTTTCAAACCTCCAAGCTTCACATGAACACTTTCAGACCGTACCTGGATAACATTACTTCTAATTGACGGTTGTGTTGTATCCAGACATTTGGACCATATTTTGATATTAGGTCTAAATTTTCCAGCCTGCAAAATGATCCACTTGATTCATCAGAAATGCAAGGATATTGATACATCAATTGTATGCATTATGCAAGTATCTGCAGGGACCTATTGGTGGTTAGAAATATGTGTGAACTGCGTCATACAAGTAATGATATTGTCTTGTTTCCAAAAATCAAGTAGTGATATTATCTAGATAAAAAATAATATAATATTTAGGAAAATAAGAATATAAAAGCCTAACTAAAAATTTTTTCATTCTTGGAGTGTTCATCTCTATGCAATCACAGAACAAATTGCACTAAGAACGATTAACTGAGTCTTAAATATGTCCACTTCCAATCTTCCTCTGTTAATTGCCTAAAATTTCCCAGTGCTCAACAGAAACCAACACCAACATAATTATGCACCTGATCACTTGATGCTGTAGCAAACGCTGTGCTCTCTGTAGTGCTTGCTTCCAAGCAGCTTCATCATTCATCTTATTAGCCATAGGCAAATCCAAGTGAGCATATCGTGAAAAATCAAGTGTAACTGGAGGCCTTCCAGCTCTCACACGTTCATATTCTTTAGCAAGCATTGGATAATTCTGAAATTAAAAAAATTCCACAATATTGGATAAACATCGCATCTAAAACCCTAGAACTAAGTAACAAAAATAAATAAAATAAAATAAAATCCAAGAATCGTCAAGGAAAACCTCGAAATTGAACTTTGGGGGAGAAGGCAAGTCTTTCAAAAAATCGGCAGGTTTCTTCGAACTCCTACGCATCTCTTCTTCAACAAGGCGATCAACCTCTGCCTTGACGGAGGGATCTCCATAATCATCATCGATGTAGGGTAATGCGTCCACGATTTCTGAATTGGATGAGCTCGACCAAGGGCGAGAGGCCTCCGGTGGTGCGTCCAGCATAAGGATTTCGCCGTTGCCGGTAGCCGCCATTGGTGGTTACTCTTGATGGAGTGGCACAGAGCGCTAACAGGTTTACGCTCCGTTTCTGACAGCCGAAACGTTTTAGTTTTTACAATATTGTTGGTCATTGAGGTCTTTCAAATGTTTTAAAATATTTAAAAATTTTCAGTTTTTATTAATCTGATTTTTAATTTTTATTTAAAAAAAATAAATATATAGTTTTTTAAAAAAAACAAAGAAAATATTTTTAAGTATTTTAAATAATTAAATTTATTTCAGTAATTTTTACTTTACTTCCTTTATATGTAGTTGGACGAAATAAACTATAATTATAATAATAATAATAATAATTAAAACACGTAAAATTATACATTTATTTTATTTTAATTAAATAACAATTATGATCTTAAACTAATTAGTATTTTTTACAATAGGTAAATAAATTATTTTCATAATGATAATTTGAATGTTTAGTTTTAAGAAAAACACTTCTTGGTATTGTTTTTATAGTTTCTTTCCTTTTTTTATTTTTGGCATTCTGTGCATCTTTCTATGAGTATAGAGGAATAATTGTGCTATACACTTTTTAATTTTATATTTTAATTATAATTATTTTTTATATTTTAATTTCATTCACTTTTAAATAATATTAAATTCTTTTATTAATATAATTGTTATTCAGAATTTTTCATTAACATTTTATTTGCTTATATGATAATAATTTAGTAACTCTATATGGTAATGGTTAATTTATCTATTTGCGAACTCACGTATCTAAAATACTTTTTAAAATTAAATATTTATATCAAAATTTAGATCAAATTTTGATATAAATATTTAATATAATAATTTTTAAATTTTTAATATTTAAAGAGTTTTACATGTCAGAAAAAATTTTATTCATTTCGGTTCGATTTGGTTTTTAATTTCTAAAATTTCGGTTATTTTGGTTTGATTTGATTTTGATCAGAAAAATTAAAAAAATCGAACCGAACCGATTAGTCATAATAATATATTATTTTTAATAATATAGAGAGATTAAATCATATTAAGGTTAAAATATTTCAATTAAATTTTAAAATATTAAAAATAAAGTATAAAAAATAAAAAAATTTATTAAAAATTCAAACCGAATTGAATCGAATCGAATCAGACCGATTCAGTTCGATTCGATTTTTGATCAAAATCAGTTTGATTTTTATAAATACTAAAATTTTAATTTTCAGTTTATTCAATTCGATTTGATTTTAAATCGAATCGACCGAATGTTCACCCTTACTGCTAAGCTTATAATTTTGAAGTATGCAAGAAAATAAAATTTTTTAAACCCGAAGGTCAGATTTATAGACAATTCACTCAAATTTTGGATACTCAAAACTGTAATAGAGACCATCTTTTATGTTGCATTATTTGATGCCCAACCATATTACAATTATAGATTTGCATAATAACTCACCATCCATCAGCATATCCTGAACCATTTACAGATTGTGGGATGTGAAATTAGTTTTTTATATGACCTTGGCTCTAGATTTTAAAACGAGTAAAAGATCCATTTTGTGGGTTCCTAATCACAAGAAGCTTTAAACTTGAGAGACTTGATGGAGATGGAGTTATTGTAGACACACTTGCAATGTTAATGGGAAACAGGACCCCATTAAAAGTTCATGGAACTTTTTTTTTTTTTTTGAAATGTTCATCCCATGACTGTTGTTGATGGGATAAGAAGAGATGTCCATTTGAACACAGAGCTCTACAAACTCTCCATACAACAGTGACGGTGGATCTTCTTTTATGTTATTTTTATATGTATACTCTGTATATTTCAAACTTTTGATAGAGTTAGATTTTATTTGACACTTATTAAAATGTTCTATGTTTATTTGAATAAAAAATTTAAAATAGACTTATTTAGCCCTGGATATATAGCGCAGGAGTGGACTTAGATTTTTTATCAAAAAGATATTAATAATTTATATATAGAAATATAATACAATCATTAAAGTGCAGAAAATAATTTTTTTACTTTAAAAAAAGAGATTTATTTTTTAAAAAAATATTTTAATTTTGTTTTTTATAGTGAAAGTATAATTTTATACTCCAAACATAAAAAAAAATATATTTTTTAAATTCAAATATTATTTTATAAAATAAATGGAGTCTAAAATTAGTTTGAATTGAATCGAAACTTTTCATTGAATTTTGATTTGATTCTAGATTAAAGTTGGATTTTTTCACTTAGAACAAAATTGAAAAAATTTTGAATGTCAGATTTGATTCAACTAAATTAAGAATAAACTAAGGCTAAAGACAATTTAAACAACCCTTTAATTCTATTTAAATCCTAACACTTAAAATTAAAATTATTGATCTGATTTCATATTCAAGCTAAAATTGAACCACTTATTATTGATTTTCAAGCTATAATTTGTTTTTAATTTATAATTCAGCAGAAAATAATAAAAATAAAATAAAATAAAAAAATAAAAATAATTTTCTTTGTAGGCATAGTCTATTTATAATGAAAAAAAAGTCATTATAAAAATTTTTTGAATAATATAATCAAATATGCATAAAATCATAAAGATCAGATTTAATATTAAATTTAAATATTAAATTTATAATAACAAAAAAATCTCATAAATAAAATTTTCATTGGTCATACAATTGTATAAGATGAGAAAATTATATTTAAAATTTAAAAATATTTTTAAATTATTATTGGTAAATTAAAATCTTTTAAAATATAAATTTACTTTTACAATAATTACAATGGATACAAATTAGGGTTGATTATGTTCCATTAAAGATTTTGTTTGAACTTGCTAGCTTCTCCCCTGAACTATTTGCAGGTTGGGGATGGGAACTAATATTTTTGGCAAACTATATGGGCAAGCTATAATTTTATTAATAGGAAAAATCTTATTATATTCGGTTTAACATGAATTTAAATATAAAAAAAATAAATTTTATTTATTTTTTATAAAAAAATTCACTTATTTATATTAAATTGAATGGAGAAAATTTTCTAATATTAATATGTGTATAGATCATTGTTCTTAAGCTTAATTTGTTATTTTGATGTGGAGAAATTCATTTATCATCATATAAATATTGATTATTAACAATGGAATCATTCATAATGTTAACTTTTATGATTAGAATTAGATTAAAATTGATCAAATTCATGATTACTGATCATAATTAAATCATTTCAAAAACTGAATAGAATTGATCCATTTAATTTTAGCTAAAACTGAAATTTTTCATTAAAAATAAAAATTTTTGAAATATAGGATCATTGGATTTGATTAAAATCAAATCAAATTGGATTTACTTTAAAACTTAAAATTAGAATTAAAATCAAATTGAAAACTTTGAGAATTTATATGGATCGAAACTGACCGTTTGATCAGACATGGTGAAAATCATATATGATTACTACTATTTTATTGGATATGCTAAATTTAATTACTAATGAAGTTTATGCAAACATGAATTTCGTTGGATTGATTTTATGAACTTTTTTACATTTAATTTTTTTTATTTTAATTTTATGACATATAAAGATTTTTTTTTTCAATAATATTTATTTACATATTTTAAATTTCCTTATCATAGATTTTTGTTTGTGTGATATTGGTTGGTTAACTTGGATAAACCCTTCTACCAGTTAACAAGACAAAAAATCAAGGCAGAAGCTCATAAAATAAAGTTTTAAAAAATAAAACTGCTAATAGTAATATACAGACTTGAATTCTATGGTTATTTTTATGATGAATTTGTTTTTTTGAAATATTCTCTCTAGAAATTGTTTATTTTCTTTGCTTAAAATTTTTAACATTTCTTTTCGTTCCATAAAGATATATAGTTTTATTTCACTTTTTTCATTCACTCCAAGTTATAGAAACTTTTTTTTTTAAATAGTAGTTTATTTATTAATTTTTTAATATAATTTTATTTAATATGCATTGAAAATTGAAAAGTGAAATTTATTAGTTTTAATACTAATTTAATCACGAAATTTTTTTTTTAATTTTTAGTTAATCATTATTAACTGCTAATAACTACTAAAATAATTAATATTATTGAAAAGAATTGCTAATAGTTTACATGTTATTATTAGTTATACTTAATTACAAATATTACATAAAATTTCATACAAGTACTTTTAGATTCTGTTGTTAACTAATTCGATTCTGTTTTTAAAGCATGGCTTAAAAATTTTCATTTCAAAATAAAAAAGTAACTATAATATTTTTTTTAAAAAAAATGATAAAAAAATCATTATCGGTCAAAGTCATTATAAATTAAGAATAATATTGTCCATGTAGTAGGACTCACATAAGAATATGCCACTCTAACTAAACTATGAGCTAACATATTGGCTTGCCTATCTATCCAATGGGTAAAAAGATTATAACCTATGGTAAGCAAGTTTTACAATAAGATATTATAGAAATAGCGATAGGAAAGTCAAGAATGAAAGAATTCACTGCATTGACTACCACCTAACAATCTACTTCAATAGTACCATTTGTAAAGACATGCAAGATTAAACCTGTCAAAGTTTCATGTAAAGCTAATGCCTCAGCAATAATCAGTGAACAAATACCTTGGAAAACACTCGAAAAACTCAGCACCAAGATACCATCAGCATCTCTTACTACCACACCGTATGCACTTAATCTGTCTTCTTTATTCACCGATATATCAACATTACACTTGAAACACCCAAAAAGCGATAGAGTCCATCTACAAAGTTGGGAAGCCTGAATAGGAGTCATATTTCCATCTACTCGACAAGAGCGTGCTGCCCATCCAATTATGAAAATAGTTATTAGTTAATAAGACACCTTTGAAATTATTTTATACAAACATTGCATAATGAAATAGGGCGAAAATCCTTAACAAAAGCAGGACGTTCACATTTTGGTAACATAATCATTATATCATTTAAAGCAGTAAAAAACTGACCTGTCAAGAGCCACTAGGAATATTGTACAAAAACATCGGGACCCAAAAAAGACCAAAATTGGTGATAAAAGGCCGGGTTCAAACCATCAGGTTTTGGTGCTTTATCAGGATGCATCTGCTTGAGGGCCTGTGTAAACTCAATCAAGGAAAAAGGAGCCAACAAAGATGCATTATCCTCTCCCGATACACAAGTTTTAACCCAACGAACAACATGATCACAATCACTATTACTTGCAGAAAATGAATTCTGAAAATACGATACAACAAGAGAATTAATTTCATTTGGTTCAGAATGTTAGTTCCCTTACTGTCTTGCAAACTGGGTATGTCATTTCTACGATATTGTACAATAGCATACAAATGAAAAAAATTTTGTGTTAGTATCACCTTCTTGCAACCACATTATTTGGATCGTTTCTTCCAGAAGATCTCTTCCTGCTTTAACACTTCATTTAATTCCTTTTGAATATTTGCTATTAATGGGCCAACAGTATTGACTGCGTGGTTGTCGAAACCGGTCAAAAATAACCTTTTTGGTTATCAACAATTTTACAACTGTAGATAGTGATAAAAGGATCGTATCTACAGGGAATTGATACTTATCTATTTTCCTTATCAAGACCAAGTAAATAAACTGAAAGTAAAATAAAGGGGGGTTATGAGATTGATGAATTAAACTAATACTGAAAGCAACAAAATAAAGCAAATAATTAAAGTAAATAAATTCAATAATGAGAAAGGCTCTAGTTGAAGAATTGGATACACTTCAGTTGTTGGGATTGATCATTGACACAAAGATTTATTTATTTGATTGAATAAATTAGTTATAGAGGTGGAAGACGCTTCTCACCACCATATCCCTCCTTAAGTATAAATTAATTAAAGAATGTCCTCTAACTAATCACTAATCAACAAGTTGCCAAGGAACGTCCTTGGGCCTTTGGCATCTAACAACTGTCAATTGCATTAAGAAATAGAGAGACATAATTCTAGCTAACCAAACGCATGGTAATATTGCTAGATCATACAATTTCCTTAGTTTTTACACCAAGAGTTACTTGTGTTTGAATAATTCAAGCAATTACAGACTTAAAACTATCCAAACTAACAAATTATTACCTTGCAATCAAGAATCAATTGGCCCTATTGATCTAAACCACAAAGCAACAATGGAATTAAGCATGAAATTGCATAAATATTGAAAAACAAAAGATAAACCATGTATGTTCAAATCTCCCAACCCATAAAACAACTAAAGTTTCACCTAACCTTCAACTAGAAAAAAAGGTTTCAGCCACTCATGCATGAAACAAAACACAAAATAAAAGAAAGGAAGAAGGAGAGAGGTGGCCGGCGGCCTTGGCTTGGAGAAGGGTGGTGCACCGATTGTCAGAAGAGATGAGAAGAAGAGTGTGGCTTGCTTTGGAGAGGTATTTGTAGGGGAGAGTGTTGCCCTAAGTTTCCTTGTGAGGTGGAGCCTTCTTTTGAATTTTAAATTTTGAATGTTTTGAATTTTAAATTTTGAATGTCCTCTTTTGAATTTTGAATTTTGAATGCTTGAGAGGCAAGTGCATCTTCTTGAGATTTGGCTTCTTGAATAAGCTAAATTTTGAATTTTGAATGTTCTTGAAGATTTGAAATTTGAATTTCAAATTACTTGGCTGAATGTGCTTTCCTTATTTATCTCCTCTTTAGCTGCAACTTGGCTTGTGCAAACATGCTTGTTCTCTTTTATTCCATTTTAGGCAGTTTTAAGAGCATTTTCACCAAATTACCTCTTTACACCATTTTCTGCAAAATAAGATTAAAACCACAAAATTGGACAGAAAAAGTGTAAATTAACATTAATAACATCATAATAAAATGGTCTAAATTTGGACTGATCAAGTATCATGCATGGAATGATGAAGATGCAGTAGTTGTCCTCTTAGTGCATATATTTGATACTTGAACTGACGAGAAACATCTTTACTCCATTATAAGATATCATACGTGCAGGACTAAATACGATCCAATAGAGGAGCGGTGCCATTGGATAGCCAGCTTGACTGAACCACATCATTCAAATCAAGCTCTTGCAGCCAAACATTCTCAAACTTAAAACATTTATGAACAACAACAGGCACATGATCATGAAATTGGAGAAGAAAGGGAGTGATCTAAAACACTACTACCCAGATTGTTCAACCCTGATAACGAAATAAATTCAACTAGCCATCAGTAACCATCGCACGATCCAACCTTTCAAAAATAGCATGGTTAGTGCCACATCCACATTCCTGTGTGAAAGAAAACCCATATAAAGGCAAATCAGACAATTGACAATCCTCAACTATACTCCAAAAACCATCTATTAACACCTGTGGTTGAGGATTTCTATCCAGGTTTTTCATCAGCATGAAAAATGTCATTGTAATCTCCAATACATAACCATGAAAGAGAATACAAACGAGAGAGCATTCAAAGACGATTCTAAGATACTACACGTTGTGCATGAACTGAACAACTATAATAACCCATTAAATACAACTTTTTCCCATTGGACAATCAACTTGCAGGTCAATATGATATTGAGAAAACCCCATAACCATATCATTAATAGAACCATGCTAAAACATTGTTAGACTCCATTCTTACCAACATTGTCAATAGCAAGACAATTAGAAAAATCCAATCGAACCTTCAGCTCATTACTCTAGCGACCATGAACTAGCGTTTCAATTAAAAAAAGAAAATTCGACTTATTATTTTTAACATGCTCTGTTAGGGCCAACACTGCCCGAAGGTTGCCAAGCCCTCAACAGTTCCTTCATGGTTTTCAACAGGCCTGTTCAACAGGTCCCATCGTTAACTGATCATAAGGGGAAAAAAACTCCTCAGTAACAATTGCAAAAGCAGAAGGTTCATCCTGTACTACAGGTTCATATAATGATTCTAAACCAATTAGAACACATTGTTGTCGCTTATTAGTGTCCAATAAATCCATAGCAGCATCTTTAAGAGAGTTTGAAACCATAGCAGTAATGATAGATGGTGAAACAAGAGAACCATCAGGAAAATATAGCCCAAACACTGGTGGATGACGTGGCTCTTGCATGGATCTGCCATGCAACGTAGTAGTTATGGGCTTAATAAGTAAAACATCATCTGCATGTAGAACTACACTCTCCTCCAAGAAACCACCACCATCATCAAAATGTAACCACTGACAACCACTGTCCATTATCAGTGAATGAATGGTTGCATGCAACTAAGAACCCCATCCCAATTCTACCAGTGGAGAAGTGTGGAAAAGAATATCACAAAACTGATTGGAGTGGCCCAATCTGCCATAGAGAAAACTGAAAAGTGGTGATCGATCCGGTCGGTGAGTTTTTTCCAACATTTTAGAGACAAATGTACATCTATCCGAACCCTTAGCCTCATATAAGATGTCCAGTTAGATGCTGAAAAACTATGATTAAATAAAAGAAACTCACTAAAGGAATGAATCCAATTGTTTACCAATAGTATAAAAGAAAAGAATTAATATATATGGGATCCTCTTTGAATTCAGTATGACATTTCACAAATGAAGCACTAAACTTTGACATCTCTCCTCTTTTTTTTTTTTTAAATCAAACAATTGAAACGACTTTTTTTACTCTTCTTTTTTTTTATCTCTCACTTTTTTTTTAAATCTCACAGAACTAAAAAAAATATATTTCTTTATTTTTTTTCTTTTCTTTTAAGATAAATTATAAGATAAACTGAAATAAAAAATTAATAAAATAGACTAAAAAATTTTAAAAAAAAAACTTACGAAACAAATAAATTTAGATAAATAGGAATTTATATATCACCGTACTCTGATACCAACTGATGCAGAACCCAGGATCAACATGTGATCAAAAATCCCATCATACAACTTGACAAAGAACAAGACAAAGATATCTTCCAGAATGTTACTTTACTACACCCCTAACCAACGAATGTGATTAGAAACATAGATAATGGAGCGAAGGTTGTTCTACCACACCCCTAACCAACTAATGTGATTAGAAACATAAATAATGGAGCGAAAGTTGCTCTACTACACCTCTAACCAACTAATGTGATTAGAAACATAGATAATCAAGCGATTCCAGTTTCGAAAACACCACAACAAATTCTTGATAAGTTAACTAAGCATAGAGGAGATCCATATTAGAACGCTACAAGGTTAAACCTTGATAAGTTGCTAAATAATAAAGAATAATCAAAATATTATTCGTAACGTCATCTTTATTCATTGGCTTCTTGTGCTACTACTTTAAAGGTGTTTTTATAGCCTCCAAATTCTAATTCTATTGTAGAAAGGTGTAATTACAATATAAGAAGGGTATCTAATTAAATAGTCAAATTTAGATTACATTAAAAAATCATTTTCCTAAATTATCTTGGAGAAATCTCCTTCCTAAATGAGCTGCATGAATTTAGTTTCTAATATAGGCCAAATTAATTTAAAACAAAACGCACAAAATACTAAAATATCAAAATAACAAAATTGGCCTAAATGCAATTTGCCATACATGCATTATGCGATCTGAAATTGTATTGAGTGTCCACATGTGTTAAAGATTGTGTTATTTATTTTCTTATTCTCTCATACTTCCCAAATATAGTTCTCATCTTGTAATACTTGAATTAAGCGATGGTAGCTTGATTTGTCATGATTTAGAGTTTTCCATTTTAAATTTTTGAAGTATTGTGCCATTTCCTTGCTTGTATCAAAGACTTCTCTGCCATATTAACAACAAACACAACCTCCTCATTTGCTACTTGAAATTTGTTCCCTACTACTAGTTTGATAGTCTAAAACTTTGTATCCAACTTATACGCTTCAATTTGTTTCCTTATCCTAGGACAAATAGTATCATTAACTTTATCAATATTTTGTAATTTGGTATACATTCTCTCCATAAGGCTACTTGAAATTTGTTCCCTACTGCTAGTTTGATAGTCTAAAACTTTGTATCCAACTTATATGCTTCAATTTGTTTCTTTATCCTAGGACAAATAGTATCATTAACTTTATCAATATTTTGCAATTTGGTATACATTCTCTCCATAAGGCTACTTGAAATTTGTTCCCTACTGCTAGTTTGATAGTCTGAAACTTTGTATCCAACTTATATGCTTCAATTTGTTTCCTTATCCTAGGACAAATAGTATCATTAACTTTATCAATATTTTGCAATTTGGTATACATTTTCTCCATAAGGCTACTCCTAATTTCCTTCAACATAGAAATAACAAGCATGGTCCTTGCCTTGTATATGTAAGAATTAAAAGTCTCTGCATGGTTAGAGGTTATCACATCATACTTGAACCAATATTTAATGAAGGTTTTGCAAAAAAACCTTAGGGTCCTACTTCATAAAATCATCATAAGCCTTGGCATTTAATTCCTTTAGTACATTAATGTGTTTCCTAAAGGCAGCTTCATATGTAGAATAAGTAGCATTCTAAATGTAATATCCGGCTAGACTCCGATATCGGAATTCCTACCGTCCGGTGGAATCTCAGGTGTCGGAGACCTCTAGAAGGGGTAAAACCATGTTTTTATAAAATATTTTAATGTGTTTTATGTTTTTAATCAAGAAAGAAAAGAGTTTTTGCATGAAAATAGCCTTGGAGGAAAACTCAGGTTCGACCGCCGAACCTCAAGTTCGGCCGCCGAACATGCATGCCTTCGAGAGCGCTTTTAGGCCCCCGAAAGCATAAGTGAGGGAAGTCCAGGTTCGGCCGCCGAACCTTATGTTCGGCCGCCGAACCTTATGTTCGGCCGCCGAACCTTATGTTCGGCCGCCGAACCTTATGTTCGGCCGCCAAACCTTATGTTCAGCCGCCGAACATAGCATGCATGCGGAGGCACGTTCGGCTCCCGAATGTGGCCTGACCAGCCACCTATAAAAGGGGTCCCTTAGCCGAAAACGGGCGAGCTTTTCCCCCATTTTCGGCCAAGGTGAGCTCTCCGCCGCCCCTCACCGATCTTGAGTTTCTTTCTTCAAATCTTTCACGATTTTCACTAGTTTTCACTTCGTTTTGAAGATTTTTGAGCAAAAGAACAAGTTTTTGAGCTTGGAGACCCAAGGAGCTAAATCTCTCCCAACTCCAAGTTAGATCGCCTCTACTTTCGATCTTCAAGAGGTAAGAGTCGATCTCTAGCTTTTGATGTGTTTTAAACAAGTTTTATACAAGTATATGGAGTAGAAATGCATGTTTAGGTTGTTTTGAGTTTATGGGTTTAATGTGTGTTCATGAGTAATGTGGGTATGTTTGATGTGTTGAAGTTGGGGTTTAGGCTAGTTTGAGACCCCTATGAACTTGTATGCTTGATTGTGTATGATTGGGAGTGTTGTAGAATAGGTTTATGCATGTTTGAAAGGTTTGGGAGGCGTTTGTGCATGTTGGAGCTGAGTTTCTGCCACTTTGGAGAAACTCAGGTTCGGCCGCCGAAGGAACTTTCGGCCGCCGAACCCGCTTGTGGAGGCAGCCTTCGGCTGCCAAAGCCTGCCCCCGAAAGAGGACTTTCGTCTCTAGAGGGCAGTTTCGGCCGCCGAAAGTGCCGCCGAACATGCATGAGTTTCGTCTCTGTCTGGGAGTTTCGGCCGCCGAAGGTGCCGCCGAACCTGCCTGACTTTCGGCTCTGGAGGGACTTTCGGCCGCCGAACCTGCCGCCGAAAGTGCCCTGTCCAGCCTTCCTTTGCATGTTTTTCTATGATTGTTTCATGATGTTCTAGGGGGTTTTTGGGGAATAGTTTAGAGTTATGTTCATGTATGTTTGGTCCCTCATTTGAGTCCACCTGTGTAGGTTCGGACCCGAGGAACCGAGGACCCCAGCAGTGAGTCAGCTGCTCCAGTGTCTGGTCAGAGCTATCCAGAGGTGAGTGGAATAACTCATTACATTTTAAAGCAAATAATGGACATTTAGCATGATTCACGCATCATTAATGCCATGAGATATACTAGGTTGTTTGCATTAGAATTCATGAATATGTTGCATTGCATATTTTGTTGTTGATGTGGATGAACGTTGGATGATCCATAGCCCTCGACCTATGATGTGACGATATGATATGTACGGTATGGAATGAAAGACCAGTGGGACCCATTCTACGTTCGCTGGCACTATGTAAGAGAAAGACCAGGACCCATTCTACGTTCTGGCACATTGGAATGTTATGTTATGCTATGTAAGGGAAAGACCAGGACCCATTCTACGTTCTAGCACTATTGGATATGTAGAGGGCTACTAGTGACAAGTTCATCCTTGATGTGTTATGTTTGTGATGTGATGAATTCCATGAAAGCATGAAATGTTAATATAATGTTTTTATTATTCTGCTCACTGGGCTCTAGTAGCTCACCCCTCTCCCTAATCCCCCAGGTTTGCAGGTACGGGCTAGGCAGAGAAGTCGAGATGAATGAAGTCATGTGTATGTAATAGATAGAATGTGGACATGATAAATTGTAAAATGATATATTGTTATGTCATGTAAACGTTGATTTTGAGATTGAGGTTTAGAAGTTGTGCTTGATCGAGTTTGTATAGAAATCCCTTTTGTAAACATGATCTATGTTTTATGATGTTATGTTCCACCAAGCTTGTGTATGATGAGATGCCCCATTGGAGCATTTGATGAGAGCTCCAGTGTGGGGTTTATGTTTATGTATATGTTTATGGGCATGCACAGGTTGAGCTTGGTAAAAGAAAAGTTCAAAATTTTATGTATGTTGTTGATCATGTATGGAATTAAGCAGGTTTACAGGTTGTATGTCAGGCTTGCTACGGTTCCCGGCGGCCTTAAGCCGACCTGGATCCTAGCACCAGTAGCGGTCCGGTTTTAGGGTCGTTACAGAATGGTATCAGAGCCCTAGGTTCATATGATCGGACCTAGAGTGTCGGGCTCATAGATGTTATAGAAGGTCAAGCACAATAGGTGTGACGACCCGAAAATCGGACCGCTACCGGCGCTAGGATCCAGATCGGCTCAAGGCCGCCGGGACCCGTAGCAAGCCTGACATATAACCTGTAAACCTGTATAATCCCATACATGATCAACAACATGCATAAAAGTTTAAACTTTTCTTTCATTCGTTCCTCATACACCAAACTCAACCTGTGCATGCACTAAACATAATCATACACTTGACCCCTCTGTGGGATCTCATCAATGCCCCAATGGGCGATATACATGCATTGAGTTGGCTAACATCTGTATCATCAAATATCTAAGATCATGCATCAACAAGGGATTACAATACTCATAGGGTCAAGCACATCTATAACCTCAATATACCTCATTACATAACATACTGTAATCTCTTACATTACATTATAGTACAACTGTCATGTCCACAATCTAACTATTACATAAACATACTTCAAAACTCTGGCTAACCTCCTGGTCTACCCTGTACCTGCACATCTGGGGTTAGGGGAGAGGGGTGAGCTACAAGCCCAGTGAGCAGAATAGTGAAATCATATATTAAAATTTCATGCCATTATGTAATGCAACACATCACAACTAATCACATCACGGATGGTATTGTCACCAATAGTCCTCTACATAGTCCAACTGTGCCGGGACGTAGAATGGATACAACCGGTCTTTCCCTTATCATAACATATCATGACATACCAATGTGCCAGGGACGTAGAATGGGTACAACCTGGACTTTCTCTTACATCGTGCCAGGGACGTAGAATGGGTACAACCTAGACTTCCATACTATATCATGCCGTAACATCATCATGCCATATGAGGACTAAAGGATCATCCAATAACCAATCCACATCAACATTATAAATGCAATGCAACATATTCGTGAATACTAATGCAAACAACCTACTATATCTCATGGCATTCATGATGCATGGATCATGCTCGAAATTCGTATTTCATTTATTTTGAAACTTAAGGTTTATTCCACTCACCTCTGGCTAGCTCTGACAAACTCTGTAGCAGCTGGCTCACTGCTGGGGTCCTCGGTTCCTCGGGTCCGAACCTACACAGGTGGACTCCAATGAGGGACCAAACATACATAAACATAACTCTAATATACTCCCCAAAAACCCCCTAAAACATCATAAAACAACTACATAAAAACATGCAAGAAATGGCTGGACAGGGCACTTTCGGCGGCAGGTTCGGCGGCCGAAAGTCCCTCCAGAGCCGAAAGTCAGGCAGGTTCGGCGGCACCTTCGGCGGCCGAAAGTCCCAGACAGAGACGAAAGTCTCTTTTCGGGGGCAACTTCGGCAGCCGAAAGGCCTGCCTCCCCAGCCATGTTCGGCGGCCGAAAGTGCCTTCGGCTGCCGAACCTGGTTTCTGCCAAAGGGCAGAAACTTGGCTCCTTTATGCACATTTGCCTCCTAACTCTTCCAACATGCATAAAACTCAACCAAAACACGCATACAAGTTCCTAGGGGCCTCAAACAACATATACCCCAACTACAACACTTCAAACATACTCAAACATGCCACATTGTTCACAAATCACATAAAACCTAACATTTGCTTAAAAACTCATACAACCCTATACATGCCATTCTACCCCATAAAACAACTTAAAACTTACTTAAAACATATATTGAGCTTAAAATCGGCTCTTACCTCTTAGAGATCGAGAGGGAGACGACCTAAACTCGGAGATCCAAGCAAAAGAGCTCCTGAGTTCCCAAAGCTCCAAAACTTGACTTAAATGCTCAAAACTTGCAATGAGAGGTGAAAACTCAAGAAAAATGGAGGAGATTTGAAGAAAGAACACAAGATCTGGGGAGAGGGAGGTCGGAAGCTAGCTATGGCCGAAAATGGGAGAAAGCTCGCCCATTTCGGCTAAGTGACCCTTTTATAGTGGCTGGCCAGGCCACGTTCGGGGGCCGAAAGTGCTTCCGCATGCATGTCATGTTCGGCGGCCGAACTTGACTTTCGGCGGCCGAACTTGACTTTCGGCGGCCGAACCTGGGTTTTCCTCCAAAGACTTTTCATGCAAAAAATCATTAAATTTTCATACTTAAAACCATGAATTACCTTAAAACATTTTATGAAAACATGTTTCTACCCTACTAGAGGCTTCCGACATCCGAGATTCCACCGGACGGTAGGAATTCCGATACCGGAGTCTAGCCGGGTATTACAATAGGAAAGATCATGTCCACTAGCATAGGATGTGGAGTCCTGTCTTGTTTGATGATGTGAAATGCCATGATTATATACATATGCATTAATGCTATGATATGAATGATATGTATGTGATGCGGGTTCATGTGTTCCCACATGAACCATATGATGCTAATGTTTGTGTGATGTGTACTGTTTTTCAGAAAACAGGATGAGAGGAACTCGTCGATCTGCACGATTGACTGGAGTACCACCTGAGGATGAGGGCACGAGCGCCCGTCCTCCTGCATTGCCTAGGGCAATGTCATGTAGATCAAGCAGAGAAAGAGTATCAAGGGACCCTAGAAGGTCTTTTGATGCTAGCAGAAGGGGGACAGATAGAGGAGGAAGTTCTTCAGATGTGAGGGAGGTTATGGAAGAGGACTAGAGGAAGGATGGGAATCTGGATATCAGCATGTCGGAAGAAGGGACAGGGGAGTCACACGGAGGCGCTCAGGCCTCGGGGTATGGTTTTCCACCCCATTATCCACCCTTCCCACAGGGTTCAGGGTATCCGATGGGAGGCACATCAAATTACTCCAGCTTTAACCCCTACCCTACCTACATGCCTTATCCACCTTTCTATCCACCTCACCCACAGTACCCAGCTTATCCACCCTCACCCTTCTATTCTAACCCAGCAAACCCCACCACGGGGAATGCTGCACCCCCACCTCCACCACCTACAGAACCAGCAGCCCCAGTTGCTCAACCTTCTAGACCTAGCTCAGCCGGTGGGAGCAAGGTGAAGATGACAGATTACCTTAAGTTGGATGCTCCCAAGTACAAGTCAGGGATGATCCCTTTGAGTACCTGAGGGTAGTGAAGACGATAACTGATGAGCTAGGGGCAGATGACAGCAGGGCCATTCAGATGGCAGGGTTCACTTTAAAGTGCAAAAAGGCACGGGAATGGTTCAAGTGTTATGTGGACCCAAGACTAGACGGCATGACATGGGAGGAATTTGCAAACGAGTTTGCTGGATGGGCTTTTCCAGACAGTTCCAGAGAACTAAAGATGATTGAGTTTAAGCAGCTGAGGCAGACAGAACACATGAGTGTAGAGGAGTACACGGATAAATTCTTGGAGCTATTGCCTTTTTCAGGGCAAGCTCTAGATATAGATTCAAAGAAAGCCAAGAGATATGTTATGAAACTGCATTCTAGGTACTCCTCTTTGATTCAGTCAGTTGAGAGGGAAAGTTTCAACACTGTGGTGGATATGGCTCGAAGGATGGAGGCTAGTGCTATAATTGAGGGGTCAGTGAAGCAGTTAGTGACCCAGTCTTCAAGAGTTAAGACCCCAGGCAGAGGAGGGCCAGGTCCCTCTTCTCAGAGCTCAGGTAGCAAGAGGTGGAGTAACACCACCAAGAAGCCGAAGAAGAACAAGTTCTGGAGTAAGTTGAAATTCGGTCTGGGATTAGGCGGTGGCTCGAGTTCAGGCTCAAATGGTACAGAATGCCTAAGGTGTGGGAAGCCACACAAGGGAGTGTGTCGGGCTGGGACTAATGCATGTTTCAGATGTGGACAGAAGGGACACATGGCTCGGGAGTGTCCTAGAGCACCTTTTATGGGCCAGCCCTAGCAGACAGCTTTCGGTAGTGTGGCACAGCTAGCAGCTCCAGCCACAACTCAGGGCAGTGGCAGAGGTAGAGGGAGAGGGGCAGCCTCTTCTTCTGGTTTTCGAGGTGAAGGTCCATCAGCTCCAGCCAGGATCTTCACCATGACATAGCAGGAGGCTAACACATCCAACACCGTGGTGTCAGGTAATCTCATCATTGGGTGTTCTAATATGTATGCATTAATGGACCCAGGTGCATCTCATTCTTTTATTGCTCCGAGAGCCGTTCAGAGGTTGGGTCTGATGGTCTCTGGGTTAGAGTGTCCCCTATGGGTCAGTGGACCTAAGTGTGACCCGTCAGTGGCAGAGTCAGTCTGCCAGTACAGTCCAGTTTTTGTTGAGGGAAGATGCCTCTCCACCGACCTTGTGGTTCTAGATTTGACAGACTTTGACGTCATTCTAGGGATGGATTGGCTATCTACCCATGGTGCTACCTTGGACTGCAGAGACAAGGTAGTCAGGTTCAGAGATCAGAACGGGTCAGAGGTCGTCTTCAGAGGAGACAAGAGGGGTACACCTAGAGGTCTGATATCAGCTCTTCAGGCTCATAGGTTGCTTAGGAAGGGATGTCAGGGGTATTTGGCTCATGTGAGAGAGCTAGTTAGTCAGGTCAGGGAGCCAGCCTCAGTGCCAGTTGTCAGAGAATTTCAGGATGTTTTTCCAGAGGAACTTCCAGGACTACCACCTGCTAGGGAGATAGAGTTTGAAATCGAATTGATGCCTGGAACTAGACCGATCTCTATTCCTCCCTACAGGATGGCTCCAGCTGAGTTGAAGGAATTGAAAGAACAGTTGCAAGAGCTGGTAGAAAAGGGCTTCATCCGACAGAGTACCTCACCTTGGGGTGCTCCAGTCTTGTTTGTGAGAAAGAAGGATGGATCCCTTAGACTTTTTATCGACTACAGGCAGTTGAACAAAGTCACTACCAAGAATAGGTACCATCTGCCAAGGATCGATGATCTATTCGACCAGTTAGCAGGAGCGGTTTGTTTTTCCAAAATAGATCTGAGGTCCGGGTACCATCAGCTGAGGATTAGAGAAGAGGATGTGCCAAAGACAGCTTTCAGAACCAGATATGGGCATTTTGAGTTCCTTGTAATGCCGTTCGGATTAACCAACGCCCCTACAGCATTCATGGATCTCATGAACAGAGTGTTTAGCCAATACCTGGATCACTTTGTGATTGTCTTCATAGATGATATCTTAGTGTATTCCAGGAACGCAGAGGAGCATGCCCATCATCTGAGGTTGGTTCTGTAGACCTTGAGGGAACATGGCTTGTATGCCAAGTTCGCCAAGTGTGAGTTCTGGCTGAGGAGCATCTCTTTCTTGGGTCATGTAGTGTCAGAGGATGGAATAGAGGTAGACCCCAAAAAGATAGAAGCTGTGGCTAACTGGCCTAGACCCACTTCAGTGACAGAGATTAGAAGTTTCTTGGGTTTGGCAGGTTACTACAGGAGGTTCGTTCAGGACTTCTCAAAAATTGCAGCTCCTCTGACCAGACTAACTAGGAAGAATCAGAAGTTTGTGTGGGCTGACCAGTGCGAAGAGAGTTTTGAAGAGCTTAAGAAGAGGTTAACGTCAGCACCAGTGTTAGCTTTGCCAGCTAGCAATGAGGATTTCACAGTTTTCTGTGATGCATCCCGAGTGGGTTTGGGTTGTGTGTTAATGCAGAATGAAAGGGTGATTGCTTATGCTTCTAGACAGTTGAAGAAGCATGAGTTGAATTACCCCACACATGACCTGGAGATGGCAACAGTAATCTTTGCACTCAAGATGTGGAGGCACTACCTCTATGGGGTTAAATGTGAGATCTTCACAGATCATAAGAGCCTGCAGTACATCCTGAGTCAAAGAGATTTGAACTTGAGACAGAGAAGATGGGTAGAGCTGCTGAGTGATTATGATTGCAAGATTCAGTACCATCCGGGTAAGGCGAATGTTGTGGCAGATGCTCTAAGCCGGAAATCACTAGGCAGTCTATCCCACGTCACGGCGGAGAAAAGACCAGTGGTGAAGGAGTTTTACAAGCTCATTGATGAAAGTCTACAGTTGGAGTTGTCTGGTACAGGTGCATTGATTGCTCAGATGAGAGTGGCACCCGTGTTTCTGGAATAGGTGGCTCAGAAACAGCATGAGGACCCAGAGTTAGTGAAGATTGCCAGGACTGTTCAGTCAGGCAAAGATAGTGAGTTCAGATTCGACAGCAAGGGGATCCTCCGCTATGGGAGCAGACTATGTGTACCAGATGACATAGGGCTAAAAGGAGACATTATGAGAGAGGCTCATAATGCAAGATACAGCGTTCACCCCGGAGCCACCAAGATGTATCAAGATCTGAAGAAGGTTTATTGGTGGCCAGCTATGAAGAGAAAAGTGGCACAGTTTGTGTCAGCCTGCGAAGTGTGTCAGAGGGTGAAGCTGGAACATCAGAAGCCGGCTGGAATGCTTAACCCGCTACCTATTTCAGAGTGGAAATGGGAGAATATAGCTATGGACTTCGTAGTGGGGTTACCGGCGACGTCCAACAGTTTGGACTCCATATGGGTGATTGTGGACAGACTCACCAAATCTGCTCACTTCATCCCTGTCAGGAGTGGCTATTCTGTGGACAAGTTGGCGCAAGTGTATGTTGAGGAGATCGTCAGGCTACATGGGGTTCCTGTTTCAATAGTGTCCGATAGAGGACCCCAGTTCACCTCCAGATTTTGGCGGAGTCTACAAAATGCCATGGGTACCAGGTTGGATTTTAGCACTGCTTTCCATCCACAGACGGACGGACAATCAGAAAGGACCATCCAGACAATAGAGGATATGCTCAGAATGTGTGTGCTGGACTTTGGCGGTTCTTGGAGGCAATATCTACCTTTGGTGGAGTTTGCCTACAATAACAGCCATCATGCTAGCATCGGGATGGCTCCATATGAAGCTTTGTATGGGAGAAAGTGCAGATCACCTGTTTGCTGGGAAGAGGTTGGAGAAAAGGCCTTGGCAAGGCCTGAGCTAGTAGAGATCACCAGTAGAGTGGTACCCATAATCAGAGAAAGGATCAAGACTGCTGTAAGCAGACAGAAGAGTTATGCAGACATCCGCAGAAGGCAAGTAGATTTTCAGGAGGGGGATCTGGTATTGATCAAGGTGTCTCCTATGAAAGGAGTGGTTCGCTTTGGAAAGAAAGGTAAACTAGCCCCACGATACATCGGACCCTTCGAAATCTTGCAAAAGATTGGGAATGTGTCGTACAAGCTGGATTTACCTGCTTCAATGGAAAGAATCCATCCAGTTTTCCATGTTTCCATGTTGAGGAAGTTTGTGTCAGATCCCGGCAAGGTTCTTAGTGAGCCTGATGTGGAGATCCAAGAAGATCTCACTTATGTTGAGCAGCCAATACGGATCATAGACACCCAGATCAGGAAGCTGAGAAACAAGGAAATCCCGATGGTGAAAGTCCTGTGGAACCACCACAATTTGGAAGAATGCACTTGGGAGACACGGGAGTCCATGCTCCAGCAGTACCCTTATCCCTTCTGAGGTTAGTTTTACGTGTGTTTTATGTGTATGATGTTGTGTTATGCCTTGCTTGTACTAGTTGAGGAACATTCGAGGACGAATGTTCTTAAGGGGGGAAGAATGTAATACCCGGCTAGACTCCGATATCGGAATTCCTACCGTCCGGTGGAATCTCGGGTGTCGGAGACCTCTAAAAGGGGTAAAACCATATTTTTATAAAATATTTTAATGTGTTTTATGTTTTTAATCCAGAAAGAAATGAGTTTTTGCATGAAAATAGCCTTGGAGGAAAACTCAGGTTCGGCCGCCGAACATGCATGCCTTCGGGAGCGCTTTTAGGCCCCCGAAAGCATAAGTGAGGGAAGTTCAGGTTTGGCCGCCGAACCTTATGTTCGGCCGCCGAACATAGCATGCATGCGGAGGCACGTTCGGCTCCCGAATGTGGCCTGGCCAGCCACCTATAAAAGGGTCCCTTAGCCGAAAACGGGCGAGCTTTTCCCCCATTTTCGGCCAAGGTAAGCTCTCCGCCGCCCCTCACCGATCTTGAGTTTCTTTCTTCAAATCTTTCACGATTTTCACTAGTTTTCACTTCGTTTTGAAGATTTTTGAGCAAAAGAACAAGTTTTTGAGCTTGGAGACCCAAGGAGCTAAATCTCTCCCAACTCCAAGTTAGATCGCCTCTACTTTCGATCTTCAAAAGGTAAGAGTCGATCTCTAGCTTTTGATGTGTTTTAAACAAGTTTTATACAAGTATATGGAGTAGAAATGCATGTTTAGGTTGTTTTGAGTTTATGGGTTTAATGTGTGTTCATGAGCAATGTGGGTATGTTTGATGTGTTGAAGTTGGGGTTTAGGCTAGTTTGAGACCCCTATGAACTGGTATGCTTGATTGTGTATGATTGGGAGTGTTGTAGAATAGGTTTATGCATGTTTGAAAGGTTTGGGAGGCGTTTGTGCATGTTGGAGCTGAGTTTCTGCCACTTTGGAGAAACTCAGGTTCGACCGCCGAAGGAACTTTCGGCCGCCGAACCCGCTTGTGGAGGCAGCCTTCGGCTGCCGAAGCCTGCCCCCGAAAGAGGACTTTCGTCTCTGGAGGGCAGTTTCGGCCGCCGAAAGTGCCGCCGAACATGCATGAGTTTCGTCTCTGTCTGGGAGTTTCGGCCGCCGAAGGTGCCGCCGAACCTGCCTGACTTGCGGCTCTGGAGGGACTTTCGGCCGCCGAACCTGCCGCCGAAAGTGCCCTGTCCAGCCTTCCTTTGCATGTTTTTCTATGATTGTTTCATGATGTTCTAGGGGGTTTTTGGGGAGTAGTTTAGAGTTATGTTCATGTATGTTTGGTCCCTCATTTGAGTCCACCTGTGTAGGTTCGGACCCGAGGAACCGAGGACCCCAGCAGTGAGTCAGCTGCTCCAGTGTCTGGTCAGAGCTATCCAGAGGTGAGTGGAATAACTCATTACGTTTTAAAGCAAATAATGGACATTTAGCATGATTCACGCATCATTAATGCCATGAGATATACTAGGTTGTTTGCATTAGAATTCACAAATATGTTGCATTGCATATTTTGTTGTTGATGTGGATGAACGTTGGATGATTCATAGCTCTCGACCTATGATGTGACGATATGATATGTACGGTATGGAATGAAAGACCAGTGGAACCCATTCTACGTTCGCTGGCACTATGTAAGAGAAAGACCAGGACCCATTCTACGTTCTGGCACATTGGAATGTTATGTTATGCTATGTAAGGGAAAGACCAGGACCCATTCTACGTTCTGGCACTATTGGATATGTAGAGGGATACTGGTGACAAGTTCATCCTTGATGTGTTATGTTTGTGATGTGATGCATTCCATGAAAGCATGAAATGTTAATATAATATTTTTATTATTCTGCTCACTGGGCTCTAGTAGCTCACCCCTCTCCCTAATCCCCCAAGTTTGCAGGTACGGGCTAGGCAGAGAAGTCGAGATGAATGAAGTCATGTGTATGTAATAGATAGAATGTGGACATGATAAATTGTAAAATGATATATTGTTATGTCATGTAAACGTTGATTTTGAGATTGAGGTTTAGAAGTTGTGCTTGACCGAGTTTGTATAGAAATCCCTTTTGTAAACATGATCTATGTTTTATGATGTTATGTTCCACCAAGCTTGTGTAGGATGAGATGCCCCATTGGAGCATTTGATGAGAGCTCCAGTGTGGGGTTTATGTTTATGTATATGTTTATGGGCATGCACAGGTTGAGCTTGGTAAAAGAAAAGTTCAAAATTTTATGTATGTTGTTGATCATGTATGGGATTAAACAGGTTTACAGGTTGTATGTCAGGCTTGCTACGGGTCCCGGCGGCCTTAAGCCGACCTGGTTCCTAGTGCCGGTAGCGGTCCGGCTTCCGGGTCGTTACACTAAAATAGTCTTTTCAATTCCTTCCCCTTATACATTTTCTTCCAATTTTCATATGTGTCTGGCAAAATTACGGTGCTCTGCATGAGGTATTAAATCTTTAATTGCATTAGTTAATCCCTGCACAAAAGAAACAAATTATTCACTAATATATCAATATGAAATTAAAATAGATAAAGAAAATTCACAAGTATGATAGTTGAGTTTACTTTCTGTTGATAAAATATGAATATTGAGATCCTCAAATAATCTCTCTAGATACCATCTCCAACTATTTTTATTTTCCCTTTCTATAACGCACCAAGAGATGGAAAATATTTGATTATTTCTATCTCTGCCTACTCCACTTAAAAGTGCTCCACCCATGTCGGTCTTCAAAAAAAAATCCATCTAAACATGTAAACCCTTCCATATAGCCTTTTTTCAAGCTTGAAAACCTAATATATAGTCTCTTGAATACTGGACTACCCTAAACCCCTAAGCTTTTGTCATTAGCTCAAAATTCCCTTCAATATCTACTTTTTTGAGTTCAACTATGTATGAATCTAATTTTGCATAAAGACCATCCAATTACCTCTTGATATGGCTAAAACTTTTGCCCTTGCCTTGTAGCATAGCCATTTATTAACTTTTATGCATACTTATCTTACATATCAGATATCATTTTATCAACTTCATAGTTTGGGTTCCTTCTAAGCCTATACATAACTTCATTACCTATCCAATTTGATGTGGCAAGCCTATTGGTTAAGATCCTATAACAGCAATTATTGGCATTATATATCTTATTTTCCAATGTCTTTTCCCCTTTAGGCTGAGATGCATAAACCATTCACGGATATAAATCTTTGCATCTTGCTTTCACTCTCAACTCATTCATTATTGTCCATTTAATATTGTAGTCATTACTTATGGCATACTTTCTTATGCATTCTTTGAATTGATGGACATTTCCAAACATCCCTACTTCAAAAGTTAGTGTACTATGATTGCACCTTATAAACTAACTTCTATTTATTTTTTTTATAATAGGGTTTGATAATCTGAGATCCAAAAAATAGGGATTACAAGGCGTTCTGTTAGCTTAGCTCAAAAAGAAAGAGAAAAAAAGCCCCCCTTGAAGGGAATGTTTCTTCCTTTTATCTGTTTCCATTGTCTGCCAGTGACGTGTAATGGCCTGCCTTCCATTGGGCCACCTGTCTCTGCAATACTGATACGATCGTACGAGGATATTAGATTTCTGCTCCATACGTAACAGCTTCTGATTTTTTCTGGGGGCGCATGCGGATGGTCCCGTAAGGTGAATGGGCTGAACTCCTTCCTGGTTCTGAGCCGGACCGGAAGATAAGGTTAAAACTGAGCCCAGAGAGGGGCTACTCGATAGGCCGTATGGGTTGGGCTGGCCTGATTGAGAAATTCAGATGGAGCCTGGTCTTAAGGCAGAACGGGCCGGACCTGGTTCACGCGGGAGACTTGAAGGCTTCCAAATAATGGGCTGGTACCATGGGCCTGGCCCTAGACCGGGGTGAAGAGATCCAACGGTCATCAATTGCTCCTTTACCCTCTCATCAGTTATTGTCCTACTGATGAGGGGGTAAATATCGAGAGTAATAATGACCGTGCCGCCCCAAGACAAAACTGCTCAAAACATCTTTTCAGCTCTTCATTATTTCAAATTTCATTTCCTGTCAGTTTCCTCAGAACGTTCGCTCTTCTCTGCTCTACTGCTCTTTTTGCTTTCCTTTGCTCATTTGCCCTAATCGCTTTTCAGGTACGCCTCTTCTTTTACCATGGATAGTTCTAGCCTCCCCGATGTCGTCAACCAGGAGTCTAGCATCACCCCGTCCAACATTAGGAGTTTCATCTCTAGGGAATACCTGGATACCCCTCTTTTTCACATCCGGGCTCCTTACCGGAATGAAAGGATCGTTCCTCCTGATCCTTCTCCCCCTGGCCTAGTCGACCCTCAAAGAGACGTCAGTCTAATCTTCTTCATCAAACAGAGGGAGTATGGTCTGTCCTTCCCCTTTTCTCCTTTCTTCAAAGAGGTCTTCCAGTACTTCAAGATCACCCCTCGCATGCTAACCCCTAACTCCATTCTTTTCATGTCTTACTTTGAATCCGTGTGTCTGAGCTGGGGGTTCACACCCACGGTTCATATGTTCGTTAGCTTTTTCAGGCTGGTTAAGGGGAGCCAAAAATTTTATTACTTTGCCCCTCGTGGTGGGTTATCCATCTTCACGGGCTATAAGGACTCCATCAAAGGCTGGGTAGAGGGGTTTTTGGTGGTAGAGTTGAAGAAAGAGACGGGGTTGGCTTGGGAGCTCGGTCTCCCTTAAGAGGATGTCTCTCTGGGTTGCAACGACCTGCCCTAGTTGGGCCTTACCGAGCAGGTCGGATTCCTTTGACTGACTTATGTGGATAGGAAGTATGACGTCGAAAAGTGCTTGTTCGCGTCCAACCTTAAGGATGTTAAGGACGCGGGTATCTTATTCTACCTGCCTATGTTAGTTTTTGCTTACGTGATCTTTGCTGAGAACTGTTCTGATTTGCTTTGATTTTTAATTTTGCAGCCTCCGAGGTGAAGATGGATCAGATTAAGCCTCCCAAAAATCTCATACTGTCCTGGGAGAGCATGGACGCTGCTCTGGATGCCCTCCTGGCTGGACAATCCGTGCGGGAGGCTACTCAAAGGGTGGCCAAAGTCATTTCTTCCAGGTCAGCTATCCGACCTCCTCTTCCTCCAGTCTCTTCTCAGGTTCCCAAGCCGAGCTCCCGATGTAGCAAGTCATCTCAGCCCTCCAGCCGCAGCCGATCGAGCTCGGCTCGCCAGTCCTCTCAAGCCCCCCGGCCTCGACGCTCTTCTACTGAGAGGACAGAAGAGACTTCCAAAATTATTTTCGAAGTGGCTGAGGACGCCGGGCTGGCGAGGACGAATCCTGTCCTTCCTCCTGCGGATGCTTCTGATGCAGGGCTTGAAGTCTCCGCTGTCGCTGAGGGGGAGGTCCCTAAGGTGGGGCTCGAGGCCCCCATTACTGAAGAGGGAGCTCCAGGGAAAAGAAGGGAGGTTATTTTTGTAGATGAAGATGTCCAGGAAGCCCCTGCCGGAGATGTTGGATCCGGCCCTGTTAATGACGGAGGCGTCATAGAGAAGGCTGGGGACAAGTGATCAAACATAATTTAGCCACATTTTTATCATAATTATTATTGCTTATTTACACATTTTTTAGTTTAATTTATGGTTTTTATCTTGTTTTTACAGAAAAGGAAGAAATTGGAAAATGGGAGAAAAAGTGCAGAAAAATTACAAAAGGATGATTTGCCCAGTGATTTGCCCAAGATCACCAGAAAATCTGCTCCAATCACTGCCCAGATCAAAGTTAAAGCAGAAACCCGGAGGCAACAGACAGCAGTGATTTGCCCAGCGATTTGCCCAAGAAACTCGAAGATCACTGGTCAAATCACTCGCAGAGACATAGAGGACTGACTCACAGAGAAGTGATTGGGTCAGTGATTTGCCCAAAAATACTCAAATCACCGGGCAAATCACTTTGACAGCAGAAACTTACAGCAGAGCGGGAAAATGGGCAGAAAACAGAAATCTGAATTTTCAGAAGTCCAAATCCAATCCAATCACTTCCAATACAAAACCAAGAGCCACGAAAGAGTCTCTCATCCAAGGAATTCCAATTGCAATTAAAATCAACATCAAAAGAGGAGTCAAACACCAAATCAAAGAGGGATTTCAAAACCCTAGATGGAGAGAAATTCTGCAGCTATAAAAGGAGAGCCTCCAAACCAGCAATATCATCTTCTGATCAGCAACTCAACTCGCCAGAAACTCTCCAGCATCTTCCTTTTTCTTTTCTTTTCATCTTTTTGTGTATTTAGTCCACCATGAGTGGCGAAACTCTTTCTTTTCTAGTTGAAGTTGGTGAATTTCAGATTTTGTGATGAATTGGGAGATTTAAATCTCCATTGTTAAACTTCTATTTATTTTCAATATTTATGCAATTTGAGCTTTCCATAAATATTACTTTGCTTTTAGAATCAATAAGGGCCCATTGCTTTTAAATTGCTTAAGTAATATTGTTTGAATGGTTTAGGTCCGTAATTGCTTAGGTTGTTCAAATACACATTTAATCAAATTGCATAATCTAAACTTGACCACGCGGTTGGCAAGGATAGAATTAGGTTTCTCTAAGTCTTAATGCAGTTAACAGTTGTTCGATGCTATAATGCCCCAAGGACGTTCCTTGGCAACTTGTTAACTAGTGTTTGATTAGCGAACGTTTCCTAATCAAACTAGAACTAAGGAGGAATTTGGATTGTGAGAAGCGTCTTCCACATCCAAAACTAATTTATTGGAATAAATAGGAGAGTTAAAGAATCAATGATCAATTCTAAACAATCTGAAATAAGATCCATACTTCAACTAGAAGCTTTTCTCTTATTGATTTACTCATCTTTAAATTATTGCTTTCTTTTGCTATTTAGTTTTAATTCATCAACTCAAACCCCCCTCTTTTAATTATTCGTTATTTACTCATCTTGGTTATTATTAGGAAGATCGTTAGTGTCAATTCCCTGTGGTTCGACCCTATTGCCACTATCTACAAGTTTATTGTTGATTGTTTAATAGGTTTATTTTTTACGGCTTCGACAACCGCTATCAACAAGCGTCCTGCCTCCCCCAAAATGTCCGCCCCAGCTCCTGCTCGGAAGAAATCCAAGGCTTCTAAGGGATCAGCTCCAGCTCTCCCTCCTATTGAAAAGAAGAAGGATGTTCCTGTGATACCCCTGTTGTCTGCTCCTGACAACGACATTTTGAACGCAGAGGACATCACTCATCAAACTCCGGCGAGCGTTGTAGCGGAGATCTTGCGAGAGCGGATGTTCGGGGGAATCACGGAGGCTTCGGACTCTCGTCTGCTTGCTCTGACCGGCCATTTGGCTGGCTTCACACGAGAGTAGGCAGCCTTCCGGTCTTTACCTCGAGGGGAGCTCGGAGATAGGATCAGGGAGATGCTCCTGATGGTAAGTTGTTCGTTCCGATTTCTGCTCATATTCCAATTTTTTTTGTTTCTTTGTTCTGACAGTTTTCTCTTTTTGTACCAGGTGATGGGTCTCTTCATGGAGGTGGACGCTCGTGACCTCTCTCTCTGAGAATCTGTTGATCATCGGATCGAGGAGGCGTGCCTGGAGGAGAACCTGTCTGCGACTAGTGATGCCAGGAGCAACCTTGCGGCAGCTCGAGAGCATTCTAGGTCCCTAGAGGCGGAGTTGTCTCACGCCCGGAGGGTTCTTAAAGAATCTGACGAGATGGCAGCTGCTGCTGAAGTCCGCTGTGAAGAAGTGCTGAAGCAGCTGTCCTCCACGGTAGATGCCCCTCGTGAAAGGGACGAAGCTATAAACCAGAGGGACGAGGCCCAGCGTCAGTATGAGGCCTTGAAGGCTGATTTCGAAGGAGTCCAGGCTCGTCTTAACAAGGTGGAGGTCCAGAAGGAGGGGGCACTAGCTCGGGTGGAGGTTCTCAAGCAGGAGCTGAGTAAGAGTTCTGATCGCATTAGAGATCTGGCCTCAGCGGCAGAGGAGTCTAAACTTCTCAACCAAAAACTCTGCCATGAGGTCAAGACTTTGGAGCATAGATGTTCAGCCCTGCTCGAGGATGCCAGACTTGCTGAAGACAGGGTCCAGCTGGAGTGTGAGAGGTGTCTGATGGAGTATAAAGATTCTCCCGAGCTGAAAAAAGAGATCGAGCAGGCCTGTGAAGCTCGCCTTCAGGATTATAAAAGTTCTTCTGAATTTAAAGCCAAGATAGCTGAGGCCTGCGAGAAGCGACTTGCGGAGTTCCAAGGCTCTAATGAAATGAAAACTACCATATGGAATAAGGGCTTCCGCATGTTCGTCTCTGGGTATAATAGAGGTCTAAGGACAGCCAGATACGCTTCCTCTACCCCGTTGGCTGAACTCCGAGCTATAGAGGAAGACTCTGATGGCGAGGAGGTGCTTTACGGGGAGGACGATAGGCCTTTGCCCAAAGGGGCTCCTCGTACTGCAGCTGGGCCTTCTGAGGCAGGCACCGAGCTAGGAGATAGAGATGCTGGGCCTCTAGGGCAAAAGATTGTGCCTTTTGTGGGCACTGGGGGGTCTGAGCCAGAAGGTGCTGGGCCTCCCATAGACAGTAATGTAAATAATGTAAGTGTAGATAGTACAGGGGATAATGTAGATGATAATGCCCCTAGACATGTAAGTCCTTTAAGGATTGTTTTTCCTTCGGTAGAGTAGACGGTAAAGTAGGTTGTAATTACTTTTCTTTTTGATGAAATTTAATTTTTCGAGTTGTGTTGGTATTTTGAGTTATTGTTATTTATTTCTCTGACTTTATTCATACTTGAACTGTTCTTACCTCTGCTTGTTCTTCCCTCCTCATCGGGCTACTTATTCTGCTTAAACAGTCTGACTTGTTTAATTTTAAAGTTTCAAGAATAAAACACTTAAACTGTGCCTAATAAACTTTATAAGGAATTGACTACATCGCCTTTCATTTCTTGCCCCTCAGTTAATCAGGGCTGAAAACTTAACAAGAGACTTAGTCTCTGACTTATAATCTTTTCTAATTTCACAAGGGCGTTCTTATCTGTAAATTTTCTCCGAGCTAGATTTGCCTTAAGGCTAAGATCTTCAAGCTGTACTTTTTTATAGATTTCAACCTCATTAGGTCTTTACTATGAGCTCGGTTTTTAACAGCTGACTTAATATCTTCAACTTTTTTTCCATTATTTTATATGTACGAGCTCGGGCGTGTAGCCTTTATACGACTGAAGTAAAAAGGATTATGTACCTCTTTCGAGCAGGGTTGATCTTCTTGTTTTCAGTTCTATTTCTTATCTTCTCATGCCGTTGAACTTCCTTTCAGCTCATAAGAGGTTTGTTATCTGCATTTTGTTCTTTGAGCTTTCTGAGCTTGGTTCTTCTTCGTTGCTTGGTTTTCCGAGTTCGTGCTTTCAGGTCGGCACTTTTGGCCTTTTGTTGTCTTTGTCTTCTTAATTTTAGTTTTCGAGTATGTCCCTGCCGGGCCTTTTGCTGCTTAGGCCTTCGCCTAGGCTAGTCGAACCGGTTTAGTGCCAGCCGTCAAATTTTGAGGTCGGGATCTTACCAGCCTGTAATCTGAGTTCGGACTTAGACTTTTTATTTATGCTTTAGTATCTTCTTGAGGTCGGCACGACACTTTACCTCCTTTGGTTATCGTGTGAGGTCAGAGTCTCTTCTCCTTAGGGTCCGAGCTCCTTGGGGGAGGTCGGATTTTAATTTTTCGTTTGGTGACTCAAGGCCCCATCTTTCGTGGGAGATCGAAGCTGTGAGTTCTTTTTGCGCTTGATGCCGGGAGTCCTTGAGGGTTCCAGCCGTTTGGTGCCGGGAGATCTTGGGGATCCCGGTCTTCCACCTCCCTGAGGTCTCTATGTCTCAGTTTGGTGTTGGTGCCGGGAGATCTTGGGGATCCCGATCTTGTACCCCCTGAGGTCTCTATGTCTCAGTGAGGTCTTCTGATGCCAGGAGATCTTGGGGATCCTGGTCTTGAATCCGGGAGATCTTGGGGATCCCGGTCTTCTACCTCCAGGAGGTCTCTATGTCTCAAGGAGGTCTTCTGAAACCAGGAGATCTTAGGGATCCTGGTCTTGAATCTGGGAGATCTTAGGGATCCCGGTCTTCTACCTCCAGGAGGTTTCTATGTCTCAAGGAGGTCTTCTGATGCCAGGAGATCTTGGGGATCCTGGTCTTGAATCCGGGAGATCTTGGGTATCCCGGTCTTCTACCTCCATGAGGTCTCTATGTCTCAAGGAGGTCTTCTGATATTTGTTCTTTCCTTTTTCTGAGAAAGTTAATACTCACAATAATAGAGATGATCATTGCATTGTTATAAGATGGTGTTATTCCATTTATTCATGTTTTCATAGTACAAGAATTTCTTTTCACAAATATTCTAAGGAAAGTACCTCTTCTGCTTCACCAGCTCATTCAACCTTTTGTTCCTCCAACGATCATGTTGATGGTCCCACTGGACCCATCATTCACTGGCCCTGCTCCCATTCTCCTGAGTGTCTGCGCTGCTGGGTTCGGCTGAGGCCTTTGTCCTTCCGGTTTCTTTACAAAGTTCTTGAGATGTCCCTTCTTTATCAACCTCTCGATCTCAGCAATCAACTGGAAGCAGTTATTGGTATCGTGGTCGTGCGTGCGATGATACTGACAGTATTTGTCAGGATTTCGCTGGTCCGCTTCAGTTCTCAGGGGTCTGGGCCATTATAGGAATTCCTTGTCTTGGACGGCCATGAGCACTTCGGCTCGGGAGGCATTCAGTGGAGTCGGCTTCTCTGGAACCCATGGGGGAAGTGTCTTCTGCTCTGAGGTCCGAGGAGGGGGGAGTCCTTGGTCCCTTCTCTCCTATGGTTGTCTGTAGAGTTCAGGTTTCTTGCCATGTTTCTTCTCGTGCCTCTTCAGCCTCCTTTCCTCCGGGGCTTTCCCCTTATCCGTCGCTCCCCTAGCAAATATGCTTGTTACCAAGGCATCATCCTGCCTGATGTACTTCTCTGCCCTCTTCATCAGCTCGGCCAGTGAGGTAGGAGGCTTCCTGCTCAACGAACCAAAAAACTCGGGCGAAGTTGTCCCTTTCTGCATAGCCTCCACCGCTCTGCCTTCATCTAGCTCGGGGATCTGCAAGGCCTCCGTATTGAAACGGGCAACGTACTCCCTAAGTGATTCATCCTTTCTCTACCTGACTGTCTCCAGATAACTCATCTTTCTGTCTGCAGGCATCCCGGCAATGAACCGACTGATGAAACGAGTGGCCAGATCTCCAAAGCTTCTAATGCTTCCAGTCTCAAGGCTGTTGAACCATGCCCGTGCTGGCCCCGAGAGCGTCGTCGGGAATACCTTGCACATCAAGGCATCTGACAAAGTTTGCAGCTCCATGAAAGTTTTGTAGTTCAAGACGTACTCCCGGAGGTTCCCAGCTCCGTCATATGCGGCCATGGGCGGGATCATGAATTTTTTGGGGACGGTCTCCTGCTGTATCCACTTCGAGAAGGGTGAAGAGGTGGGCAAGAGAGCTTGATTCTAATCCTTAGTTCCCAGCTCGGCCATGAGCTGCTCTCTCATATTTTGCAGCTTCTGGTCTATACTCTCCTCCTCCTGTCTGGGTTTCTTCTCCAGGTGGTACTCCTCCTCTTCCGCTTCGCTTCTCGTCCACCTGGTTGTTCCGGCAGAATAACTGTCGGCCCCATCATTCTCAATCATCTCCCTCACCCTCCTTCCATGGACCCTAGCTTCCGGTTCCTCCTCTTCTACGGCCCTTCGCCCCCCATCCCCGGTTTCTCGGCTGACAGTTTGGGGATGGTTGAAGGCAGGTTGGGGTTCATTGGTTCGGGGCTCTTCCACCACCGACAACACCTGTACTGGGGTGCTGAGGCCCCGTTGTTGCATTATCTGCCCCAGCCAGTGGGCTGTGTTTTGTAACTGGAGAGCAATGGTTTGTAGGTCCTGGTTGGACAAGGCAGCGGCGAACACATTTCCCGCCGGGCTTGGCGAGGAGTTGAAAGGGATGGGTGGTTGATTGTTTGGAGTTGTAGGACTGGAAAAAGAGAATTGCTGCCCCTCTTGGGCAGAGCTCAGGTCATTGGGAGTGTTAAGATTGTTGTTTTCATTGTGATCAACCATCGTGGATCTCAGTGGGTTTGTTTAGAGTGGAACTCCGGTGATGAAAAGATCTCCTTCGTTCCCACAGACGGCGCCAATTGATGATCTGAGATCCAGAAAATAGGGTTTACAAGGCGTTCTGTTAGCTTAGCTCAAAAAGAAAGAGAAAAAAAGCCCCCCTTGAAGGGAATGTTTCTTCCTTTTATCTGTTTCCATTGTCTGCCAGTGACGTGTAATGGCCTGCCTTCCATTGGGCCACTTGTCTCTGCAATACTGATACGATCGTACGAGGATATCAGATTTCTGCCCCATACGTAACAGCTTCTGATTTTTTCCGAGGGCGCATGCGGATGGTCCCGTAAGGTGAATGGGCTGAACTCCTTCCTGGTTCTGAGCCGGACCGGAAGATAAGGTTAAAATTGAGCCCAGAGAGGGGCTGCTCGATAGGCCGTACGGGTTGGGCTGGCCTGATTGAGAAATTCAGATGGAGCCTGGTCTCAAGGCAGAACGGGCCGAACCTGGTTCACGCGGAAGACTTGAAGGCTTCCAAATAATGGGCTGGTACCATGGGCCTAGCTCTAGACCGGGGTGAAAAGATCCAGCGGTCATCAGGGTTAATATTATTTTCATCACTGCTGTATGGTGTATCAAACCCATCATCTTCAGCATCATCATCACTGCCACACATAAGTTTCCTATTTTCTACTTCCCCATCATCAGCTTCTGCATTATATTCATTGTCTCTATATAATCCTTTATTAAAATCATTCTTATTTTGCAATGCATCAAGAAATTCATCATTATCCGTGTAATTGTCAATACTAAACTCTCATTTAATGATCTATCTTCCTCATATTGCTCAGTAGGTTCATATTCAATATCATCAGAATTATCATCATTTTCATCAACACATAGAGCATCATTGATTTAGATCTCCACTGCAGTTTCAGGTAATTATGAATCACTAGTTTGAACACTAATTGGTACATCAACAGTCCTTTCTACATCATCACCAACCTCTCCAATATAATTACTTTTCTTATTAGCTAATCTACAACCACCACTCATATAATACCTATCACGGACTGTAAATCTGTATTTTCAATCTTTGCATTGATATATATGCATTCAATAAATAGCTTTAAAAAACTAAATTCAGCATCCTCCAACCATATCTGTTTCACTTCATCATTATTAAATACCAAAGTTTGATACTCCGAATCACCCCTAGGCTTATAATACCTTATCTTTGTTACCTCATAATAGCCTAACTCTTTATATTTATTCATAAAAAATAAAAATAATCTACTATAAATCCATTAATCCAAATTGAAAACATCATAACAGTATAAAAATACACAATATAGTACGATACATCAATAAAAAATGCAATTCAAAATATTTGCAGGAAATTATTATAATATCCTCGTTAATAATTTTTTATAGCAAGTTGACTGAATATACCTTATTTGCTTCTTCTTCAAATAGTTCTTCCAACTTTTTCGCTTAGTACTCATTATCGAACAAAAGGAACAGAGATAATGGACTATAGCAATGTTTTGTCTCACTCTCAATCTTGCAAAATCATGCTTCTCTCACTTTTCGGTGTGGAACACAACTTAGTTATAGAATTTTACTTTCTCTCACTTTCTGTGTGGTCCAAGACTTTTTGTGCATATATACAATAGGATAAAATTAGGAATTTGAACCCTTTTAATTTGGTTTTAACTCATTTAGAATTTGATTTTAACTCGTTTAGAATTCGTAGATAGTTAATTATGGGTTAGAGTAGAGGTAAGTTAATGTTTATATATTTTAAAAAAATAAAAATTAAAAATTATTGCCACTTAATATGCCATGTGTCAAATCAAATTTTATGTCATGTGTCAAATTTTATTTTTGATTAAAATTAAATTGAGAATTAGCCACTTGAAAATTGAGATTTCATAGTTGAAGTTCATGTTTTTTCTATCCGCCATAATAATTTTATTTTTACTTTAATCAAAAAGTAGTTCTAAAATCAGTTGTTTTGCTATATTCCTCGATGCTTTTACTCTTACATAAGCTGCGCATAAAAAAATTACAGAAGTCAACCACTTCTGCAAAATTATTTTCCATTCAGCAAACAAAAAAGGACCAACTGAAAGTACAAATACTAATATTATTTTATTCTGAGAAAGACGAAATCTCCCCTTCACACTTCTGATTTCCACATTGCTTCTAATTTTTTATAATCTTAAATGACTGCGACTATGTCTGAACCATTTGTGTCTGCTACAACATTCATTTAGTAATAAAAACAGTTTAACCCACAGTTACACATACAAAAACAAGGTGAATGTCTTCAGATTACACACTGCTTTTACTGCTTAGCCTCCATAAAAACAGACCTTGCTTCCAAGCCATTTAAAAAATCATGCATATGAATGCTGCACCCATCAATTTCTTAAGTCACCATGAACTTGGTAAGATTTTCTCATCAACCCACATAAAAGGTTAAGACTGAAAGCTCATCATTCAAAATCATCATCAGATGATCGCACAATGAGAGGACTTGATGGTGAATCATTGCCATTGGCTGTTGCTTCCTGAACTGAGCTCCTACTCTTCACCCCAGCAGCAGGTTCTTCCAATGGCTGAACTACACTGTCAGCAACATTCATTTTCGCACGCTTCGCTGCAGGGACTTGTGGGTTCACACTATCACCTTCACCAATTCCATTCCCATTCTCTCTTTCATCTTTGTTAACTGAGCTACCTTCAAAACTAACTTTCCTCTTCTTGTTGACCCTCTGGAGTTTGTAATTACCTTTAGGTCCCTCCAAATTGGCAACTCCAGCCTTTTCAGAAACATTTGTTACAACTTCATTGTTTACAGGATTTTCCCTGTGATCAACTTTCTTCTCAGTGGGTTTGATTGATGGACCCTCCGAAGTATTGGGAGCAGCATTCTCACAATCATTCTCTCCAGCTTCAGTAGGATTCTCCTCAGACCCATCTGCCTCATCGTCACTTACATCCTTTACATTATCCAAATTCTCTTCTATTTGGCGTTGGAGCGACTCAATCACAGCCATCAACTCTCGGTTAATCTGTCAAAACAACAAAAATAAAGCCCACGCTTAAATTCAGACACCACTTATTCATTACAAGACTATGGCATAGAAGAGTTAAAGGTGCCATTAACGAAGAGTTATATGTATCTATATCACACCTTAGGATCTTGAAGGAAATCAGAGATGTCTGTTGGACACTTAGGGCACTTCATGACATTCTTCTGTGCTCTTAGTGTCCGCCCACCACTACTTCTCTCTCTTATAATAGTCTTGCCAGCAAATGCACCTTCCAAGCATGACTTACAGAAGTTATGTGCACAAGGAGTTGTAATCGGTTGATTCATCACATTCCCACATATTTGACAACTGAATTCTGCATATTGAACCTCAGAAAAAAGTGAATCTAAAAATAATCACCTAAGGCCAAATACCAAAGACGCATGCATAAACACAATCAGCACATTTATTTTGAAATCCTTCAGACCAGTAAAACCATTGATGTTGACTTGCCTAAATCTACCTGCAAGCTTGTAAAGGAAAATTCATTCTCATTTCAGATTTTAGAAACTTAATTCAGCAAAGAGAAATAATTGAAAAGGTTCAGAGTGCAGCACACTTATGACGAGTAGAAATATTTTATTTTTTTGTTGGCTTAAAGTGTCAAAAACAGCTATGACTAAATAAGTAATACCTAGATAGAGAGAGAGAAAGGCAAACCTTTTAGCAGCTTCTCCTTGACATTCATATGCCGTGCTCTCTTTATAGCTTTCTGAGACCTCTTCCTGTCCTCAGGGTTTCCAGTATCAACTGGTTTTTGGCTAGGAGGTGGAGGTATTTTCCACTTCCAGCTACCATCTTCTTCCTAAGTTATTTATGATGTCAGATTTCCTTTCCCAACGAAGTAACAAAGGTCAAAGAATGAAATTCCACTTGTCACATTTGAAACAAGTCATCTACAATTATGTAGCTGAAATTCATTTCCAAGAAGATAAGGTTAAGAATGCAGGTTGAATCCACTCACATCATAGTCCCATGAAGGACTTTCCTTTCTCTCAGTTATGTCGGTTGCCTTGGCCAGCTCTTTTATGACAGGCAAAGATCTTGGTCGATCCCCATGCTCATCACTAAAATTAAAGTTGGAAAACATTAAGAGGGATAAAGAGAAAGATATTCCAACAAAGGAAACAAAATAACCAAATTGCCAAATATAAACCTTGTCCAAGGAGCAGGTTCGTTGTCGCATCTAACAAACAAGTAGCGACAGACCTTGTGGCCCTAATGTAAAAAAGGCAGCCTATAAAATTCTGTATAGAAAATCATATAGAAAAAAAAATAAACAAGCAGTTGATGCACTCACTTGAATTCCAACCTTACGCCAACATTTTTCTATCCTATAAACCCCATCATAACGCACCCCACTCTCAGGTGCATATGAAGAACGCTTCTCCTTGTGGGACCTGCTCATTTCAAACAGCAAGTATGACTAACATTGGAAAAAAAGGGTATTTGCCAAAACACAACGAAGTTGCTATAGAGAATAAAAAGATTGAACCTATATTGTGCCAAAGACATCAAAGAATCATCATATTCCCCAGATATATATATATACATACACACATACATACATACATACATACATATATATATATATATGCATATTCTGCATTTCAAATTGACAACTTTTAACTGCAGCCCTTGTTACAATAAAAAGCAATATCAGCCAATATAATAAAAAAACCAAGCTTTTCATTTATTTGTCGATAAATACCTATAATTAAAAAACGCCAATGTTTCATATATATTGACAATAATTAACATCAGAAATTTTATGTCCTATTCAACTTTGTGACATACGAGCAACATCTTAAACTACCATTTTAAACCAAATATACTGGAGTATTAGCACATAACAACTAACAATCTTTAGCCCTAGCCCTCCACTTGCTAATCTATAGAACCAAGAAAAATAAGCTAGCATAAGAAATTGCAATTCCAATCTAAAAGTACAAACATCATACTGGCATGTTGCCATGGTTTACCATAAAAAGATAAAGATCATCCAATGTACCAAAGCCAATATGATGTGGATTATATTACATAAAACCAAATAATTTAGAGAACTAAATGAAATGAAGAATGTTGCACTATTATATTGTTTTAAAAAGTTAACAGAATTCCAAAATTAGCAGTAAATTAAAATTTTAACTAAATATAATTATAACCTTATATGTCTAAAAAGAAAAAAGAAAAAAGAATTAATGTATTACAAAAAGTTATTTTGTAAATATTTGTATAGAAAAGAATGGGCCATAATCCTACATTATTTCACTATGCAGAATCTTTTCCCTTCCCTTTTTATTTTCCTCCAGAGAAGAAGAGCTGTTGGAAGGTGAAAATGGACAAAGAGCTCACATGCAGTGTGTGCTAACCAACTAAAAGGAATCAACTTTTAAGTGAGCCGGTTATTTTGACAATTAATTGTTCATATTGCCAACCTCACAGTGAATTCCTACTAATCATAGATGTAGCATTAAATATCACATCAGCCACCTAAAATACATTCAGGCGATTTTGATAATTGGATGCGTTGTCCCATATTTAATAGCCCAGCAACAAAAAATCATTGCCAACATATTGCAAGTGACGCAAACTCATTAAATATGTCCATCCTTTCTTTTATGGACACTGCCACTGCAAAATGAGCATTTCACCAAAATTAGCATCAACAAATTCTTAAATAAGCTGCAGAAAAAGGAAAGAAATTCACAAAAAATAACCCCCAAGAAAAAAGAAAAAAAAACTTATGCTGATCCAATTCATTATGACTTAATCAAACAATATTACTTGGACTTAAGCTTGCAAAATATTCAAGTTCAACTTGCATTTAAGTAACTTAAGCTCAAACTTCATTAGTATTAGTAACTACTCGAATAAAGAAAATAAAATTATGCTCTAGACTGCACATTCACCCATAAATAACTAAAACACTCAACAGATGCACACTCAAGCACAAATGAATCATGCATAATGACAATTACCTGACAACCCTTATAGGATATCCCTTTTTGCAACTCACTCTAAGAGCCTGATTATATTTCTCAAAAGTTTGGTCAAAGGATTGTTCCTTGTTAGTCCGTTTGTTTCCGCTAAGATCTCTACCACCACTGCCATTCACACCCATGGAAAGAATACAACATCAGCATATGTATATAAAGACTGACACCCTTCAAAACTCTAAAGAAAGGTGAGAAACAAAACAGATAGGAGTATAAATTAATAAAACAAACACATTTATCCCATCATCAAGAGGCACCCAACAAGTATAAATGCGATACGAATATAATAGAAAATGGTGGAAAGCAGTAATAGGAAGTTAAGGAGTCATTATATGAATTCATGATTGACCATGTTCCGGTCTTGCACCATATGTTATCCTGATTAATGCAGTGGACCATGTAAAGTGAGAGCAACCAAGTCTACAGGAGATGTAGACACAATAATGTTCAAACTACATAAAGAATGAAAAAAAAAAAAGAAAAGAAAAAACAACAACAACAACGACTACTACATATAGAAGATGAAACGGTTAGGAGTTAAAAAAAAAACCACCATGATTGCAACACCTGACAAACATTATATAGATATAACAAATAAAAGATTTACTCTTTACCTCATTCAATGAACAAAACAACTGCAACCAAAGGGATAAAATGAAGCAGTATATTGATGAATAAAGTTGAAACTAATTAATTGTTTGGTTATAGTGTGTGTATATATATATTTCAAAGAAAAAACACCTTCCAGTGTACAAGAACCATTCTCCATGATCTTCATCATCCACATAGCCTCCAGAAAGTGCCACTGACTGTGCACCATAGTTTGCTTGCCCAGCAATACCAGCAACATGGGGAAGGTGTACACCCCATTGCCTGCATTCCAGTCTATCCTCCCAACACTCCCCAACCAAAACACCCTGATTTCTCTCAGGATCATTTTCTGCTGGGATAGGCCCAAAATGATCTGGTGGCACAGTGACAAATATCTTCCCACTGCAAGCATTGGCCTTACCAGCCCTCTGCGCCCGTTCCGTAGTGTATGCCTTGTCTGGCCTGTTTTGATTATGTACAAAATGGTAAACCTTCGGGAGCCCTCCAGCAACAATTGTTTTTGACAGCTTTGCCATACGAATGGCAGCCACAAGACTAGAATTAATACGTGGCTGACTGGCCATTTTTGAGGGAATTGTGCTCCGACATTTAGCACAGGTTAGCTTCCCTTGTCCAATCCATTTCTGGAAGCATTTCAAACAGAAATTGTGCCCACATGGTGTCTGAAACAAAACAATAGATACTAATTAGTTCTTAGAAAATCACACGCATCACTAGCATTCCACCAAGCAAGAGTATATATTCCTCAACAACCTCCCAATCACAATTCCATCCTCATCAGACACAATCTGAAGACTGCTTATGACAAAATAATTCAAGAAATGCCAAAAATGGAGTAAAGACCAAAACGATTACAACATTCTTTAATAAATATGAATAATATGAAAATCGAAAATGGGAAAGTTGTGGTAAATGAGGCCAGTAAAAAATCTAGATTTCAAGGAACTGAGATCGACTACAAATAAAATCATTAATACCCACAAGTAAAAAAGATCTTAAATACAAAGAATTGCAAGAAAAGAAAAACACTCAAGATAAAAGAACAATCTTGAACTAATTAAAAAACCCAAACACGAGAAGAACAATGCAAAATCCCAAACAATACAAAACCATGCAGAATAAACAAACAGATCGATCGAAATGAATTTTTTTCATACAGAAAAAGGTAGAGCAAGAGAAAAATAGTAAGGAAAGGAAAAACTCACAGTAACGGGTCTCTCAGGCAATTGCATACAGAAAGAACACTTAAAACTCTCGTCAAGAATATCCAACACATCACCCCCACTTTCCGTCTCCTTCCCTTTTCCTTTCTTCTTCACATCTTCCTCCTCCACCTTCCCACTTAACAACTCCTGCCTCTTTCTTGCCTTCGCCTTCTCCGTAAGCGTCGCATCCGCTTCAATCTCCCTTATAGCAGCCACCAGCTCACTTCTACCACCGGTGACAGCCACTGCGGGGGCAGCGGGTTCTCCAGAACAGTCAGGGCACTCCCACTGGAGAGTGGATGCTAGGGTTTCCGGCGGAGAAGAAAGGCAAGTCACATGCCAAGGAGTAACGCACGTATTGCACGTAAGAGTTTCTTCGGCAGTCGGCACTGCCTTGCAGCGCATGCAGACGCCATCTCCATCGCAGGGAAGCTGGATATCGGGCGCCATAGGGTGTGCGCAGGATAAGCACAAGACAGAGAAGGGGAAAGGGACTGAAACAGAGACTGAGAGAACGAAATGAACTGAAATCTTGGGTTATGGCTTTTATAGGGAGAGACTGTGAGAGAGAGAGAGAGAGTAAGTGAAGCGGGCAATGGGAAAAGAGATAGGCGGGTTAAGGAAAGAAATCTAATTTTTTGAATTTTAGATGGAATTCAGAAATTACCATTCTATCCTTGCTTTTTATTGCATTTTCATTGATTTTAAATAAAATTATTATTTAATCTATATAATATTAAAAAAATCACTAATTAATTTTTCAATTATATAATATAAAAATACTCTCTAATTAATTTTTTAATTTTAAAAAATATATTAAAATATTTTTAATATTTTAAAAAATCTATTATTTAATCTTTTCATTAATTTTATCATTAAATATTTTACTATTTAACCTCTATAATTTTTAAAAATTTATTAGTTAATCTCTTAAATTTTTAAAAAAAATAACTAATTAATCTTTCTATATTAAAGATATTTTAATTTTTTTCATACTTAATGACCAAAAAATAATAAAAGAATTAACTAATAAATTTTTTAAAATATCAAAATATTTTAATACATTTTTTAAAATTAATAAATTAAATTTATTCATATTATAAAGATTAAGTAATAATTTTTTTTTAATTTTATACAAAAAATTTCAAAATCAAAATATATAAACACTGATCTAAAAAAAATTAGTACATATTTATACGATTTTAAGTCAAATAAGTATTATTGGTTTGTTTTTTTTTTTTTTTTAAATGGGGGATGGGGATTCGAACCTGAGATCTATCAGGTTTAACCGGATGCACTTACCATCAGACTAAGCCTGGGAATCCAAGTATTATTGGTTTGTTGAATGTATACATTTTAGTACATATAAATCTTTACCTACAATTCAGTATATAAATACTCCAAGACGTTTACATACGGAGTTACTATGATTTTAAATAAAATAAGTGTTATTAATTGATTAAATAAATGTATATAAAAATAATATATTAATTTATATTATTATAATTTTTATCCATTTTATTTTTTATACATATTATATTAATAATAATAACTGAATATATATTTAAATATATAAATTTAACTAAAAAAATTCATGCGTACTCTAAAATTTTTAAAACGTTACATCAAACATATAAACTTCTAAAAAAGTATACCTAAACTTTACCTTCAAAGTCTTATCAATTTTACTTTAAAAACATATTTGCATCTAAACTCTTAAAATTTATATCATTTTTTAACATTAATATTAATGTTGACTAGGATAAGAAGATTTATTAATACTACTTGAAGTTCATGTAACATTTTAAGGTGCACATAAATTTTTTTTAGTAAAGTTTAGATATTTAAATATATATTAATCTAATGATAATTATTTTAGTTAAACATAAATATTTTTTATTAACTATTCAATTATACTCATATTTAATATAAAATGAGAATATTAAGTTTTATTAAAATAATAAATCATTATTAACATATGGTTTGAATATATACTAAAATATTTTTTAATTCTTATTTGGAAAAAATAAATAATAAATTAGCGATTGTGTTAAAAATAATATAAAATTAAATATAATTATAATAGATAATTTATATATCACTCGTAATATAAAAAAGGAAAGTGAACAACATTTTGAAATTATGAAAATGATGAAGTATATACTTATAAAATTTAGGTATAATTTTCTTAAAAGAGGAAATTTGGGATATTAATATAAAGATAAATAATTATTCACTTCCTTAATTTGACAATATCAATTAATAATTTTAAAAAAATATTGTATGTATTGATGCGACTGGAAAATAGAGATACGTTATGATTGGTTAAACCTGCAAGAAAGAGAACGTGAGATAGTGGGTGTTCACGATAATCACTGTAACGCTCAAATAAGTAAATTGGATAATAGAGCGGGTATAAGAAATTGCTTTAGAACTAAAGTGTAGTTGTGTAAAAATTGCATACCTTTTGTCTTTATGATCATTGAATTTTATATTGTAAGAAGACGGAATTAAATATAGTATTTTCTAATAATCCGGCGATAATGTATTTGGCTATTTGATAAGAGATCTTGCAGACATATCTAGTCGATGATCCTATGATTATAAGCGTAACGAAAGTCTGCTAGATTGTCTACTAACGGTAACTTCATGTGAAGGTTCAACCTCTTCAAGAAAGGGTAGGTCTTGATGAAAATTCGGATTTAACGGTGTCCGAGCCTTCTTTTTCTTGACGGGACCGCGCATCCGCTTATTAGACTCTTGGCACGTGGGTCTATTTTCTGGTGACAATTCATGACTCATTTTAGGTGATTCTTATGTAACATCAAGTATTTTTATTTTTAAAAAATAATTAGTTAATAGATAAAATTTTATTTTTTTAATATTAAATGATAATTCTACTCATTAAATACTAATTTTCTATTAATCAAAAGAAAACTTTACTTTTGAATTTCATTAAATATCTCATAATTAATGGTTTAGAATAATTATTATCATATTCCTACAGTTTTATCTAACCAATAAAATTGTTCCTATATTTTATGTATTACGTTAAAATGTCTTTATAAATTGATTCTGCTAATAGTCAGGAACATCCATCCGAAAAGTATTTTTTTTTACCGTTATGTGAGCAGAAAAATTTTTATAATTCCCTAGCACCCTTGATCATTAACATATAACCCTCATTTCCCTTTATTCCTCAACAAGATATCTCTCATTTTTTCTCTATTAGCTTCTATCTCTTCTTTATTTAGAAAATAATTCTTGATTTTTCTTTCATCTTGTCTTTTAAATGTTCATAGTCATAGCTCAGTGAAGATAAAAAGATATTGTAACGACCCGGAAACCGAACCGTTACCGACACTAGGATCTAAATCGGCTTAAGGGTGCCGGAACCCGTAGCAAGCCTCCTATACCTGTTAACATCCCATACATGATCATACATTTTCATAAAAATTTAAAACTTTCCATATTTCAAGCCTGACCTGTGCATGCACTAAAATCATAAACATAAAATCCCAACTAGAGCCCTCATCAAATGCTCTAGTGGGTTATCATAACATACACCAAGCTTGGACTATTATTCCTCATCATAAAAATATTTCATTAAAAGATCATGTACAAGGGAACTAACATTACTATTCGGGCCAAGCACAATACTAAACCATAAAACATTCTCTATATTACATTACATAAACTCATTTTACAATACATGTCCACTACTAACTATTACATACTCTAAGCCTCTACTCTTGCTGATCTCCTGGTCTATCCCAAACCTGCAAACCTGGGGGTTTAAGGGAAAGGGGTGAGCTACTAGAGCCCAGTGAGCTGAATAGTAAAACATTATATTAAAATTCATGCTTTCATGAAATGCATCACATCACAAACAAATCACATCAAGGATGGACTTGTCACCAATAGCCCTCTACATAATCCAATCATGCCAGGGGCGTAGTGCAGGCCACACCTGGTCTTTCTCTTACACATAACATATCATACATATCCAATCGTGCCGGGGGCGTAGTGCAGGCCACACCCGGACTTTCTCTTACATTGTGCTAGGGGCGTAGTGCAGGCCACACCTGGACTTCCGAATCATATCATATCATATCTCATCATATCGAGGACTAATGGGTCATCCAACATCCATCCACATCAACATCATAATATGCAATGCACCATATTCGTGGATTCTAATGCAAACAACCTAGTAAATAACACGGTATTCATGATGCATGAACATGCTCAAAACTGATTTAATTTGATACATAAAGATCCATTCTACTCACCTCAAGCTGACTCTGGGAAGACTCTGAAGCAGCTACCTCACTGCTGGGGTCCTCGGTTCCTCGGGTCCGAACCTACACAGGTGGACTCGAAATGAGGGACCAAACAGACACTATCATAACTCTAAACTACTCTCCAAAAAACCCTAAAACACCCTAAAACAATCATAGAAAATGTGCAAAGGAAGGCTGAACAGGGCACTTTCGGCGGCAGGTTCGGCGGCCGGAAGTCCCTCCAGAGCCGAAACTCAGCCACTTTCGGCGGCAGGTACGGCGGCTGAAAGTGGTTCTAGAGCTGAAACTCATGCACCTTCGGCGGTCGAAACTCCCCTCCAGAGCCGAAAGTCCAACTTTCGGGGGCAGGGTTCGGCAACCAAAACATGCCACCACAGGCAAGTTCGGCGGCCGAACATGGCTTCGGCTGCCGAACCTGAGTTCTTCCAAAGTGGCAGAACTCAGCCTCTCTTCTGCACAAATGCCTCCCAAACCTTCCAAACTCAAACCAACTCATGTAAAAACATGCATACACACATACATAAGCATATAGGGGTCTCAAACTAGCCTAAACCCCAACAAAAACACATCTAGCAACACATATATCATACATTACCCATAAAACCAACATAAACCCTAACATTAGGCATATACTCTAAAACATGCATCAACCCTCTTAAAACCCCTCAAAATTTTCATAAAACATACAAGAAGGGTAGGATCTAAGCTTACCTCTTGAAGATCGAGAGGAGAGGCGATCCCTAACTTGGAGATGGGAGGAATCAAGCTCATTGGATCTCCAAGCTCCAAAACTTGATCTTTAGCTCAAAAATCTTCAAAACCAAGTTAAAACTTGTTAAAACTTTGAAAGATTGGAAGAAAATCATCAAAACTAACCATGGGAGGGCATAGACTCACCTTTGACCGAAAATGGGGAAGAAAACTTGCCCATTTTCGGACATGGGGCCTTTTATAGGTGGCTGGCCAGACCACTTTCGGAAGCCAAAGGTGCTCCCTAAAGTGCACCATGTTCGGCGGCCGAACATGAGATTCGGCGGCCGAACCTGGATTTCCTCCCTTGGTACTTTTCATTCAAAACTCAATTTCTTTCTTACTTAAAACCATAAAATACATGAAAACATTTCATAAAAATATGATTTTACCCTTCTAGAGGGTTCAGACATTCGAGATTCCACCGGACGGTAGGAATTCCAATGCCGGAGTCTAGCCAGGTATTACAGATATGCTTTTGTTGAAGCAATATGCCATCATTCAAATTATTGTGGAGATATAAAGTTCAAGTAGTGTTGGTGGAAATGAGCAAGGAATGTTTTTAAATGTGAATTGCAGATGCGGAAAGCAAGCAAGTGTGATAATTTGATGGGCGTCAAATCCGTCAATTAAAACTTATCTCCCTTTCCTTAGATTCAATATGAATTTGTAAATCGAGTAAGTGAGTATCGATGAAAAGGGAATTTTTATTTGAAGAAATTAATTTTGTCCTAGGTAAGCCAAAAAAACTTAAAAGAAAAACAAATAATACAATTAAAATGGTGAAACAAATAATTAAATTAAATTTAGCCGAAGGTAATCAAATTGAGGGATTGGTAGTTGATCATTGATTAGAAAAATAATTCATTTTATTATCTATTATTTGGTTACAGTGGTCAAACACGCGAATCTCAATAATTCATTTTATTATTGGCTATAGTGGTCAAACACGCGAATCCCACCAATTCTTTCTTATAATTAAATTAAATTAATTTGCTTCGTGTCTTCGCGTTTAAATTAATTTATAGTTAACTAACAATCCCAACACGCGTATTGATTTAATTAGTTAACTACTTTAAGAGAGAAGAACCCAAACTTGATCAATAATAATACGTGAATTATTTAAATCAAATCTACTAATTCCTTAACATAAACGAATATGCTAATTGCTACTTGTTATTAACCCAATTAAATAATTACGGATTTAGTTCGGTTAATTAGCAATATGTTGTCTTTCCAAGAGATTTAATAGACCTCTTGAATTCTTAAAATGACAACAATGAATGTAGTATTCTCCAAAATCAGAAATTAATAGAAAATAGAAATAAGATGAAGATAATTTAAGCACATAATCTCACAACTTGAATAAAATCTCAATTTGGATTAATCTTTAATTGAAAAAAATTATTTAGCCTATAAGGACGATAATAAAATTATAAAAACTAAAGAAAAGAGAAGAAGAAGGGGCGGCAAGGGAGGCGGCCGAACATGGGAGAGGAGAAGAAGAATTCTAGTCTAATTCTTGGGCAACTTTTATAGAGGCTTTTCCCCAACAAAAAAAGATAAAAATTCTCAATTTAAAATAAACTCTACTACTTTTATTTTATTCCTTTTCTAATCTAATTGTGTTTACTCAAATATGAAGCTGATCTTATCTCTGTACAGCTGGAAAAATCGTGATGAGGTGGCGAAATTTTGAATTTTGTAGTTGTCCACCACCTTGGGCTACAACCTTGCCCAAAGTTGTAACCCCGGTCTGAAAATCTTCTAATTCAGTTTTTTTCGTTCCTTTTCTTAATTTCTGCTAAAAAATCTATCCAAAATCAAATTTCAAGTAAAAATTAATTATTTATATCAAAATCATAGAATTTAATAAGAAAAAAGTGGTGAATTTTATAACTCATCATAATTTCAAAGTCCAAGAAGAACCCTAACAAATTATATTTTTATTGTAAGGAGAATAAGTGTATAAATTTGCTCAATTGAGCCATTTCTATTATTGCTATCCCTAATATTAGATTTGTTGAACAAAAAAATGAAAAAAAATGCAATAAATCTTAAGGAGATAAAAGTTAATTTGTTGAAAATTGAGGAAGATAGCAATGACTTATATTTAAATCTATAAAATATTGAGACGCTAATAATGACTATTCTTATTATTATGATTGTAGTGCTAAGATTGAAGTCAAGGCATGTAAAAAATGAGTTTGGAGTTGTTTTTGAATCATAATAGTGTTTATTTTTGTATGTATTTGAGTACGGTTCAATGGAAATAAGTTGGTATTTTGGTCTGAATTATTATTTATATTTATAACATAATAACATTTTTGTTATTTGGTTATGTTTTGAGATTGCGTTATAATAAATAGAACATCAATATCCATAAAGCGAATACATAAACAGTAATTAAAAGAATATTGAGCAAATGATGCAATATAAAGTTATTACACACTATTCAAGTTACAAAGAAATTAGGTTATTATGTCTCAAAAAAAAAAACTAATATACATCCACCAAAAATATTATAATCTAATCCAAAATACTTACATTCTCCCGCTGCCCAAAAAGGCCAAAATAGTGGCATCTATCCAATAGAGCTCCTAAGTAATTTTGTTAAAAATATGAAGAATTGATAATAATAAAAAAGTAACATAAAGTAATTTCATCACACTACTGTCCAAAAAATTAACATTTAAGTAACTATGCAGAAGGTCTAGCATGTTGATGACTTCCAGATGCAGAGAGTATTCCTGGACTTCCAAATGCATTGACAGGTTGATCACTTATAGTAGATGTTGATGGTTTATTCTCTAAAATGATAAGAACATAAATCTATATTAATATTCATAATAAAAAGCAAATGAAATAAATTATCAAATTGTTCATACTTATCTCAGTTGGAGCATACTAACAAATTATCTTATTATATTCTCATTTGTTTACATTATGTACAGGTAATATAGTGAATAATCTTATTTTCTTGGTAGGTGGTTCACCATCTCACCCTTCTTTTTGCCTTCCTAGGTCTATCGGGTTGTCTCTTTAGTAGTGAGAAATTTTGGTGAAAGAGATCAAATTAAATAAATAATTAAAAAAATAATACACATTCAAAAAAAATATTATAAAAAGTTAATAAGCAGTTACAATAAAATTACAATATTTCTCGTCTATTTTCCATTGCTTGAAATCTATTCATAATATTTTCATATCAACATTTATAAATAAATTTCTTTTAATAAAAGTTATCAAACAATCATTCAATAAATCATCCCTCATTTTATTGCGGAGTCGACTTTTGATGATGTGCATTACAGAAAAAACTCTTTCAAGTGTGGCCGTAGCAACTGGTAAGAGCAATGACAATTTAACCAACGTATACAAGCGAAATATAATATGCTTTCTTGTAGCTACCATATTTTCACTCAGAGCTCCAATTCTTTTTACATTAGAAAGTTTCTTATACATATGCATATCAAAGACAAAGTTCTCAAATTGAGATTCAAGTTCAAATAGAGCAATAGAAGAAAATTCACACAAATAAAATTTTGCAAGTTCAATTAATTTGCTCATATCAAATGCAGAGAGTGAGTTTTTAAGATCAAGACATATCATACATAAAAGTAAATTTGTATTCACTTCATCAAAATAATTATTAAGTTCTTGAAGTTGCATATCAATGACAGAGTAAAATAGCTCAGCATGGTAGAAAATGAAGATTTGTCATCTTTTCAGTTTTCTTCTTGATCTCCCTCTAATTGTGTATAAATCATCAATCTCTAACACAATTATACCTTGTCTACCACAAAATTGCACTATTTCAAGCAAATTATAGCATTTGTTATTTCAATTGCACATGCATTAATGGTATCTTTTTGAATAGAAGGAGCTATGAGCTTCAAATTCTCAAGAGTATTTTTTAACACCACATTATTAATTTTCTTATTACATCAAGTTAATACATTCAGCAATTCAATAAAATTTTATTGATTTATTGACTCTTTAGCCTCATCATTATCTCGAAAAGCCAAACCTGGCATCAAGAAATAATAGAGACAAACAATCAATGCATTTTACCTACAACGATTACTCAATTTTTGACTTTTCTGATTATTTTAAAATAGACTTTTCAACATGTTGATCTTGGTTCATTAAGTCTTGACAAGTTAAACGGCATCTATTATGATCCCTATTATGATCTTTTACATGTTTTTTTAATCTTTCATTTTTTTCTCCAATTAGTAAAACTTTCAGTAATAAAAGCATGACGACCCCTTTCACTATGCCCATAGGAAAAAAGAAAACAATATAAATAATATGCATCATCTTTATCTACTCTATATTATAATCAACTCTCAAATTCATCAATCCAAAATACATAAAAATCTTCTATTTCGATTTCCTCTAATCTTTGAGAAAATTTATGACTGCATGATTGACACAGACCTTTTAGTAAGTAAACTTTGTGTATCTGATTTCTATCATTAAGCGAATACCTCCTTATATTAAGCCGAAGTCCCGGATCAAAGAGAATGTTTTAATATCAACTTCACAATCCTCGACGATTAATTGTTTAGGTAAAGTTGATTGAACAGGTTAATTCATCAATAATGATAACGATGCATTTATTAACATTCTTTTAAAAAATCGTCCCATCTCTATAATAATACATACAATTTAAATACATTAATAATTTAATTCAACGTCTATTTTTAAAATTTATTTTAAAAAAATAATATTTTATTAATTCACCTGTAAAGTTATATTTGACCAACATTTAAAATTTAATCTATTACCTATTAAAAAATATTTAAAATTTATTTAATTTTTCCAATTTTAATTAGACATAAACTATTGTCTAGAAAAAAAAAATTTAATATTTACATAATTTTTCTAATTTTAATTAGATATAAACTATTATCCATAAAAACTATATTTAATATTTACATAAATTTTTAAATTTTTATTACACTAAACTATTATCCATAAAAATAATATTTAATATTTATAATTTTTTAATTTTAATTAAACTAAATTATTATCCATAAAAATATTATTTATACTATTTTACTAATTTTTATTAGATTAAATTATTATCCATAAAAATAATATTTAAAATTTACATAATTTTTTTTATTTTAATTAGACTAAACTACTACCCATAACAATAGTATTAATAATTAAGTGAAATAAATAATAATAAATTAACAACATAATAAAATAAATAAAAAAATATATATTAATTTTTAACAATAAAAAATAATGTTAAAAAAATAAAATGAGAAAATAACTCCGTCTGAAAAAGAGAAAAATATGGGTAATGGGTAGTGGATTTGAAAATATAAAATTTATGAATTAAAATGAAATAATAAAATTTATGAATTAAAATGAAATTTTATGGATAGAAATTGAGAGATGAAAGAAAATATAGAGAGAAAACAGGGAGGAGGCCGGCTGCTGGTTTAGGGAATTGGGGGGTTGTCATAGATGTGAAAAAAAAATAAAGAAGGGGGGAAGGATTTAGATTTTGGGGTATTAGTATGAAATTACACTAATTGTAATACCCGGCTAGAATCCGGCATCGGAATCCCTACCTTCCGGCGAAACCTCCGTTGGAATCTGGAATTTCTGAAGATGCCAGAGGCTTCTAGAGGGGTAAAATGTGTTTTCTAAAATGTTTTTACTGATTTCATGGTTTTAAATGAAAATGAATTGAGTTTTGAAAAGAAAAGACCAAGGAGGCGTTTGTCAGGTTCGGCCGCCGAACATGGGAAGGCTTCGGGAGCGCCTTTGGCCTCCGAAAGTCTTGTTCGAACGAGCCAAGATTCGGCCGCTGAACATACGTGAGTTTAGGGGGCACGTTAGGCTGCCGAAGGTCTTCGACCAGGCCACCTATAAAGAGCCCTCAGATCGAAAATGGGCGAGTTTTCTCCCCATTCTCGAGCTCAGGTAAGTTTTTGTCCTCCCTTGGTCATTTTCATGTTTTTTCTTCGTCTCCTTCATGTTTTCATGAGTTTTATGGCTGTTTTTGAAGAGTTTTCGAGCTTGGATCAAGGTTTGGAGAGCTTGGAGACTTTAAGAGTTTGGGTTCTCCACACCTCAAGCTTTGGATCGCGCCAACCCTCGATCTTCAAGAGGTAAGTGTGGATCTATGCTTTCCTTTATGTTTCATGAAGTTTTAAGTGAGTTTTAAGAGGTTTTAATGGTTGAGTATGGGTAGATATGCATGTTAGGATTTTTGTGGGTTTTATGCCCAATGTATGTTTATGTGATGTTATGATGAAGTTTTAAGCTAGTTTATGCATGTGGGGGAGTGTATGCATGATTGGGGAAGAGCAAGTGAGGTTTAAGCTAGTTTTGTTGGTTTTGGCTTATATGGGTCATAAGCTGTTTATGCATGCTCTGGATGTTGTTTTTGGAGTTTAATCTAGTTGTTAAGCTCCTTTGTGCATGGTTAAGGGTTTATGCATGTTTTGGTAAAGTTGGGTGCTTGTTTTGGGGTGTTTGGAAGGTTTGGGAGGCTTGAATGCATGAGAAACTGAGTTCTGCCCTTCTGGGAAGAACTCAGGTTCGGCCGCCGAAAGTGGCTTCGGCCGCCGAACCTGCCTGTGGATGCATGGATTGGCCGCCTAACCTTGCCCCCAAAAGTTGAGTTTTGGCTTGAAAGCAGACTTTCGGCCGCCGAAGGTGATGTTCGGCCGCCGAAAGTGCCTGACTTTCGTCTCTGGAGAGGGACTTTCGGCCGCCGAAGGTGCCCGAGTTTCGTCTCTGGAGAGAGGGTTCGGCCGCCGAAGGTGCCGCCAAAAGTGCCCTGTCCAGCCATTTCTTAGTAATTTTCTATGCATGTTGAAGTGATGTTTTAGGGGGTTTTTGGGTAGTTGTTTATGAGTTATTTAGAGTGTGTTTGGCACCTCATTCGAGTCCACCTGTGTAGGATCGGACCCGAGGGACCGAGGAGGCCATCAGAGTTAGCTGTTGCAGAGTTAGTCCAGCGTCTACCAGAGGTGAGTAGAACTAAACTTAATCTTTTATTATATGAAATCAAATGCCTAAAGCATGCTCATGCATCATGTTTATATGTAATAGGTTGATTGCACTAGTTACACGAATATGAAGCATTGCATTATTTACTGTTGATGGAGATTGGACCAAGGACGACCCCACTAGCCCTAGAGATGTTGTGAGACCTGGCCGGGCCAGGCATACATATACAGTTGTTGTAAGACCTGGCCGGGCCAGGCATACGAAGGTTGTGAGACCCGGCCGGGCCGGGCATACTGAGACTGGAAGGGATGTTTTGGGGTTAGGTCCAATCCGTAATATGATTTGTTTGTGCTGTGACGCATTCCATGAAAGCATGTAATTAATGAACTGTTTTTCTTTGTTTCTACTCACTGGGCTTTTTAGCTCACCCCTCTCCCCTAACCCCAGTTTTGCAGGTCAGAGGTAGGCCAGGAAGACGTCAAGGGTAAAAGTCTTGTAATAGTAATAGCTTAGTACTGTTAGTGTGGACATGTATTGTAAATTAATATAATGGTTTGTAAGAGAATGTAATGTAAAGTTAATTGGAGTTATGTTTATGGATTAGAACTGTGCTTGGCCCTGAGACTTGGTTAGTCCCTGTTTAATACATGATGTATGTAATGTTTTAGGAAGTTGAGTTATGTTTGAGCTAATCTGGTGGCATGTGTGGTTTACCACGCTAGTATTTGATGAGGACCCTAGTGAAGGTCTTATGCTTGTGGTTTGATGCATGCACAGGTTAGGTTCTAGCTCTTTGGATGTGATCCCAGCTTGATGTATGTTATGTTGACCCAGCTAGAGTTGTTTGAGGGCTCTAGTAAGGGGGTTCCTTATGTTTTCCAGTTATGTTGCATACAGGTCAAGCTCGGTGTTTACATCAGATGTTTAAGTTGTTATGTTAAAGTTTTGATTATGTATGGGATTTGACCAGGTGATAGGAGGTATGTTTGGCTTGCTACGGGTCCCGGCGGCCTTAAGCCGATCTGGATCCTAGCGCCGGTGGCGGTTCGGACCGTTACAGAGGGGTATCGGTTTTCGGGCTGTTACACTAATATTCCCTAAAAAATTTAAAAATTATGGACTCCCTTGGCCCCACGTTCCTAACTAACTCATATCCCTCTTGAATAGCATAATCCCTCAATGCATCTGTTACGACACACATTTTTAAAACTTTGCCCAACTTTGAAAACTATTTGTTCTCCATAATTATAATGGAATGTCTCACAACTCATTCCTCTAAATGAATCATTATTTGTCTTCTTCCTCTTGCTTTATACTTCATCTACATTAAAACCTTCTATCTCATTTTCTTTATCACTATCTATGTAACCAATTGATTCACTTTCATATTCAACCCCACATTGTGCAACAAACTCCTCATTCTTGTTTTCAGAAAATGACATCTCAAAATCATTATAAACCACAAATTCATTTTCTTCATCTCCTTCATTAATTCTTTCCCCATGCATTGTTGAACTATTTCCATGCATCACCCCAACTGCATACGGTAAAACCACCTCTATTGCCTAGAGCCTTATCACCTCTCCTATCTCTAGCACCAGACCTCATTCTACCCCCAAAACACTTCTCCTATTGCCTATTCTAGTACTGATATCAACCAATGCCCTCTCATTATGAATTTGTGTGTTTTGTGGTACAATATCTTCATGGGTAAGAGGGTCTTCATTTACATAGTATTGGGTTAAATGGTCTTCATGGGTTAAAGGGTCTCAAGTTAAAGGGACTTGAGTGAATTGAATATTAATGACATTGCTAAAACGTTCACTGTTATATGGAGAAGGAGTACATGGGGCTAGAGTTGAAGGTCCTAATTCTTCTACACCAATCTCCTTTCACTTTCAGTACTAATTAGCCTAAAGGTATAATCGCCCTTTAAAGACACATTCCTCCCCCTATCTCTGCCACTACCAACATCACTACTTAAAGGATTCAAGTTACAACCATCTTCCTCATGCATACTCCCAAGCAACTCATTTTCATTTGGTTTTTTAATTTTAATATAATAGTTAAATTATCCTTAGGCCAAATGCACAATTTACCCTCTCACCTTTTCATAAAAAAGTCATTTTACCCCTCAACTATATTTTTATTTTATTTACTCCTTCAACTTTTAAATTTTAAATAATTTAATATATACAAAGTAAGAGAATGTATATATCACCCCTTTAACTTTTAATTATTGAATAACTTAATCCCCTATGATATGTGACTCGCGGTTGTCGAAGCCGGTCAAAAATAACCTTTTTGGTTATCAACAATTTACAACTGCAGATAGTGGTGAAAGGATCGAATCCACAGGGAATTGAGAACTTACCTATTTTCCTTATCAAGACCAATAAAATAAACTGAAACAAAAATAAACTGAAAAAGAATAAAACTGAAAACAAGATAAAACTGAAAGTAAAATGGGGGGATTTTGAGATTGATTTAATTAATCTAAAACTGAAAGCAATAAAAATAAAACAAATAATAAAAATAAAGAGAAATCAATAATAAGAAAGATCTAGTTGAAGAATTGGATCCACTTTAGTTGTTGGGATTGATCATTGACACTTAGTTTCCTTTGGATTGATTCAATAGATTAGTTATGGAGATGGAAGACGCTTCTCACCACCATTATCTCTCCTTATGATTAAACCAATTAGGGAACGTCCTCTAATTAATTACTAATTAACAAATTGCCAAGGAACGTCCTTGGGCCTTAGGCATCAAAACAATTGTCAATTGCATTAAGAAATAGAGAGATCCAATCCTAGCTACCCAAACGTATGGAGATAACGCTAGATCATACAATTTCCTTGGGTTTTATCCCAAGTGTTCTCATGTAAGAATAATCTAAGCAATTACAGACTTAAATCATCCAAACTAACATATTATTACTTTGCAATCAAGAATCAACGTAGATCTAAACAGCAAAGCAATATTGAAATCAAGCATGAAATTGCATAAATATTGAAAAACCAAAAGTTAAACAATGTTTGATCAAGTCTCCCAATCCATAAAACAACCAAAGTATCACCTAATCTTCAACTAGAATAAAAGATTTCAGCCTCTCATGGCTGAAACAAAATTAAAAATAAAAGAAAAGAAGAAAGGTAGAAGAAGAGATGTGAATTCATAGGTGTCTCCCAAGGGGGGCTTAAGGGTCCTGTTGAGGCTTCCTATGTGGCTTTTTATAGTTGAAAAGTGTTGCCCTAGGTCATACTTACTGCCCAAGAGGTATTTTCTGCCCAAGATGTGTCTGAAAAGAAAAGAATCGCGCTTTTCGGCTTCAGAAGGAAGGCTGCGCGAAAATGCACTGCGGAAGGAAGTTGGTGCGCGCGGTTTGGTCTCAGAAAGGGAAGGAGGCGCAGATTATGCTTCCTAAATAAGTTTAGATGCTGACCTTGCTTCCTAATTAGTGTAGAGGCTGCCCAAGATACTGCCCATGCTCAACTTGTTGCCCAAGTTGTTACAGAAAAGGAAGGTGGCGCGCAGATGGCTCTCAGAAGAGGAAAGCGCGCAGATTGTTTCTGAATAGGAAGGATGCACGAATTTTAATCTTCAAAGGGGAAGATATGCTTGTCCATACATTCCTTTTTAGGTGGAGTCTCTTTTGAAATTTGAATATTGAATGCAGAAGAGGAAGAGCATCTCTTTGAGATCTTGCTGCCTAAATAGGAAGATATGACTGCTGCAGTGTGTGCCCATCTTTGAACAAGGAAAGAAAGATCTGCGATTTGAATTTCAAATAATCTTCTGACTGAGCTTTCCTTGTTTGCTTTTGCTTCTGCACTTTCCTCATTTAGAAACTTTCCTTTTCTGGAAACTTCCCTTATTTGGAAACTTTCCTTTTTTTTGGCACTTTCCATATTTGGCACTCTTTGGCAGTTTTAAGAGCATTTTCTCCAGATTGTCTCTTTACAACTAATATCTGCAAAACATAATTAAAACCACAAAATTAAGCAGAAAAGATGTAAATAAACATCAAGAACATAATGATAAAATGGACTAAAATATGCTCTATCAATATGGTAGCGTGTGAATATCACATATCAGTTGTAGGAATTAAGTACCATTTGAAAGTTGAAGGAGTAAATAGAACAAAATTAAAGTTGAGCGGGCAAAATGACTTTTCATGAAAATATGAGGGGCCAAATTATGTATTTAGCCTTATCCTTACGTATATAAAAAACTAACATTAAATCTATAGCTTCAATTTTCATTCCAGTATCGATGACAATACTGATAAGCTACTTTAAATTAAACAACCTATGAACATTGGCTGGTGTATATAGAAATACCTCTATGCAAGAACATTCCTAATTTCAACTTCCATCCTATAATATTCAAATATTAGTTTGTATCTTTCAGCATATTTCATCTCAATTCTATCAAATAAGCATAATAATTTTGTATTAACAAAATATTACAAAATATTAATAAAAAAACATATCTGAATGGATTCAATGCAAACCCAGACAATATGCTTCCTAATCTATTAATAAAAGCATAAGATTTTTCTACTGAAAAATATTCTATTATGAAAAAAATAAAGTTACTTTTATAATGTGCTTCGTCTTCCTGAATCTCAATCTGTAAGTGGTTCCTACTCTTCCTCTTGACACTCTTCAACCTTGCCAATAATATCAATTAGAGAGAAAGTTGGGTAGGACCTGATTCAATTAAGGGCATTTTTTACTTTTTCTGCTCACATAATGGTAAAAGGGTAATTTTTAGATGGATGTAATTTACTATTAACAAAATCAATTTACTGAGACATTTTAGTATAATATATAAACATAGGGACAATTTAATTAATTAGGTAAAATTACAGGGGCATGGTAGTAATTATTCGTAATAGTTATATCCTTTTTTTTGTCCCTAAATTTTATATACGTTTTAAATTAGAAATCCATCTATCAAAATAATCTATTAGTCAACTCTTGGAATTTAGTAAATTAAATTACACTTTAGTCACTAAGTTTTAACATAATTAATGGATGTCTTTCTATTTTAAAATCGAATATTTATATTCATGTATTTTAATTCTATCAAAATAAAGCCTTGTCAAAATTTCTGGTAGTGCTACATAATTACTATATTACCATTTGACTAGCTTGAGAAATAATAAAAAAAATCCATCACATACCTGTGATCCTCAACGCTCTTGAACATTTTAGCAAACAATATACATGCATTACTTCCAACCCATATAAAAACACATGTCCATCATCTTTATTCTCTTCATACCCACGCAACATAGCTTCAACTAGCAATCTCACGATTGATTACCTACAAAGCTCATTTCCTAAAATTCTAATAAAGTAAGAGGAGTTAAAGTATAGGTAGAATACATAGTAACCATAAGAAGAAAAAATCAATTTTCTAGGTTGACAAAAATGCAAGTGCAAGAAAATTATATAAATTTAAAGCATCATTAATGCCCTAATAAAATTAAAACCTGCACTTAATTGAACTTGAAATACTATTAGTTTTTCAATTAAAATCAAGGATAAGTTTGTTGAGTTGTTAGAGGAGATTGGAAGAGAGACAAAGCGGTTCAAATTATAAAGGAAGATGATGAAAAATTATGGAAATGGAGAAATGTGACCTGGATGGATAGACAAGAGAGCAATGAAGAGTCATCTTGTTTTCTCAAGGACCCAAATTTGGTAGAATCATCTTATTTTCCATCAGATTCAATCTCTCCACCCAAATAAGATGATCCAAGTGACTTGCTGCCATATTATAGCTCTGCTGCACCATGATTTTGAGTACAAAAAATAGATCCATAATAAAAGTATATGATTCTAATAAACCATTACATAGATAAAAGCAATGAGTCGCTTCTTCTGGCTCCCATCAAATCTTCCTCTCATTATGTATTAAATTCTTAAAACTTCAATCATATTTTCCCACTCACTTGAGCTACATAATAATAATATATATCACATCCCACTATTACAATTTCATTATACAAATCTCACCATCCAAAGAAGCATGCTTATTTGATAACTTAAACCTTAAGGTTCTATGTTAAAAGAATAATAAACACAAATTCACTTGGGATGGATGGTCAAGAGAGTAGTGAAAATTCGAACGAATTTAAAAGAAACCCTTAATTTTCAACTCTATTTTCTTAGGTTTCTTCTTCCACCTTAATGTTCTAGGCAACCAAACATTAGAAAAAAAAAAGTTGTAACTTTTTAACTACTATAAATAATCCATTATATAGATAGAAGGACTTTCAAATTTAATGGAATCAAAACTTAGGATTGAAAGTATTTGATTTTGAAAATAAAGAGAAACATTCATTAATTACATCAAAATTGGAGGACTAACGTGTAATTTATCTAAAGAAAAAAATAACAAAATGTAATCTCAAAAATACTATCAAAATCCTAGCTTCTCTTTCCTATCTCATTCCCATTCACCTCTCCCATCCTTCTCATTTTATCAATATCACTTCTCATGGTATTAATCTTTTGAAAAATTTACTATTTAATCTATAATATAAAAAACTCATTAGTTGATCACTCAATCTTGAAAAATATATCAAAACATCCATGAGATTTTAAAAAATCTACAAATTAGTCTCTCCATTAGTTTTAGTTATTATGTGTTTACTATTTAGCCCCTATGACCTTAGTTTTATAAAAATATTAACTAATTAGTCCATTTATATCGAGAGCATTTTAGAATTTTCTATAATACTTAATGACTAAAATTAATGGAGAAATTAATTAGTAAACTTTTTAAAGTTTTGAAAGATATTTTAATGTATTTTTCAAAATTAAGAGACTAACTAATGAGTTTTCTTATATTACATGGTCAAAATAGTAATTTTTCTCCTCCTTTTTGATTAACAAGATAAATATTGTTTAACTAAATCAAGCTATCGATTAATTCTTTTTGCTATGCTTCAATTCTCATTTTTTTTTTATGACAAATCAAGCTTCTAAATAAAAATTACTAGGTATGAAAAAGGAGGCAAAGGGTTGTGAAAGAATGGAGTCTAATGTCATCGCAATTTTCTTTGCAATAACATTCAAGACATCATGAAGTCAAAAATTTACCATTTAGCTTATAGAGATAGTGTGAAATGATTCAATGGTTTAATTTATAAGGAGACCCATAGAAAACTGAAACTACTACTTGAGAATGTAAATAGAGATATTGTGATATACGCATAACATGTTAAATGCAAGGATATTGTGGTATAAATACTGAACACATGTGGCATAACTTTTTTATAGGTTTCTTGGTTATGTATTTTGATTTTAAATTGCATATGTCAATAAGTTTGTGGTTCATAAGATTTTGGATTTGTTTTACTTCTTGTTTTGTTTAGCAAGCTTGGTTGATGGATTTGGAATGAAATGGTAGCATTTGAAAAGGGAAGGAAAAATAAGATATACCATATTGGAGTTGTATGCTTAGGCTTATTACTCTTTATCTTTTACTTTCAAATTAGGGAAAAGTATAAAACAATACCATGTGATTTTATCGATTTTTTATTTTAGAATATGTGATTTACTTCAGAATTTGTGGTTTATTTAATGTCAAAGTTAGTACCTCGTAATATTAGTTTATGTCAAAATATTTTAAATTTTTACTAATTGCACGATATAACGAGATATTATTTTGATATAAATTGAACCGCATATCTTGAAGTGAAAAATTGATGAAACCACTTTTTTATAATTTTTCCTTCAAATTAATCTTCACTATTACTTTGATTGATGGAGCTTTATTCCAATCATTGCTTCTATAGGGGGAGTTCTTGAAGGATCTCTTTTATTTTTAGTTATACATTGCAGATTCTAAATCTTTTCCACATTTTCATCTTTACATTTTATCCAATAATCTATAATTGCATTAATTATATTTGTGCTTTTATTCTCTTTATAAAATAATTTTTTTATGCAGATATTAACATAATATACTCAAAGATTTCTCTTCTTTGTCAAGTTCTCTTGATATTTAAAAGGATATAAGTCCAATTAAGCCTATATACTTTTATGGGATATTTATAATTTAGTCCCTGAGTATTGTAATTATTAACAAGTCAGTTCTTATATTATTTAAAACGTCCTTATCTTTTCTCTCCGTCAACAAAATAGTCATTCTGTCTATTTTTGCCATTAAAAATATAGTTCTTCTTCTTCTTCTTCTTCTTCTTCTTCTTCTTCTTCTTCTTCTTCTTCTTCTTCTTCTTCTTCTTCTTCTTCTTCTTCTTCTTCTTCTTCTACTACTATTTCGTTGACAAAAAGAAACGATAAGGATGTTTTAATAGATGTGAGAAAAGATAGGGATTATTTTGTTGACAAAAAGAAACAATAAGGACGTTTTAATAGATTTCTAAAAATATAGGGAGGGACGATTTCGTTGACGGAAAGAAACGATAAGGACGTTTTAATATATATGAGAAAAGATAGGGACTATTTTATTGACGGAAAGAAACGATAAGGACATTTTAATAGATATGAAAAAAAATAAAAACGTTTTAATAGATTTTTGAAAATGTAAGGACTAACTTGTTAATAATAACAATATCCAAGGACTAAATAAAGGATTTTATTTGAGGGTAAAATTGGATTTTAAAAATTTTATCTCTCCTCCTTTATCTAATTTTAACGAAAAAGAGGACGGAATGACTATTTCGTTGACGGAAAGAAAACATAAGGACGTTTTAATAGGTTTCTAAAAATACAGGGACTGACTTGTTAATAATGGCAATACCCAGGGACTAAATTGTAAATCTCTCTACTTTTATTCAAGGATCAAATAAGTCCAATTCAAAATTTTAGATTAATTAAACTCCCGTACTATTATTTTTTTGAACCGTACTATTATTCAATGGTCAAATAAGTCTTCATCTAATATAATATTTTTTTAATAATAAAATATTAATTTTTTAATAATAATTTTTATATGATAAAACTTCATTTTTGTAATTCTAAAAATGATTTATTATATTTATATATATTTTTTTAAAATTTTATATTAATAAAGATGCTAAAGTTTTTATTTTTTAAATATAAAATAATATTTTATTATTAAAAATTAATATTATATTATATTCGGGCTTAATTGAACTTATTTATATATTTAAAATATTAATACGAGACTTAAACTAATTTTTTATAATTATTTAAGAATACTAATCGTAACAATTTAATTAAAACTAATCTAAATAATTTTTTTCTCACTTGACTCCAAATAGTTAACCTAGTTTTTTAATTAAATATTATAAATTTTTACAAATTCCTTTTCTATATATATGGATTGAACTAGTTGTGAATTTTTCTGAAATTATATAAAGATTTGTGATAATTATTATAGATTTGAGCCTATTCCAGGGGAGAGCCCATGGTAACGGTGAGAGTAAAGGCAAGAGTAATAAGACCATGCTTTATTAATTGTATTTTTTTATAGAATAGCCTATAGTTTAAATAAATACAAAACTTAGAGATTAAGCATTCTTTTAAAAATCAAAAGAGATGTTCGTTAATTATAACATATTTCACATACTAAAAAATAAATATTTTATAATAAAAAATAAAATGAAGGATAAATGCAACATAAATAAATTTTATCCCTAAAATATCTTTATTTTAGAAACCTTGCATAATGGAAAAAAAGAATTATTGTCTATTATAATAATAATAATAATCTTAATTTTTATTCACTTTACTTTTTCATACATATTAAGAAATATAATTCCTTTTACTAACTTTCCAATCATACTATAACGACCCGAAAATCGGACCGCTACCGGCGCTAGGATCCGGGTCGACTTAAGGCCTCCGGGACCCGTAGCAAGCCTAACATGCATCCTGTGAACCTGATTAATCCCATACATGATCAACAACATACATAAAAATTAAAACTTTTCTTTCATTCATTCTCTCATGCACCAAACTCAACCTGTGCATGCACTGAACATAAACATAATCATAAACATTGGCCCCTCTGTGGGACCTCATCAATGCCCCCAATGGGTGGTGTAACGACCCGAAAATCGGACCGCTACCGGCGCTAGGATCCGGGTCGACTTAAGGCCGCCGGGACCCGTAGCAAGCCTGACATGAAACCTGTAAACCTGTATAATCCCATACATGATCAACAATCATACATAAAAAATTTAAACTTTTCTTTCCAACATCCAACTCAACCTGAACATATACTGTACATAGTCATAATCATCATTATGATCCCTCTGTGGGATCTCATCAATGCCCCAATGGGCAAAATACATCATGAGATGAGTTGGCTTCCATCTGTATCATCAAATATCTAAGATCATGCATCAACAAGGGATTACAATACTCATAGGGTCAAGCACATCTATAACCTCAAAATACCTCATTGCATACATACTGTAATCTCTTACATTACATCATAGTACAATTGTCATGTCCACATCTAACTATTACATAGACATACTTCAAAACTCTGGCTAACCTCCTGGTCTACCCTGTACCTGCACATCTGGGGTTAGGGGAGAGGGGTGAGCTACAAAGCCCAGTGAGTAGAATAATGAAAACATATATTAAAATTTCATGCCATTATGTAATGCAACACATCACAACTAATCACATCTCGGATGGTATTGTCACCAATAGTCCTCTACATAGTCCAACTGTGCCGGGACGTAGAATGGGTACAACCGGTCTTTCTCTTAACATAACATATCATACAGTCCAACTGTGCCAGGGACGTAGAATGGGTACAACCTGGACTTCCTCTTACATCGTGCCAGGGACGTAGAATGGGTACAACCTGGACTTCCATACCATATCATGCCATAACATCATCATATCCTATGAGGACTAAAGGATCATCCAATAACCAATCCACATCATCATCATAAATGCAATGCAACATATTCGTGAATACTAATGCAACAACCTACTATATCTCATGGCATTCATGATGCATGGATCATGCTCAAAAATTCATATTTCATTTATTTTAAAACTTAAGGTTTATTCCACTCACCTCTGGCTAGCTCTGATAAACTCTGTAGCAGCTGGCTCACTGCTGAGGTCCTCGATTCCTCGGGTCCGAACCTACACAGGTGGACTCCAATGAGGGACCAAACATACATAAACATAACTCTAACATACTCCCCAAAAACCCCCTAAAACATCCTGAAAACATCACATAAAAACATGCAAGAAATGGCTGGACAGGGCACTTTCGGCGGCAGGTTCGGCGGCCGAAATTCCCTCCAGAGCCGAAAGTCAGGCAGGTTCGGCGGCACCTTCGGCGGCCGAAACTCCCAGACAGAGGCGAAACTCATCCATGTTCGGCGGCACCTTCGGCGGCCGAAAGTCCCAGACAGAGACGAAAGTCTCTTTTCGGGGGCAACTTCGGCAGCCGAAAGGCCTGCCTCCCCAGCCATGTTCGGCGGCCGAAAGCTCCTTCGGCTGCCGAACCTGGTTTCTGCCAAAGGGCAGAAACTTGGCTCCCTTATGCATTTTTGCCTCCAAACTCACCAATCATGCATAAACTTGTTCTAAAACATGCATACATATCATACATCACACCTAGGGGTCTCAAACTATCATATACCCCAACTACAACACTTCAAACACACAAAAACAACATACATTGCTCAAATCATCATCAAAACCCATAAACTCATCAACAAGCCTAAACATGCATCTCTACCCATAAAACAACTTAATGCTTGTTTAAAACTCATAACAAGGGTGGATCCGAGCTTACCTCTTGAAGAAACGAGAGGAAAGGCGATCCTAGCTTGGAGATGGAGAGATTGAGCTCTTTGAACCTCCAAGTACCCAAAACTTGCTCTTTACTCACAGATCTTCAAAACAGAAGTTAAAACCCGTGAAAAACATGGAAGATCTAAGGAAAACACTCAAGATTGAGGGAGGGGTGGCGGAGACTCACCTTGGCCGACAACGGGGAAGAAAAAGCTCGCCCGTGCGGACCTAAGGGACCCTTTTATAGGTGGCTGGCCAGGCCACGTTCGGGGGCCGAATGTGCCTCCGCATGCATGCCATGTTCGGCGGCCGAACTTGAGGTTCGGCGGCCGAACCTGGACTGCCCTCACTCATGCTTTCGGGGGCCTAACGTGCCTCCAAAACGCATGCATGTTCGGCGGCCGAACTTGACTTTCGGCGGCCGAACCTGGGTTTTCCTCCAAAGACTTTTCATGCAAAAACTCATTAAATTTTCATACTTAAAACCGTGAAATACCTTAAAACATTTTATGAAAACATGTTTATACCCTACTAGAGGCTTCCGACATCCGAGATTCCACCGGACGGTAGGAATTCCGATACCGGAGTCTAGCCGGGTATTACATTCTCCCCCCCTTAAGAACATTCGTCCCCGAATGTATCTCAACTAGCACACATAGCATGGCATAAAACATAACATACATACATAGCACATAAACACAAAGAGATCCAACCTTAAAAGAGATGAGGGTACTGCTGGAGCATAGACTCCCGTGTCTCCCAAGTGCATTCTTCCAAGTTGTGGTGGTTCCACAAGACTTTCACCATTGGGATTTCCTTGTTTCTTAACTTTCTGATCTGGGTGTCTACGATCCGTACTGGCTGTTCAACATAGGTGAGATCCTCTTGGACCTCCACATCAGGCTCACTAAGAACCTTGCTCGGATCTGACACAAACTTCCTCAACATGGAAACATGGAAAACCGGATGGATTCTTTCCATTGAAGCAGGTAAATCCAGCTTGTACGACACATTCCCAATCTTTTGCAAGATTTCAAAGGGTCCGATGTATCGTGGGGCTAGTTTACCTTTCTTCCCGAAGCGAACCACTCCCTTCATTGGAGACACCTTGAGCAATACCAGATCCCCCTCCTGAAACTCTAACTGTCTCCTGCGGACGTCTGCATAGCTCTTCTGTCTGCTGGCAGCAGTCTTGATTCTCTCTCTGATTATGGGTACCACCCTGCTGGTGATCTCTACTAGCTCAGGCCCTGCCAGGGCCTTTTCTCCAACTTCCTCCCAGCAAACAGGTGATCTGCACTTCCTTCCGTACAAAGCTTCATATGGAGCCATCCCGATGCTAGCATGATGGCTGTTGTTGTAGGCAAACTCCACCAAAGGTAGATGTTGCCTCCAAGAACCGCCAAAGTCCAGCACACACATTCTAAGCATATCCTCGATAGTCTGGATGGTCCTTTCTGACTGTCCGTCAGTCTGGGGGTGGAAGGCAGTACTGAAATCCAACCTGGTACCCATGGCATTCTGCAGACTCCGCCAAAACCTGGAGGTGAACTGGGGCCCTCTATCTGACACTATCGAAATAGGAACCCCATGCAGCCTGACGATCTCATCCACATACACCTGCGCCAACTTGTCCACAGAGTAGCCACTCCTGACAGGGATGAAGTGAGCAGATTTGGTGAGTCTGTCCACAATCACCCATATGGAGTCCACTCTGTTGGACGCCGCCGGTAACCCCACTACGAAGTCCATAGCTATATTTTCCCATTTCCATTCTGGAATCGGTAGCGGGTTAAGCATTCCAGCCGGCTTCTGATGTTCCAGCTTCACCCTCTGACACACTTCGCACGCTGACACGAACTGTGCCACTTCTTTCTTCATAGCTGGCCACCAATAAACCTTCTTTAGATCTTGATACATCTTGGTGGACCCGGGGTGAACGCTGTATCTTGCATTATGAGCCTCTCTCATAATGTCTCCTTTTAGCCCTATATCATCTGGTACACATAATCGACTCCCATAGCGGAGGATCCCCTTGCTGTCGAATCTGAACTCACTAACATTGCCTGACTGAACAGTCCTGGCAATCTTCACTAACTCCGGGTCCTCATGCTGTTTCTGAGCCACCTGCTCTAGAAACACGGGTGCTACTCTCATCTGGGCCACCAAGGCACCTGTACCAGACAACTCCATCTGTAGACCTTCCTCAATGAGCTTGTAAAACTCCTTCACCACTGGCCTCCTCTCTGCCGATATGTGGGATAAACTGCCTAGTGACTTCCGGCTTAGGGCGTCTGCCACGACATTCGCCTTACCCGGGTGATACTGAATCTTGCAATCATAGTCACTCAGCAGCTCTACCCATCTCCTCTGTCTCAAATTCAAATCTCTTTGACTCAGGATGTACTGCAGGCTCTTATGATCTGTAAAGATCTCACATTTAACCCCATAGAGGTAGTGCCTCCACATCTTGAGTGCAAAGATTACTGCTGCCATCTCCAGGTCATGTGTGGGGTAATTCAACTCGTGCTTCTTCAGCTGCCTAGAAGCATAAGCGATCACCCTCTCATTCTGCATCAGCACACAACCCAGTCCCACACGGGACGCATCACAAAAGACTGTAAAGTCTTCATCACCAGATGGCAGAGCTAAAACTGGTGCTGAAGTCAACCTCTTCTTAAGCTCTTCAAAACTCTCTTCGCACTGGTCGGTCCATAGAAACTTCTGATTCTTCCTGCTTAACCTGGTCAGAGGAGCTGCTATCTTAGAGAAGTCCTGAACGAACCTCCTGTAGTAACCTGCCAAACCCAAGAAACTTCTAATCTCTGTCACTGAAGTGGGTCTAGGCCAGTTAGCCACAGTTTCTGTCTTCTTGGGGTCTACCTCTATACCATTCTCTGACACTACATGCCCCAAGAACGAAATGCTCCTCAGCCAGAACTCACATTTAGAGAACTTGGCATACAAGCCATGTTCCCTCAAGGTCTGCAAGACCAACCGCAGATGATGGGCATGCTCCTCTGTATTCCTGGAATACACTAAGATATCATCTATGAAGACAATAACGAAGTGATCCAGGTACTGGCTAAACACTCTGTTCATGAGATCCATGAATGCTGCAGGGGCGTTGGTTAACCCGAACGGCATTACAAGGAACTCAAAATGCCCATATCTGGTCCTGAAAGCCGTCTTTGGCACATCCTCATCTCTGATCCTCAGCTGATGGTACCCAGATCTCAGATCTATTTTGGAGAAACAACCTGCTCCTGCTAACTGGTCAAATAGATCATCGATCCTTGGCAAAGGGTACCTATTCTTGGTAGTGACTTTGTTCAACTGCCTGTAGTCGATACAAACCCTGAGGGATCCATCCTTCTTCTTCACAAAAAGCACTGGAGCACCCCAAGGTGAGGTACTCGGTCGAATGAAGCCCTTTTCTACCAACTCTTGCAACTGTTCCTTCAATTCTTTCAACTCGGCTGGAGCCATCCTGTAGGGAGGGATAGAGATCGGTCTAGCTCCAGGCATCAGCTCTATCTCGAACTCTATCTCCCTAGCAGGTGGTAAACCTGGAAGCTCATCCGGAAAAACATCCTGAAACTCTCTGACAACTGGCACCGAGGCCGGCTCCCTGACCTGACTGTCTAGCTCTCTCACGTGAGCTAAGTACCCCTGACATCCCTTCCTAAGCAACCTACGAGCCTGAAGAGCTGATATCAGACCTCTAGGTGTGCCCCTCTTGTCTCCTCTGAAGACGACCTCTGACCCGTTCTGATCTCTGAACCTGACTACCTTGTCCCTGCAGTCCAAGGTAGCACCATGAGTAGATAGCCAATCCATCCCTAGAATGACGTCAAAGTCTGTCAAATCTAGAACCACAAGGTCGGCGGAGAGGCATCTTCCCTCAATAAAAACTGGACTGTACTGGCAGACTGACACTGCCACTGACGGGTCACACTTGGGTCCATTGACCCATAGGGGACACTCTAACCCAGAGACTATCAGACCCAACCTCTCAACGGCTCTCGGAGCAATAAAAGAATGAGATGCACCCGGGTCCATTAATGCATACACATCAGAACACCCAATGACGAGATTACCTGACACCACGGTGTTGGATGTGTTAGCCTCCTGCTGAGTCATGGTGAAGATCCTGGCTGGAGCTGATGGACCTTCACCTCGGGAACCAGAAGAAGAGGCTGCTCCTCTCCCTCTACCTCTGCCACTGCCCTGAGTTGTGGCTGGAACTGCTGGCTGTGCCACACTACCAGAAGCTGTCTGCTGGGGCTGGCCCATAAAAGGCGCTCTAGGACACTCCCGAGCTATGTGTCCCTCCTGTCCACATCTGAAACATGTATTAGTCCCAGCTCGACACACTCCCCTGTGCGGTCTTCCACATCTCTGGCATTCTGTACCATCTGAGCCTGAGCTCGAGCCACCGCCAAATCCCAGACCGGATTTCAACTTGTTCCAAAACTTATTCTTCTTCGGCTTCCTGGTGGTGTTATCCCACCTCTTCTTACCTGAGCTCTGAGAAGAGAAACCTGGTCCTCCTCTGCCTGGGGTCTTAACCCCTGAAGACTGGGTCACTGACTGCTTCACTGACCCCTCAACTATAGCACTCGCTTCCATTCTTCGAGCCATATCCACCACAGTGTGGAAACTTTCTCTCTCAGCTGACTGAACCAACGAGGAGTACCTGAAATGCAGCTTCATAACATATTTCTTGGCTTTCTTCGTATCTGTATCTAGAGCTTGCCCTGAAAAAGGCAATAGCTCCAAGAATTTATCCGTGAACTCCTCTACACCCATGTGCTCTGACTGCCTCAGTTGCTCAAACTCAATCATCTTCAGTTCTCTGGAACTGTCTGGAAAAGCCCATCCAGCGAACTCATTCGCAAATTCTTCCCATGTCATACCGTCTAGTCTCGGGTCCACATAACACTTGAACCATTCCCGTGCCTTCTTGCACTTTAAGGTGAACCCTGCCATCTGAATGGCCCTGCTGTCACTTGCCCCTAGCTCATCAGTTATTGTCTTCACCACTCTCAGATATTCAAAGGGGTCATCCCCTGACTTGTATTTGGGAGCATCTAGCTTGAGGTAATCTGTCATCTTTACCTTGCTCCCATCAGCTGAGCTAGGTCTAGGAGGTTGAGTAACTGGGGCTGCTGGTTCTGTAGGTGGTGGAGGTGGAGGTGCAGCATTCCCCGAGGTGGGGTTTGCCGGGTTTGGATAGAAGGGTGAGGGTGGATAAGCTGGGTACTGTGTGTAAGGTGGATAGAAAGGTGGATAAGGCATGTAGGTAGGGTAGGGGTTAAAGCTGGAAAAATCCGATGTGCCTCCCATCGGATACCCTGAACCCTGTGGGAAGGGTGGATAATGAGGTGGAAAACCATACCCCGAGGCCTGAACGCCTCCCTGAGACTCCCCTGTCCCTTCTTCCTCCATGCTCACATCCAGGTTCCCATCCCTCCTCTGATCCTCTTCCATAACCTCCCTCACATCTGAAGAACTTCCTCCTCTATCAGTCCCCCTTCTGCTAGCATCAAAAGACCTTCTAGGGTCCCTTGACACTCTTTCTCTGTTGGCTCTACAAGACATTGCCCTAGGCAATGTGGGAGGACGGGCGCTCGTGCCCTCATCCTCAGGTGGCACTCCGGTCAATCTTGCCGATCGACGGGTTCCTCTCATCCTATTTTCTGAAAAACAGTACACATCATACAAACATTAGCATCATATGGTTCATGTGGGCACACATGAACCCTCATCATATACATCACATAGCATAGCATATCATTAATGCACATGCACAAAGTCATGGCATTACACATCATCATACGAGACAGGACTCCGCATCCTATCCTAGTGGACATGATCTTCCTATTGTGCTTGACCTTCTAGAACATCTATGAGCCCGACACTCTAGGTCCGATCCTATGAACCTAGGGCTCTGATACCATTCTGTAACGACCCGAAAATCGGACCGCTACCGGCGCTAGGATCCAGGTCGACTTAAGGCCGCCGGGACCCGTAGCAAGCCTGACATGAAACCTGTAAACCTGTATAATCCCATACATGATCAACAATCATACATAAAAAAATTTAAACTTTTCTTTCCAACATCCAACTCAACATGAACATATACTGTACATAGTCATAATCATCATTATGATCCCTCTGTGGGATCTCATCAATGCCCCAATGGGCAAAATACATCATGAGATGAGTTGGCTTCCATCTGTATCATCAAATATCTAAGATCATGCATCAACAAGGGATTACAATACTCATAGGGTCAAGCACATCTATAACCTCAAAATACCTCATTGCATACATACTGTAATCTCTTACATTACATCATAGTACAATTGTCATGTCACATCTAACTATTACATAGACATACTTCAAAACTCTGGCTAACCTCCTGGTCTACCCTGTACCTGTACATCTGGGGTTAGGGGAGAGGGGTGAGCTACAAAGCCCAGTGAGTAGAATAGTGAAAACATATATTAAAATTTCATGCCATTATGTAATGCAACACATCACAACTAATCACATCTCGGATGGTATTGTCACCAATAGTCCTCTACATAGTCCAACTGTGCCGGGACGTAGAATGGGTACAACCGGTCTTTCTCTTAACATAACATATCATACAGTCCAACTGTGCCAGGGACGTAGAATGGGTACAATCTGGACTTCCTCTTACATCGTGCCAGGGACGTAGAATGGGTACAACCTGGACTTCCATACCATATCATGCCATAACATCATCATATCCTATGAGGACTAAAGGATCATCCAATAACCAATCCACATCATCATCATAAATGCAATGCAACATATTCGTGAATACTAATGCAACAACCTACTATATCTCATGGCATTCATGATGCATGGATCATGCTCAAAAATTCATATTTCATTTATTTTAAAACTTAAGGTTTATTCCACTCACTTCTGGCTAGCTCTGATAAACTCTGTAGCAGCTGGCTCACTGCTGAGGTCCTCGGTTCCTCGGGTCCGAACCTACACAGGTGGACTCCAATGAGGGACCAAACATACATAAACATAACTCTAACATACTCCCCAAAAACCCCCTAAAACATCCTGAAAACATCACATAAAAACATGCAAGAAATGGCTGGACAGGGCACTTTCGGCGGCAGGTTCGGCGGCCGAAATTCCCTCCAGAGCCGAAAGTCAGGCAGGTTCGGCGGCACCTTCGGCGGCCGAAACTCCCAGACAGAGGCGAAACTCATCCATGTTCGGCGGCACCTTCGGCGGCCGAAAGTCCCAGACAGAGACGAAAGTCTCTTTTCGGGGGCAACTTCGGCAGCCGAAAGGCCTGCCTCCCCAGCCATGTTCGGCGGCCGAAAGCTCCTTCGGCTGCCGAACCTGGTTTCTGCCAAAGGGCAGAAACTTGGCTCCCTTATGCATTTTTGCCTCCAAACTCACCAATCATGCATAAACTTGTTCTAAAACATGCATACATATCATACATCACACCTAGGGGTCTCAAACTATCATATACCCCAACTACAACACTTCAAACACACAAAAACAACATACATTGCTCAAATCATCATCAAAACCCATAAACTCATCAACAAGCCTAAACATGCATCTCTACCCATAAAACAACTTAATGCTTGTTTAAAACTCATAACAAGGGTGGATCCGAGCTTACCTCTTGAAGAAACGAGAGGAAAGGCGATCCTAGCTTGGAGATGGAGAGATTGAGCTCTTTGAACCTCCAAGTACCCAAAACTTGCTCTTTACTCACAGATCTTCAAAACAGAAGTTAAAACCCGTGAAAAACATGGAAGATCTAAGGAAAACACTCAAGATCGAGGGAGGGGTGGCGGAGACTCACCTTGGCCGACAACGGGGAAGAAAAAGCTCGCCCGTGCGGACCTAAGGGACCCTTTTATAGGTGGCTGGCCAGGCCACGTTCGGGGGCCGAATGTGCCTCCGCATGCATGCCATGTTCGGCGGCCGAACTTGAGGTTCGGCGGCCGAACCTGGACTGCCCTCACTCATGCTTTCGGGGGCCTAACGTGCCTCCAAAACGCATGCATGTTCGGCGGCCGAACTTGACTTTCGGCGGCCGAACCTGGGTTTTCCTCCAAAGACTTTTCATGCAAAAACTCATTAAATTTTCATACTTAAAACCGTGAAATACCTTAAAACATTTTATGAAAACATGTTTATACCCTACTAGAGGCTTCCGACATCCGAGATTCCACCGGACGGTAGGAATTCCGATACCGGAGTCTAGCCGGGTATTACAGGTGGCATAACATGGGTTGAGTTGGCTAAACATAATCATCAATAAACATTAAGATCATGTATCGAAAAGGGATTACAATATACTATGGTCAAGCACACTTCTAAACCTCAATATCGTTACATTACATATCTATACATCATTATACAAATTGTCATGTCCACATTCTAACTATTACATACACAAGACTTCATTACTCTTGCTGACCTCCTGGTCTACCCTGTACCTGCAAGCCTGGGGGTTAAGGGAGAGGGGTGAGCTACAAGAGCCCAGTGAGCAGAATAATAAAACATTTGAAACATATGATAACATGAAATGCATCACATCACAGCTAATCACATCAAGGATGAATTTGTCACCAATAGTCCTCTACATGGTCCAACTGTGCCAGGGGCGTAGAATGGGTCTCACTGGTCTTTCTCTTACATAATCATAACATAGCATAGCATAACATTCCAACTGTGCCAGGGGCGTAGAATGGGCCTCACTGGTCTTTCTCTTACATGGTGCCAGGGGCGTAGAATGGGCCTCACTGGTCTTCCGTACCGTATCATCATCATATCATAACATATGAGGACTAAAGGATCATTCAACATTCATCCGCATCATCAACATATTATGCAATGCAACATATTCGTGAGTTCTAATGCAAGCACCCTATTATATCTCATGGCATTCATGATGCGTGAATCATGCTAAAACTGGTTTATTTATTTAAAAGCATAAGAGTTATTCCACTCACCTCTGGCTGAAGCTCTACTGACTCAGAAGCAGCTGAACTCACTGCTGGGGTCCTCGGTTCCTCGGGTCCGAACCTACACAGGTGGACTCAAATGAGGGACCAAACATACAAGAACATAACTCTAAACTATTCCCCAAAAACCCCCTAGAACATCATGAAACAACCATAGAAAAATATGCAAAAGAGGGCTGGACAGGGCACTTTCGGCGGCAGGTTCGGCGGCCGAAACTCCCAGACAGAGGCGAAACTCATGCATGTTCGGCGGCACTTTCGGCGGCCGAAACTCCCAGACAGAGATGAAAGTCTCCTTTCGGGGGCAAGCTTCGGCAGCCGAAGGCTGCTTCCACAAGCATGTTCGGCGGCCGAAAGTTCCTTCGGCTGCCGAACCTGGTTTCTCCCTTAGTGGCAGAAACTCAGCTCTCCCATGCATATACGCCTCCAAAATGACCCAAACATGCATAAACCTATTCTACAACACACATACATAATCATACCAGCTCCTAGGGGCTTCAAACCATCCTAAACCCCATCTACAACACATCAAACATGCATTGGTAAGCCACATTAATCAAAAACACAACATAACTCAAAAACCTAACTATGAGCTAAACATGCATTCTACCCCATAGATCTTCATAAAACTGACTTAAAACATGCAATGGGCTTAAGATCGGCTCTTACCTCTTGAAGATCGAGAGAGAGACGACCTAATCTTGGAGATGGGAGATTTTTAACTTCCTTGGGTCTCCAAGCTCAAAACTTGCTCAAAACTTGAAAATTTTCAAAACAAGATGAAAACTTGTGAAAATCGTGAAAGATTTGAAGGAAGAACTCAAAGATTGGTGAGGGACGGCGGAGAGCTCACCTTGGCCGACAATGGGGAGAAAAACTCGCCCGTTTTCGGCTAAGGGACCCTTTTATAGTGGCTGGCCAGGCCACGTTCGGGGGTCGAACGTGCCTCCGCATGCATGCCATGTTCGGCGGCCGAACTTGAGGTTCGGCGGCCGAACCTGGACTTCCCTCACTTATGCCTTCGGGGGCCTAAGGCACACCCGAAATGCCTGCATGCTCGGCGGCCGAACCTGGGTTTTCCTCCAAGGTTATTTTCATGCAAAAAAACTCATTTCCATCTTGCTTAAAACCGTAAAATACATTAAAACATTTTATGAAAACATGGTTTTACCCTTCTAGAGGTCTCCGACATCCGAGATTCCACCGGACGGTAGGAATTCCGATACCGGAGTCTAGCCGGATATTACACATACTCATTTTAAATATATTATATTTTATTAAATATTAAGAGATGTTTAGGGAGATTTCTTGAAAATAAGATAAAATTAAATAGATTTATATTAGTCAATTTATATATTATTACAATTTAAAAAAGAAAAATAAACAATAATTTTGGAACAATTAAAAAAAAAGGATAAAAATAATGAGAAAGAGAGAATAAAATATTTTTTTTAGAAAATAAATGTGACTTAAATAAAATAGATTTATTGAGTAGCATTTTTCTAGTTAAGTGCAATACAATTTACAATTTATCTTTTTTTTTTTGCATTTTAAATTATAATGAAGGTATTATTTATCTTTTATAATTTTTTTTGAAATGGGAATTTGGGGATGGAGAAATAGAACCTGAAATCTCTCAGATTTACTCAGATATATTTACCACTAGATTAAGTCTATAAGTGTTATCTTTTATAATTTATAAGCAAATTTTCTTTTTTAAAAAGTTATCTATGTATCAAATATACTTATATTATATAGTATATCAATATAATATAAAATATCTCGATATAATGTTGGAGACTGGATTAACGTTAAGACATGAACCAAAATAAGACTTCAAAATCTATAGTAAATTTTAATATTTCTGAATTCTAAATTAAACCGTACTTATTAAAAAAGTTTACCTCACTAAGTACACAACAAAACTATAAAGGGATTTTAATTTAACTATAATATCCGATAGACCTAAGTAATCAAAGGAGTCTAAATTAACTTGTTGTATATTATTCATTATTATTAGAAAAAAATATAAAAAAAATATCACGTGATTTCACTTACTTCAGAATTTATAGTTTATTTTGTATCAAAATGATATCTCGTATTTTAACACTATCAAAATATATTTAATATAACAATTTATATATAACTTTTAATTATTATTTTTCTTAATATTTTAATTAAAAGAATTAAATTATTAACTTCTTAATATCATTAAATATTGCTGATGTAGTAATTTACATATAATTTTTGATTTTTTTTTAAAAAAATTATTAATTAAAAATAATAATAAGTATGTTTCCCACTTCAAATATCAGAATTTTACTATCATTTGCTAACAAAAACAAACCACAAAATACCACTGTGATAAAAAATAAATCACAAATGCTGAAGTGAAAAATTAATAAAATTATGTAATACGTTTTTACATTTTTCTCTTATTATTAATTAATACAAATGTAGAAAAGATATTTGAATAATGAAATAAATAAATAATAAAAACTAAAGAATGTAGTACTTTATAAAAAAAAATACAAGTTAGACTCTAAAAAGAATATTGTTATTTTGGAACTTGGAAAAAAATATTTTCTTTCTACAACTATATATAATTATTAATTCAATTGAAATTATTCTAAATTTAGGAATAAAAAAAATATATGTATTAATATAATGTTTTTCTTTGAAATATTGAATTATTTTTTCACTTATTAAAATAAAATAAAAAATTTAACAGAAAAATGTTTACTAGATAAAAGAGATTGATGAATTCGAGTATTAGTAATCAGTATAACATAAAATTAGTAATAATAATTTTAATTGAATTATTTGTTAATAAAATTACATTCCTTAATATACTAATTTATATTTAAATAAAAATCAATAAACTATAATGTAATAAATGTACTATAGATATTTTCATAATTTTGATTTATACTCGCTTTAGTTTCGTAGTTTTTTTACTTATAATAAAAATATTATATTATATGGCTGCAAACTATAGTATAAAATAAATATATTACAATAAAAAAAAATAAAGCATACCAACTATAGACTCATTAGCTTGGGTGTAGTGACTATGTGAGACACATGCTTGAAAGAAAGGAATGTAACATATAGTAAATCATAATTTTTTATAAGAATTTAAATCTATTTTACTGAAAATTTATCAAATAATATGCAAAAATTAAAAATAATAGTAAATTAAATCACATAATTTTTATTGAGGATAAATTAAAAAATCAATATAAAGTTTATTATTCTCTGAAAAAAAAAAAAGAAAGCTTGAAAGACGAAGCCCAAGCGAAGGCCCAAATTGAGCCCAAAATTTGAAGTCCATACCCAAAATTTATAATTTATAAACCCTAAAAAAGGAGGAAAAACCAAAATAAAACCCTAATTTGCCTCTCTCCATGCTATAAATTCTACACTTTTGACTCCGTTTACCCTCTAAACCCTCTCTCTGCCTCTTCCTTCGCGTTTGCCTCTCCAAGTACCTCACTCGTACCCTAACCAGAGCAACAATGGCTGTCGAGGGTTTGGTACTTCGCGGCACCATGAGGGCCCATACTGACCAGGTCACTGCCATCGCCACCCCGATTGACAACCCCGACATGATTGTCACCTCCTCCCGCGACAAATCCATTATCCTCTGGCAACTCACCAAGGAGGAGAAGACTTACGGGGTTCCCCGCCGCCGCCTCACTGGCCATTCCCACTTTGTCCAGGATGTCGTCCTCTCTTCCGATGGTCAGTTTGCCCTTTCCGGCTCATGGGACGGTGAGCTCCGCCTTTGGGATCTCGCTACTGGTGTCTCTGCTCGCAGATTTGTTGGACATACTAAGGATGTGCTTTCTGTGGCTTTCTCCATTGATAACCGTCAGATTGTGTCGGCTTCCCGTGACCGTACTATTAAGCTATGGAATACTCTTGGGGAGTGCAAGTACACAATCCAAGATGGTGATGCTCATTCTGATTGGGTGAGCTGCGTCCGCTTCAGCCCCAATACTCTTCAGCCCACTATTGTTTCTGCTTCTTGGGACCGCACTGTGAAGGTGTGGAATTTGACCAACTGCAAGCTAAGGTGCACTTTGGCTGGTCATGGTGGTTATGTGAACACTGTTGCTGTGTCACCTGACGGGTCATTGTGCGCGAGTGGAGGGAAAGATGGTGTGATTCTGCTGTGGGATTTGGCAGAGGGGAAGAGGCTTTACAGCTTGGATGCAGGTGCAGTTATTAATGCTTTGTGTTTCAGTCCCAACAGGTATTGGCTCTGTGCAGCCACTGAACATAGTATCAAGATCTGGGATCTGGAGAGCAAGAGCATTGTAGAGGACTTGAAGGTCGATCTCAAGGCCGAGGCTGAGAAATCTGAGGGCAGTACCGCTACTGCTACCAGCGCCAAAAAGAAGGTATATTCCCTTTGCTTATTTATTGATGTATTTTACTTCAATTTGCTGGTTTTGTCAGTTTTCTTTACTTTATGCAAGATGGCTTTTTGGTTAATTATATATATATATATATATTGGATGCTTTGTTTATGTATTGATTATTATGTGGTATATTGGATATGTTTGGTTAGGTGGTGATGTTATTTGGGTGCATGCTCTGTCCGCTTTATGTTTTGCTGTTTTTTCATTGATCACATAGGGATAATGTATTTTGCTTAGCGAGAAATGCACGGACAATGTTTGCATGAGATCTATTTTTGTAATATTTATGATGTACTTGTTGCTTATCTTCTTACTTGAAATATCTGCATGTATTATGGCTCTGAATTTTTCAGATGTAGCTCATCTATTTTGAGGTTTTTGAAAATTTTTCTTCTTAGTTTAGACAGCAATCTATGATACTTGAGAAAAAAATTCTTAGCATTTGTGAATTCACTAATCAAGAATGATGTGCACTTGTGGTTAATGTTATTGTATTTGTAGTGGATGTTCATCCAGATTCGGCTTTTTTATTTATAGTTCCCATTTCTTGGATTAATTTGCAAGTTCACTTTCTCTCATATTCAAGCTTTACCAATCCCTGCTGCTGTATGAACAATATCCTTACATGAATTTTTTTATATATTTTTTGCTTAAATCTATTGCATGTATAATTATGAAAACCCCTTTGTATTATATGAACTCCTACCAACTGTTGAAGGATGTGATTATGCATAATGTACTGTCAATTCCATTGGTTTGTCACTGGATTTAGTGGAGGGCCACCATGTGTTCTTGCTGCTGTCAGATTCATCTGTAGTAAAGTTTTTTATTTTGTTATTTTGAATTAAGGTGGAAAATTTACCAGACCTATTATTAACAAACCGTAAATTTTGTTTATGGGGAACCATAAGCTTAAGTTCTTTCAAGCTTTAAGGATTTCTACAATGATAATTATCAAGCAATTGTTTACTATATTGTTTTTTATTTTTTTTTCCAGAACATCTATTGCACAAGCTTGAGCTGGAGTGCAGATGGAAGCACTTTGTTCAGTGGTTATACAGATGGAGTTATCAGAGTGTGGGGGATTGGACGCTTTTAGGAAGCTTTGATTTTAGCAGTGCAGATTCCATTTTTTCTTTTTTGAACGCTAAACAAATGATTTTCTTTGTAGCAGTTGAAAACCTATTTAAAATTTTGTTGGAAGTGTTGGATCTTTGGTTGTCTCTTTAAGTTGGATACTATGTATGGCTTTGAGTTGAGGCCTCTGTTTTGATTTTGGATCACATATCAGATCTTCTGGATTTCATATTAGATGATATATTGGATTCATAATTGAGACTTAACGTGTAATCACAAAAATTTATAACTACAATGGTGATTTCATGGAGGTAATTCTATGGCAAGTCAATCAAGATACATGAATTTTTGTGATTGTAGATTCTATAAACGTGGAAAAAAAACCATCAAACGACTTTCATTGGCTGTTGAATATGTTTATAAGTTAATTTTCATTGGCTTGCCATTTGGAGTCACTCCTCACGGGAGTACATTGTTAAGAGGGGAGATGACATTCAACCAAGCATTTTCGAATTAGAAGACCAATTTCTTTTGAATTTTGTACTGAATGACATTAAAGAATAAAGCAATGGCACAAAAGTATACGCAAGTCTATCTTGATTTTATACTAAGTGTATTCCCTTGCCCTTTGTTTAGATATTTAATTGTAAGAGGAAAATGAAGAATAATCAAAAAGGAAAAATGAAAAGAAAAATAGAATATAAATTTAATGTACTTTATTGTGTTTGAAAAAATCTGAAAGCTTTTTATTTTATTCTCTATTTCTCTCAATTCAAATAAAACAGTAATGTTTTAATGCACTAGTAACTTGAATTAACTATTCAAAGATGAAAGTCAATTGATTTTAAAAATTAAGAGACATGTTAATTTTGACATAAATTAAAAATTAAAAGTTAAAAAAAAATTATCCAAGAGAATGGAAGCATTTTTTTAGAGTTTTAAAATATAATATATTTTCCTTATTTGACTGAAAAAACTAAAGACTCATGACATATACATTAAATTTAGCATAATTTAGGAATAAAGAAATTTTCCTAAATAAATCTTTAAGTGCGATTCTTAACCTTAAAATTTTAAACTGAATTGAAATACTAATATGATTGAACTGAATCAAATTGAAGTAAATCGATTTGGTTTTAAAAATCAACTCTTCCATTCCATTTCCTCTTTTTCATATTTTTTCACAAATACACAATCTTCCCAACCTCAGCAACAAAGCCATACTCAGTCGATTAAGGTAGTGGCAGTGTAGACAACCCTGTAGGGTAGGTCTATGAAGGGTAGCGAGTGCAATGGAGGATGAGAGGGTTAGAGATATACACTTTAGAATAAAATTATCTTACCGTCATCGAATGTCTCATTAGTAATGGTTCGTCCAGTTTATACTGTTACTTATATTTATCTTTACTGATTAGTATAGAGTTGCTAACTAGTAGAATGACGAGTTACATACCATATAATATGAAATGTCTAGAAAGACATATAGATATTTATATTGATAAGTAATCTAAACTAGTGATATTTAAATGAGGAATATACAGAGTTTACTTTTGTCATTGTTTATTTATCTAAATTATAATAATGTATATAATTTTTAGACATGAAATAACACTTATTTCATATATAGGTATTTTGAGTTTAATACCACCTAAATATTTATATTATGTATGGATATACAGTGAGTATTGTCTTAACTTAGTCATATGTAGTTATAAGGTATTAAACAAGATGAGATTTTTCACTCTGGATAAATAGGCAAAATTTTATGATTGAATTAATTATTCTTGATTCTTAAAGTTTCTGATCAGGATGACGTGATTTAATAAAAAAAAGAGAATTTTTTATTATACGTCAAACTTATCAAAAATTGAAATTAATTGTTGATCATATAATTCGATATATTAAGATTTGATATTACCATATCCCTAGCTTGAATTGAGATTTTATAAAGAAAGAATTTGAGTGCATAATAATTTGTGATTAAGGTTAAAAATGGTATAAATAAAATTTTTATTAATTGGATAGCCGTAACCAACCTAATTATGATTTATAAAAATTTGAGAGATATTTGAAATGTTATTTTGAATTAATAAGAAATTTTTTTTTCTATTGTGATTAGCTATGAAGCCAATGGATTACACATATAACATCAACCTTCACAAACTAAATTAAAAAGACTAATTAATTAAATTAATAAATTTAATTTATAATATAATTGTAAAAAAGTCCTTTATTTAAACTAAATTCAATATGAATTATATAATTTTATATTTTATTTATGTCTCATAAATGTAATTAATGAATTAATTGATTAATTAATTTAGTGATGATTAAATTGATTTAATCAATGATTAATAATATATAATTGTTGCATGTTAATTACATAACCAAGAAATCCAATTCATTTATTCTAAATGTCCCAAATACAGATTTATGAGTTTCTAATCCCTAAATGAATATATTTTCCCTAGTTTATGAAGAAGAGACCAAAAGAAAAAGCAATCTTCTTCTTCTCTTTAAGTTGGACGATAGCATAGTAGTATGAAAAATCTCTTTCTTCCACCATTAAAGCTCTCAAAGAAATATACCGTTGAGAGGAAAAATTGCTTTTTAATGCTTTTTAATCCACCAAGTATTGAGAAGATATTTCCACTATCTTTAAAGGAAGATTTGGCCTAGTCAAAAGGAAGGTAGACGCTTCATCTCTTCACAACAAGTTGTTGAAGATTTGGTGGTGTGAACGGGCTTTCGAGGATTTGCAATTGGAAGTCTAGCATTCCACTTTTGAAAGGTCTATAAGAGATAATGAATCTTGATGAATTGAGATTCAAGAGAAAGGCCAAATGTGGACACCTAGATAGAGATTTGATTTAATGGGACGACCATTGATCCATAATTAGTTTTGTTAGATCCTTTCATGCTTGATTTTGTGGAAGAGAACTTGTAAAATAAAAAAAGACGTCAGGGATTCGATCCACTGGAGATATCTCCGGTGAAAACCCTCCGACGCTCAAGTTAAATAAAGAATTATACGAGATTCGTTCATATAAAGATAAAATAAATAATAAAGCATTCAAAAGGAATTTACAGAAGGACTGTATTTTAAGGATGTGAATATACGAGAGAGAGATTAACTTTCGGAGAGCTAGTCCTTGAGAGAGAACCCTCTGAGAGAGATTGGTTCAGAATATTTATACTTTCAATTTCTTGCCTTACGTCCCATCAGATTATATGGTAGCGTGTTATGTAGGGGTGAGCATTCGGTCGGTTCGGTTCAAAATCGAACCGAATAAATCGAAAATAGAAAACCGAAATTTTAGTGTTTATGAAAACTGAACCGAACCGATTTTGATCAGAAACTGAATCAAATCGAACCGATCTGATTCAATTTGATTCGGTTCGGTTGGTTTTTTCGGTTTGAACCGAATACTGCTCACCCTAGTGTTATGGCATGTATGTCAGGCGGCTGGTAATCGACTAATTAATGTAGAGCTGTTTAGTTTATACTCTTTGGCAGGTGTGTCAGGCGGCTGAACAGTCTTTCCGCACGTGCATTTATTATTTCGGAGAGAGCTAGAGGATTGACCATCACATTGGAGGTTGGCGTCTTACTTTGGTTTTATCAAGTTAAGCCCAATTCATCTGACCTATATAAAGGTAGATTCCTTTCGGTTATTGAAATTGATTATTCCTGTATTCAATTGTCTTGTTGGTGGCATGAGTTTTGAAGTGGTCGGACAGGTCGTTCAGGGCATTGGTAAAGTCTGGAGAGCCGGAAGTCTGATATTCGTATTCTATTAGTCGGATTTTTCTACTGTCCGGTCAGACTTGAATGGGCCGTTTATAGAACCTTTTCATATCTTGTATATACGTATCACGATCTAATGAGCCCTATTTTTTTATATGTTATCAAAACCTGAACTTAGCTTTAGAAGAGGCGTCTTCATGCGGGAGGTTGGTCAACATCATTACCTCATCCAATTCTCCCATGAGGTCGATTTTAAGCGTATATGAATGGATGCTTGTGGACTTTCAATAATGCTTGGTTGGTTCTCCATCATTAATCTTCTTGTGGATTATTGTAATGAAGCATCAACTATGTTGCTTGGAAGCTTTGTATGGAGGTTTATTGCCTATGATTTGGCTGCTGCCACTAGAGGATGACAATCTTATCTTTGATTAAGTGTTGAGACTGTGAATCCGAAAGCCCTTAAAGAGGTTGAAGAAGAGGTTCAGGTTATACTCAGCAGACATGAAGAGCAGTATTATGAAAGGTTATTGATGGTGCTTTGGGGTTGGCTCAAAGAGGTTGAGGACCATGGTTATGAGTTGATGTGAGGCAGACTTCTTCCATGTGTAACAGGTGGCTTCGTGACAGGCTTAGAGCTGCTGTGGTTCGCGGTGATGATTCTACTTTGAAAAAATTTTGAATTGGAGGATGATGTTACTATGCTACACGATCCCAGCATTGTCTTGGATTTTATGGGAGTTTTGAAAGATTCAGAAGGCAGGAATCCTCGAATATTATAATCCAATTATCCAAAAGGTCTTTTTTCCCATGTGTTATCATTGGAGATTTAATGACATGCTTAGCATTGATGACATGTTTAGTATTGAAGATAAAGAAGGGGAGCTTCTCATCTCGAGTATGTTTTGAGGGATTTCAGAGAAACTATAGATGATTGTTGTTAGATCTCTCTTCAGGTGGAAATTCCTTTATGTAGGAACGGAGTAGAGGCTCAATGTCATATGGACAGACAACCTAATCTTGATTGGATCTTTATGGTAATTGTAAGCTTTGCTCTTCAATCTTATGGCTTCAACCTCACCTGGTATGAAAAGGTTAGAAGGGTTAGATTTGAGAATTTTTTATTATCTTATCCTAATGTTTTTAAGGTGATAAGCGAGGTTTGAGAGGATTATCAAGGGGATGATATTCTGTTTAGGCTTAAATTTCGTATGCAACACTTGCAGAGTTATCCCTTCCTGGTAATTAGGGGTGTAAATGAACCAAACCGTTCGTGAGCTATTCGAGGTTCGATTCGATAAAAGCTCGACCGAGCTTGACTCGATTTCTAAACGAGCCAAGTTCGAGCTTAATTTTTAGGCTCGTTTGGTAAACGAGATAAGCTTAAGCTCCATAGTATTCGGCTCGTTAAGGCTTGTGAGCTCGGCTTGTTTCTGAGTTCATGAGCAGGCTCGCGAATAGGCTCGTGAACAGTCTCGTTAAGTAAACTGAAATTACTATCATAAGAGAAATAAACTCAAACCCTGCATATACTTTCATGAACCAAATTTAAATTTTTTAAAATTCAGCTCTATATAGTTTAGTTACACTCTTAAACTTGCATATATTTGAATCATTAAGATTTAAAAACTCATCTTTATAAGTTTACATGCTAATTTGTAGATATACTTATTTAACTAAAATTATTTTAGTTTTAAACTAAAACTCATTATACATATAAATAAATTAAATTACTCGTGAACTATTCGAGACTCAGCTCGATAAAAGCTCGACTCGTCTAAGCTCGTTTGCTAAACGAGCCAAGCTTGAGCTTCTTAATACTCGGCTCGAGTTCGATATGAGTAAAACTCAAATTCGGCTCGAGCTCGAAAAAATTTTAACGAACCAAGTTTAAACTCTTCAAAGCTCGGCTCGACTCGGTTCGTTTATACCCCTACTGGTAATTTGAGAAAGGAAATCAAAACCATCCATAAGGAGCTTAATACAATCATAGATAAAAAAAAATGATGACATTTTTGCTCACTTTGAGTTTAGTCTCAAGCAGGACTTGAATCATATATTGATAGATGGGAAGGTTTACGGAAAGTAGTGGGTTCTAAAGCAAGCTAATATAGCTGCTCATCTCATGTCTGAGATAGCCATATGCTATGCTTGTCTTAAAGTTTGCTATGTTTTAATTCAATATGTTACTCCTTTATGAGCCATATGCTAACAAAAAGGAGGAAAGAAGTAAGAATCTTATGAAGGGCAAAAATGTACATACAATTTCAGCAAAATCCCTCATTTCAGGTGATAAATCTGACTTCTTTCCTCTATATTTCCCAACACACTCTCTCTCTCTCTCTCTCAATAAGGAAGCCTATTTAACTCTATTTGCAAAAAATTCACAAGCCTCGGCATCTATTGAAAAAAATCATACCTCCCAAAATTCAGACTTCAGCCCTCTTTGAGCTGCATGAATATCTCTATACATAGGTTCCTCAAAGCCCTGGTGGGAGGACCTCAGTGTCCTCATGAACTCCAACACTTGTACTGACAGATTCCATAACCAGGTGACAAGGATTGGTTGGCATACTACTTGTACCACTTGACTGTATTTCACAACATGATAGAGTTTTTGATGATCTACCGTTGCAGCATTGCTTTACTCCCTTGGCCAGCGACCTTGATCTCTTTTTCACACGGGGAAGATTGTTAGGCTGTCCACCACTTCTAGTGAAAACTTGACCCCTCTTTTGCTGTTTGTCGTGCAATAAGCTAGCAAGGGTAATGTCACTAGTCTCAAGATCATCATCATGATCGATCGGTTGTCTCATTGGCTCCTGTGGAGCATCTGTCCAACAATTGGCCATGTCTACCATATTGGGTTCATCTGACAAAACATTTTCTGCCAATCCACCACTGCAGTGTGTCTGAACTTCACCATCTTTCACGAGGGATGACCTTTTATTGTGATCATTATGTTGATCTACTCTTTTGGACACCGAATCAGACCCCATGTACAAAGGAGGGGAAGTCTGATCTAGATTTTTAACAACCTGAAGCCTTTTCTTCTTTGATATACTTTGGCAAAAGGAAGCAAGTGTAACATCATCCTCATCATTTGTCTCTAAAACCTGCTTATTACAAGATTTCTTATCTGCATTTTTAACAACTTGAAGCCTTCTCTTCTTTGCTGTATTTTGACAAAAGGAAGCAAGCATACCATCATCCTCATCATTCATTTCTAAAACATGCTTAGAACGAGATTTGCTCAGTTTTGGCTTTCTATGCCCATCATGCTGACAAGGAATTGACTCAACGTAATTGCATTGCCCTGATAGTTCAGTGCGGCTTTTGCTCATGCAATGCGGAGTCTTTCTGGCCTTAATCAACGAGATGCCATCCAAAGAAGACTTACCAACACCTTCACCATTATCTACCCTCGATTCAATTTCCATCAGTGCCTTCCCTTTCAAGGACAGATTGGTGACATCCTTGCTGGAAACATCAGGCTGACCAACTGTTTCACCATGATCATCGTTTATTACCAAGACATTTGAAACCTGATGATCATGATCCAATTCAGTGACATTAGTTATAGCAATGGATCTCTCTTCTTCACCCGTGCTAGTACACACGTTTGAATCAGAATGCTGTTCTTGATCTCGTATTTCCTCACTTGGTGTTCCACTTTCCCGACCAGAGGTCTTCAAACCATCTACATTTGTCATCCCTAATTCCAAGCATTCAGGGTGTCTATTGCCGTAGGTTTCAAAAAGCATATTTCTTTTCAGATGTAATTTAGGAAGTTTTCTCTTCTTTCTAATATCACCACCTTCGTCACCAATTACATCTTGTGATGGTTTCATAAGACAATTCTTTTCTGAAGAAGATTTTATCCATTTCTCAACTTCAATGCCATTAGTCACCCCAGGGTCCTGCATATTGCTGCATTCCACAAGGGAAAAAAAAAAGGAAATGTAAAAATTGGAGTAGATATTTAATCCTCAACATTAAAGCACATAACACAAAAAAAAAAATCTTGAAATTCCCACATAACAACAAGAAGCAACTAGCATCAATGAAAGCATACCTGGCTGCAGCATTTGTTTCCTTTCCAGAAACTCCCCCTTCTCTGCAAGAAGGGGAACATCAATATCAAATTAAATAGCATATGCAGTTGAGAGCAGAGTGCGGTGACTTTTCTTTTTTTAAAAGAAAAAAAAATAGAGGGGGGGAGAGAATAGATTCAAATACCTGGTTTTCCTTTTTCGCTTCCTGGATTGACTTGTTTTTTCAGATCCAGATACTGAGGTTATCATTGATGATGGAACAAAATCATGAGGACCAAGTGCAGGGCGTTCTGATTCACGGTCCACAAAGTTACCTATAATTGCAACTTTCTGTGTTTTTCTTGCTGCTTGTAGCAAAGGGACCTCATGAGGAAGTAACACCTTCCATCTCCTGATCACACAGAAAAGCCAGTCAAAATGAAGCTCAGACAAAAATTGGCACAGAAATGATACACATTATTTAAACATAATATTTTTGGGGCCTTAAATCTGCCTGTTAGAATCCAAACTTAATACCTCCTACATTGGCTATCTGTACGTGGTGGGAGACATTTAGCAATCTTGGCCCAGCAATATCCATATTCTTCAATTGCTGCTTTTAGCCTTGTATCCTCTTCTTCAGTCCATTGGTCCATATTCAAAGAAGGATCTTCACTATTAACCCATCTGCCACGGGAATACAAGTCAATATAAATGGCCATAGTAAAGGAATCTACAACAACTTTGAACTTGTTCTACAATACCTTTCCCTACATTGTGTAGCAGTTCGCTCTGGCACAAATCGAGCTATTTTGTTCCAGTTCTTTGGACCAAAAAGCATGACAGCTACTTTCAGGCGCTTTCTTTCATCCAAGGTCCATCTCCCTTTCCTGCCCTTGTCTGGATGTATGGATTTCTTCCATCTACATATATGAGATATCATGTGGACACAGGTCATTTCACTGATTGAACTTAAAAGCTACAAAAGAATCAGGTACAAAAGAAATTCATCAAAGCAGGCATACTTGCTAAATGATTAAAAGATAGCAGTACAAAGCAATTTTGGAGATGAAGCAATTCAAGGACTATGTTTATGACAAAGACACTTCTCATGTAAGAACAATGAAGCCATAGAAGAACAAGAAAGGTTTACCGAAAGCCACTTGAGCCATGAAAAAAGACTTTTACAATAAGCAATATAAATGAAACTAGAGAGGCTTTTTAAGGAGGAGCACTACTGGGGGAATAGCATATATCATATCAATAGTTTCCTTTTATTTCCCCCCTCCACACTTCTTTTTTAGGAAAAAAGGAAATAGTCTAATAGTCTTGAAATCATAAAATGCATGATGGAATTTTTTAGATTATAACAAAATGATTTAGAAAAATAAATATAAAATCACTATGTAGACATGAGTAACTTGTCTTGGATGCAAGTTGGGCCACTAGGCCTACTCCTGAAGATTTCAAAAGTTATGTACGAGTAGAACTCATTGAAAATTACAGGGTAAAAAATGAGACAAAATGTGAAAATAAAATTTAGCCATGGACATCACCAAAATATTAGGATTTCTGAAATTCAAAGATATGTCCTAATCCATGGATTGAATCTTTAACTCAAAAGGTTTGTACTCATTTACCACTGATTTAAAGCCAACTTTGAAATACAAAAAAAAGGTAAGATCCTCATCTCATTAAACTGACAAATTTCACACCTGACCTCCTAGATGGGATTTCAAATTGTTTATTTTTTTGGGGATTGTAGTGAAAGGATTTGGCCAAATTCATGGATTCTATCCTCATTTAGTCATACCAACAACTGAATTTCTAAATTCATACATTTTTTCAGTTCATTCACCCCAAATCCCTCACAAAGAAAACATTCCCTCATTAATATTAGGAAGAGAAATCCATTATTTAATTGAACTGGATGATGCTAATAAATACCCTTCCATCCTACACATATAATGAAACAGAGCCTTCATGAAACTACTAACATGTGACCAAAAATTAAACCTTCACTCTATATGGTATGGTAAGCAAAGCTTCTGAGGTTTAAAATGAATCAAGTTTGCATACGCTTTTTCCATCATAGTTTTTGATCCGCACGCTGGAACCAGAATGATAGTAGAGACGCTCAAGGTTGATATTCAATTCAATCATCAATTCATCATTACACTGAGCTAATAAATTAGATCTCAAAACATATACAAGTGAGCTTGAAATTGAGCTAAAATTGGTGTGTTAATTTTTACATGTAAAATATTTAAAATATTAATTTAATATGATGCATAATATGAAAAAAATATTTGAAAACCCAATTAAGTTCATGAGCTAATGAAGTCAAGTATCATAATAATGAGTAATGAATAGAAATAGTTGTTAATTTGTTTAAGCCCTAATACTTTCAATGCGTAGAAGCAGACCCAGCCATGCTCAGGTTTAGGCCTGATTACTAGCTCTAGTTCCCTATGCAAGTGGCTACTTTCGCAGCTTTGAAATCAACAAAAAATTGTTACCAATGATATTTCATGCATTAGGCGACATCACATTACCAGATATGGACCGAAACAGCCTCAAAAAGCCTATGTTCCCTAGCATAAATCACCCAAAACTGGTCCTAATTAGTTAAAATTGTTTGCAAACAGTCCAGTCCAGTGTCAGGGGTTATTTTCAAATTTTCATTTAGACCTGATCACTAGCTGGGCTGGGCTGGAGTGGGCCCAACACAGGATGAGATTTTATTATCTAGACTGGCGCCAGCCAGCCTGCTGGATGTTTGTACCTAGTATTTTGCTTATGTAAATCCATTTGAATCAAATTTATATACAAGGGTAATTTATAGTATAGTTCTTGAAATTTAGCAAAACCCACAACTTAGTCCCTATTGTTCTAATAGTAAACAATTTAGTCCCTGAGTTTTTATTTTATTAACAAAATAGTTCTTTTGTTATTGTTAGTCAACTGTAAATTGAAAAGATCAACAGAGAACTTTAACTATTTTGCAAGGACTAAGTTGTAGATTTGTTGAACTTTAGGGACTATATTATAATTACCCTAAATATAATTACATTCTATTTCTTGAGCAGGTAGGCCAGGATTGCCCTGGAAAAATGACAAAGAACTATATTATAAATTACCCTAAATATAATTACATTCTATTTCCCGTCAATCCAGGCAAGTCCCAAGCCATAGACACTTCTTTTTCTTTTGTCAGAGATGTTCATTGTAACCCAAACAGCATTAAGAAATTCATCACCTAAAAGGCATCAAGTTAACTAATTATCAAAATAAATAATACTATGAAGTGCAAACTGACCTATTCGAGCATTGAGTACCAGTCCGTCCTTCCAAAGTGGAAGCCACAGACTGCCAATCGTGTTCACCATAGATTCCTACAGCATTGTGAAGTTGAGCGTCCTCTTCCTCCGTCCACTCCTTCCTTATTATGTGAGCATTTAAACTCCTTTGGAAACGTGCCAAGCACTGAAATGGAGTCCTATTCGTCCCCAATGAAACTGCTATATTAAACCAATTTGTCATCCCTTTTTCCTGGACAATAAACAATAGCTTTTTATCCTCTTCAGCAGTCCATTTATTGTGATTGATTAATGGATCTTCACTATTCAACCACCTGTATAAATCATGGCTTACATCAGATAAAATTTGCAAAGCAAATCAATTCAGGATTGCACAATGAATGGTTTGATGAAAACAATTCAGAATTGCACAAGGAATGGTTTGATGAAAAGAAATTGAGAACGTCACAGACATCTGATGACAATCATCACCAGACGCAATCAACACCACTGTTTTGAGTAAAGAAAATGTTATCTATGGGTCCCACCTGTATGAAATGTGTTAGCCTTGCACTTTTTTACTCAAATCCAACAATAGTAAAGATGTACGTGATGGTGATCGTCATAGACGTCTGCGAGGCTAGCTTGATTTGAAGAGCACTTGCTTCATAGAAAATCAATAAACACGAAAAAAACTTGTCAAGAACAGCACAACTTGGGACCATTGCAAATCAAATAAGAGCCTAGCAATTTAAACAAAGATAGCAAAAATTAAACCAGAAACAAATTGGGACCATCGCAAACCAAATAATATTTTTACCCTCTTGGATCAAGAAAGCTATATACAGTACCACTATAGTACTCTCTCTCTCTACACTCCATTATCAGATCTAAAATCCAGGAAAGAGTCTCAACAATTAGTCTTTAGAGGTTGCACAGAGTGCTTCAAGCCAAAAAAAAAAGGATTATTACAGAAGTCATATTTGAGCATCTTGGAGATTATAATTTTCAACATTGCACTTTATGATCAATACTACTTACAAATATCGAAACAATATGACAGTTGGCACTAAAGAATGTTGCCTATTATTCAAATAATATAAAGGAAAAAATGACCATATAATAAGTAGTAAAGAAGAAACATTCAATTCTAATCATGGGTTGAGAATATTTTGGCGGATTTATGATAGTCGTAGGTCATTAAATCATTTAAATAATTATTAAGTCTTCTAAACAATGGCCTTCCCTTGCACTATACGGGTAATAGTAATATTACAGGTTCAACAGTAAGCAACAAAATGACAAAATTGAGACAGTACCAAATTACATTATAGATCTAATTTATAATGCATCAGAAATGGCTCTATTGCATTAACCATATAACAAAACCACATCAAGCCTCATCCCTAACAGTAACAGCTCTTCAGCTGCAAGCTAACTCCTACAAATGGCAAATCAACAAGGTGACACTTGAAAACAAGTACCAAAACAGAAAGGGGTTGACTCTACCATAAATGCAGAGATTATTTCCAGGAATTTATACAGCAAGCATAAAAATAAATAAATAAATAAATCCATATATCATTGTTCCAAACAATATCAATGCAAGTAGGAAGAAAAACAATGGGAGAAAAGCATTCAAAGTGAAGTTTGTGCTACATGGGTGATTTATTGAAACAATGCCAAGATTTTTCCAATATTTCCTTAATTATTTGATTTGAAAAACTTAGAAAGCAGATGAGAGGAGAAGTGTTCCTGGAAAGTAAAACACAATCATAAAATACAGATGAGAGGAGAGGAGAAGTGTTCCCTTTCCAATATTCAAAGGGAAGTAAAACACAATCATAAAATACAATTCTTCCCTTTTACTTATCCATGTCATATTCCAGTTGATATTGTCGTAAGGCTAAAACATGCAAACAAATTTCCCTTTTCCATTTAGAAGTTTAATCTTTACCTTAAAAGTTAGGGGTTTAATGAATTTAACCTTAACAAAGGGGAGTTGAGGAGAAAGCAACCCCCATTCCCCTTCCCCTCACAAATAAGTACACGAGCCAAACCCAAATCAGGAGGGGAATTCCCCTCTTAGTCATGCATGGGAAAGTATCAAATGGGAATGCCAAAAAAAAAAAGCTCTCTATACAGGCTTACAAGTAGAAGTTTCATAAAATGCTTGAACAGCATAATAGAAGTAAGCTGTTAAAAGAGAACTTACTGTGCTTCACATTCTGCACCAGTGCGACCAACAACGTACAAGGAAGCCAATTGATCCCAATTAACCTTAGGAAGAAATTCTCTAATCCTTTCTGGGGTAATTTCCATCTCTCTAATTGATGCGAGAATTGCATCTAAATCATTCACATTTCCAGGAGATCCTTCTAAACCACTTCAAAATAAAGTGAGTCAGGAAAAAAATGTTATTGAGAAGCAAAAGTAAAAGAAAAAGCCTCCTTAGCTGTGCCTAAAAAACTGTACATTCCTTATGCTAACAGGCTCCTATAGTGACTAAGGCATACTTAAAATGAAGACCAGTGCCTTTCTCATCAAAGAATTCACAAATCTAATTTCTACATTTATTTTCTCCAATAGAATGGAAAATAAACAGTGTTGATTTAAAATAACACATATTTCCAGACTACTGAAACGTAAACAACTTCTTAAAAATGTTTCTAGGCAGACTTGGAGACACTCCATAGGAGAAGCATGTGTTCCTGAAAACTGATGTGGTTTTCTGTTTTCATTGAGAGCAACAAAAGAAAATTTGGGTGGAGGGGAGGTGGGTTCCACAGTTCCCAACTTAGGTTACTGCTTTAATGCCAACAAAATATAGGTGATGGTTCTTGCAACACATCAGACACAACTTGGAAATACTGGAACCCTAACAAGGAAGTTGATGGAGCTAGCAAGAAGAGCTAATATTGCCTACAATTAAAATACACAATAAGAAAATATTTTCTGTGGAAATAAAAAAATGGTGACATTCCATTGATGAGCCCATGTCACAACTTGATGCACAGACGAAAATATGCAACACCTTCTAACACTATTTATGCCCTATAACTAATAAGTACAAATGTAACTGAAGCACTGAAAGTACCTGAATTCATCCACTGAAAATTGTAGCACCATTTCTTGAAATTGTTGCCTAATCCCCTTCCTAAGATTTTCCCTTTCTGCCTCTGTCCATTTTTTTCGACTTAAATGAAGAGGAAAATTTGTCAAAGCCATTCGATAATTAGCAACATGAGAATTCTCCAGTGGACCAGTATGCATAGCAGAGACCTTTTTATCATTGACCTGAATCAATAAAATGCATCGTTTGTGAAAAGCAGGCCATTGAACTTCAAAATGGTAACAACCACACACAAATAATTCTATTTAGACAGCTATGCAGAACTCAAGCCACCAACGAGCTTGTCATCAATTGCCAACATCTGTCAATTAAAGAAAAGAGACCACAGATCTACTACAAGGCTAGTGGCATCATCGTTAGTTGATATATTATATATTTTTCCCAAAGAAAAACGTTGATACATTTTATACTTATTAACTTTAAAGGTCATGGTGACAGAAATTTAACTTGTTCATGGACAAATAAATGAATATAAAATATAAATAATTCAACAAGTAAATATATGGAAAATGATTAAGAATATTACCTTAGAATCTCTAGAATTTGATATCCTTGGTGTTGATATTAACTGGATACGAGGATCCTTCCGTTGTGCAAGAGCTCGTCCGGTAATTTTTTTGCATGAAGCCTGAAAGTCTCTTAGAATTTTAACACGCTCTTTCAATTTCTTATTCTCCTCTATTCTCGCTTCAATTTGAGCCAACTTACTTCGCAGGAACTTCTGACAGGACCTATTCTTCTTAATTGCATCAACAAATACTTGTGCTGACTTCGGGAAGTTAGAAGAATCTTTTAGCCCCAAAGATGAAAACTTACAAGCATCCAACAGAGTCTGCTGCTCAATATAGCCAGATGGCTGTATCTCCATACTATCACTTATTAAGGTGCTATTTAAGCTTTCTTCAGTATCCGGAAACACTTTACAGGCCCTCCTACCAATTATTGAATCATCAGAAGTTACCAACTCCGAGACAGCACTAGATGCATCAACACCCTCTGATTTATCAGCCACGTTCTCCAATCTTCTTTCCGAAATATCTAAAGCAAAAATTTTTAAAAAAAAATTCCCAATCAATGTAATTGTCAACAGATACAATTACAAGCAAAAAACAACGGTAATATTCTATTCCTTACTTATACCAACAAAGAAAAATTCCAATCAAAACCCAAAACTTTTTCTAGCCATATTTACGAAGCTTACCACTGTTATCATAAGCGACAAAACGCTTCCTAACAGCGCAAAGAGTCTCGAAGTCATCCTCCTCATCGTCCAAATCAAATGGAATAGCACAAATAGGCTTTAAATAGAAAGGCTCCCCCAAATCAGTCCCCATCAAGAAACGATTCTTTATGTTTCTGAACAATTTGAAATCATCTTCATCCTCGTCGCCCTCGCCACCAGATGACTCCCTATCAACTTCTGCAGAGGGATAGCGAGTATTATTCTCGCCGTTTTCAATGTTGAGGTCGCTGAGATTGGTGCCAGCGAGAGTGCATGCGCGCCTAAGGGCTTCGATATCATCGTCGAAACCATCGTCGTCGTCATCGTCAGAGCTAAGATCTTTGTAAGCGTCATCGTTTTGCAGCAGAGAAGGCATTGTGAAGAGTGTTCTCTTGGTGTTAGGGTTTATGGCGGAATAATTCAAATGTTTCTGCTGTAGTTGATTTATACTTGTCAGAAAACGGTACGAAAAGAAGGATACAAAGCGGCGAAACGATGGGCTGCAGCCATGGAGAATTGTGATTGGACATTATTTGGGCCTAGGCCCACAGGGACATTGATTGACCTTTTGAAGGTTTTCACTTATCGGCCTTCGGTTGGATGCTACCAAGCCTGAGCCCATTTTATGATAACCCTAATCTAAAAAAAAAAAAAAAAAAAAAAGAAGCAGAAGAACGGTTACCTTTCTGTATTAATATATTTCGATAATTTAAAAAATGAGAATTGCAATCAGGTGTCTAAAGTTTTAGAAAAATTACAAATAAATTATTGTATTAAATAATAAAAAGTGACTAGAGTATCATATCTATAGAAATTAAAAATTAAATATTAAAATATTTATAAATTTAATTATTATCTAAATTATCAATAATTATCATAAGAATTGAAATAAAATAAAATATTAAAGTGAACGACTTTAATAAAATAGAAATTATAAAATAATTAATGTTAAGTATTAGGGTATTTTTATTTCATTTAGACTTAATTTAATTAATTTATTTAGTTAACAGTTTAATTTTAATTATTAAATCTCCTAAAATAATTGATTCCTCTCCAATAAAACTAAATTAATTAACTAAAAATTACCACCTATAATCTAAAATAATAATTTAATTATTTTCTCATCTGATTATTTTGTCTAAACTCCATATGTTAAATTTTCATTCACAATCCAATTAATATCATATGATATTCAATTTATAATTGGATCTTTACAACGTTCACTATTAATCTTAAGATAAAATCATTCAAGTATTCTGTATATACTCAAAAGCATTAATCTCAATAATCAAATAATATATTAGTAAAAAAAAAAATCAACTCAAATACATTAAGGATAATTAATAAGCAAGTTATATCAAATTTTCTAACAAAAATATTTAGTTATTTATGTTAAAATATTCAAAAATAAACTCTATTGAGAAATTATCCAAATTCATCGTAAAATAATTGTGAATAACAAATCAAAAGTCTATAAAAAGAAGAAAGAGAAACTCTAAATTTATGAATTTCTCCTTTTAGATCTTCCAAATATTTCTCCTTGACTTTCTTGTGATTTCCACATGTTAAAAAATGGATTAAGTTCTTTTATCTCTCAATTATGATGTATTTATATAGACTCCTAACCCATGGTTATAGGAAAAAACTTAGAGGGGTAGGATTTATAGTAAAAACATGAGGAAATGCATGTAGAAAAGAGTAAAACACAGGAAAACTATGAAAATACGAGTCTACCCCATATTTTATACTGTATGATTCAGCTCTAAATTTTTGTAGAAGGTCAAAACACGAGGCTACCTATGTCTGTTTCTTTAAAAATCTCTCTAATTGCTTCTAGATTTCTCTTCAAAGTGTCTGCATTTCTTTAACTTATTTTGGCCTGTAAAAACACTACAAATTAAGTGAAAACATTAAGTATAGACTAAAACGGAAAATTTTAAAATTAAATATAAAATTTAATAAAGCTAATAAAAATCTATCCAAAATAGTTGGATGTGGTTTCAAAATTATTTATATAAATGTGTAAAATTTCACTCTATCAAATACTCTCAAACCTAGAGTTTTACTTTTCCTCAAACAAAAGAAATAGAGAATAACAAATAGGGGTATGAATTTATCAGCAGTATGGTAAATAGAGTGCAATTAAATTTTTCTCAATATTTGTGTCAAATTCAGTAAAAAAATATAATTTCAAATAACAGCTCATTAAAACTTATAATTTTAATCATGCATTAATGTTTAGCAAAATATAAATCTTTACTTGTAATTAGATATACATAATTAAATCACATAGTATGCATAGTATAGCAAATTTATCACTCTTTCATTATTATCGTATTTACGAATAAAGACATCAATAGGTAAAAGTTAGATATATGATAAACTAAGCTTAGAAAGAAAGCAATAGACAAAACATTGAATGAAAATCAAACAAACAATTTTTTATTTTGTAATATCTTTCTTGAGTTGACCTATGTCTTTTGTGATGCTGGTAGTCGGTTATTCAACAGATCAAACTACTCAAGGTGCTTTATATATTTTTATTTCAAGTTATGTTTGACGTAAAAATACACATGGTGCTCATGCCTACTCCTTATACTAAGCCACTCAAAATATTGGAATAGAAGGTCATGATCTTTTATTTATTTATTTTATTTACATGTTCAACTTCCATTCAAAGAGTATGATTTTTTTATTATTATTATTTTTTTGGTACGGTAGGTCCTAAAGTGAAAGAAAAACGCTAATTGAGTGGTTAACTGATAAAGGTTCAAGATGGTGAGTAAAAAATAACGCTACTTGGGTGGCTAAAGTCTAATGGTTAAAACACAAAGAATGCCTATATTATTTTCCTAATATAGGCACTGATTATTTTAAATTCATTGAATCTGTCTTATGACTGAAAAACCCGTATATATTTCAAACTTATATATGTATATTAATTAGTACATGACAAACGATATATAATTTACTTATGCATACATATTTAAAAGTAATGAATAAATTAAGCTAAATAAAAATGCACAACTATAATGATTTAGAAAAAAAAATTTCTAATACAAACATTAACCTTAATCAAATGCATAAAGTTTATTATAATACTAAGAAAAAAAAATTATATCATAAAAAAAAAGAAAAAATAAGAAAACAAGATGCAAAACTATATCCCAAATTTATTTTTGATATTGTCCTCAATGTCATCAAGATAAAATAAATAAATATGTAAGTAATGAAGGTAAAGTAGAAGAGTTAGGGATTTGAAGCATGTTACTTTTTATTCATCTCCATTGATCTTGAATCTTATAAAAAATAATAATAATTGCCAAAATAAGCTTAGGAGATTAAACAAAAATAAAAAAAATAAAGAAATAAGAACAACATAACAAATAAAACAAAATTAAAACTCGGATTGCCTCCCAAAGAGAGCTTAATTTATAGTCTTTAGCTAGACTTTATATACAAATGCTCATCAAATAGTAACCTCTGTTCATAAAAAGTGTCAAACGACACTATATATAGATCTTGATTTATGATGTCCTCAAGATTAACAAGATTTGCAATAATTTTGCATATAGCACAATAACACTTGGCTTTTAAACAATGAGCTTGGGAAAATAACTTCAATTTCTGTTTTATGGAGAATATTATAAGATGAGTATGATGCTACTAGAAAATAAAGATTTTCATGTGGTACATATGGTACTACCATCAATAAGCTCAAATTGGTGGTCTCAATATTTCTTTATCCATCAATAGTATTGTCACATCCTCTTCAAATAAGTACTATTTTTCCATATTGATCATTACATTGGGGAGTTGGTCAAAATGTTCTTTTAATTCTTCATATATGCTACTGTTACGTCCTTCTTGAGGATTTAAACAAACCAGCAAAAGTAAAATAAGAGCATAATTGAATAACGGAGCTGAATGCTAGACTCCTCTTTTCTATATTAGACTACTACTGATCTTAGATATTTATCTGTAAAATAAATAAAAAATAGTTATAACAGAACTATCCTAAAGGAGTCCTACTCGCAAGGTTTGTTACAACAGAACTATTCTAAAGAAGTCCTACTCGCAAGGATTGTTACAAGGTTTGTTACAAGAGATATCCTTTACACCCCCCCCCTCAAGCTGGTGGCGGAGAGAAATCGACCAGACCAAGCTTGGAAACAAACTGTCGATAAGAATAGGAAGGCAAGGATTTAGTAAACATGTCAGCAAGCTGCATAGAAGAGGGAAGATATGGAGTGCAAATAAGGCCAGCTTGCAATTGATTCCGAACCACATGACAATCTATGTCAATGTGTTTAGTGCGCTCGTGAAAAACAGGATTGGCAGCAATATGTATGGCTGCCTTATTGTCACAATGAAGAGGAATAGGCTTAGCAATGCGAAGCTGAAAATCAGTTAATAGAGAAACTAACCACTGAAGTTCACACACGGTGGAAGCCATGGCCCGATATTCGGATTCCGCCGAGGACCGACTAACTGTCGATTGCTTTTTAGTCTTCCATGAAATTAACGAAGTCCCCAAAAAAATACAAAAACCAGTAATGGACTGTCTAGTATCAACACAAGACGCCCAATCGGCGTCGGAAAATGCCCGAATTTTCAAGTCATTCGTGGATGGTAAAAACAAACCAGTATAACTAGTGCCCTTCAAGTATTTGACAATAGTAAGAGCAGCCTTGAGATGAGATTGATGAGGATGCTGCATAAACTGACTAAGTTGTTGAACTGCATAACTGATGTCAGGCCGAGTCATGGATAAATAAAGTAAACGTCCGATAAGACGCCTGTAACTTCCTGCATCCTGCAATGGGTGTCCCATATCGGTGCGGAGTTTCATGCCTTGAATATAAGGACTGTCTGCGGGCTTGGCATCGTATAAACCAGTATCATGAATAATATCCATGATAAATTTATGTTGAGTAAGGAAAATTCCAGCTGCAGTACGTGCCACTTCGATTCCCAAAAAATACTTGACATCGCCAAGATCTTTGATTGTAAACTTCTTGTCTAAAAAACCTTTTAAGTCTGAAATCAAATCTGCAGAAGGACTAGAAATCAAGCAATCATCAACATAAACCAAAAGTGCAATAAAAGAGTCACCATGGCCTTTAGTAAACAAACAATGATCAAAAGAACACTGAGAAAACCCCTGGCTCATTAAAGTAGCAGTCAATTCCTTATTCCACTGTCTGCCGGCTTGCTTTAACCCATAAAGTGACCTCTGCAACTTGCAAACCTGTCCTTTTATGGCTTTGTCATAACCTGAAGGAACCTCCATATAGATATCTTCATCAATAGCACCATATAAATAAGCGTTATTGATGTCCAGTTGTTGAACATCCCAAGAATAAGCAGCTGCTATAGTTAGAAAAACACGAACAGTAACCAATTTTGCAACCGGGGAAAAAGTATGATGATAATCCAAGCCAAGCAACTGGTTGTACCCCTTGGCAACGAGTCGCGCCTTATAGCGATCGATACTTCCATCTGCATTATATTTTATCCTATACACCCACTTACAACCAACCGGTTTTGTAAGACCCCGCTCGTTCAGACATCGGAATTCCTACCGTCCGGTGGAATCTCGGGTGTCGGATCCTTCTGAGGGGTATAGTAAGGGTTTTCTAAAAGGTTTTCAAAAATGTTTTTAAGTGTTTTATGGTCTTAAATGGAAAAAGTTTTGGGTTTTTGAAGAGAAAAGACCAAGGAGGGACAATCAGAGGTTCGGCCGCCGAAGGTAAGTTCGGCCGCCGAACGTGGAAAGACTTCGGGAGTGCCTTTGGCCTCCGAAAGTCTTGTTTGAACGAGCCAAGGTTCGGCCGCCGAAAGTGAGGTTCGGCCGCCGAACATGCATGAGTTTAGGGGGCACGTTAGGCTGCCGAAGGTTGTTGACCAGGCCACCTATAAAGAGCCCTCAGATCGGAAATGGGCGAGTTTTCTCCCCATTCCCGAGCTCAGGTGAGTGTATGCCCTCCCTTGGTTGTTTGTATGTCTTTCCTTCAAATTCCTCAAGTTTTTCATGGGTTCTACCCTTGGTTTGTAGTTTTAAAGCTTAGATCGGAGGTTTGGAGAGCTTGGAGCTTTTGGAGCTTGGATTCTCCACACCTCAAGCTTTGGGTCGCACCAATCCTCAATCTTGAAGAGGTAAGTGTAGATCCTTGTTTTCCTTGAGTTTTAATAAAGTTTTAAGTAAGTTTTGTGGAGGTTTTATGGTTGAGTATGGGTAGATATGCATGTTTAGGTTTATGTGGGTTTTATACCCAATGTATGTTATGTGATGTTTGTGTTGAGGAGTTTTAAGTTAGTTTCTTTGCTCTCTTTGCTTGTGGGAGTGTGTATGCATGCTTGGGAGAGAGTACGTGAGGTTTGGGGTGTTTTGGAAGGTTTTTGGAGGCTGATGTGCACGAAGGCTGAGTTCTGGATGAACTCAGGTTCGGCCGCCGAAGGTGGTTTCGGCCGCCGAACGTGCCTGAGGATGCATAGGTTTGGCCGCCTAACCTTACCCCCGAAAGTTGAGTTGTGGCTTGAAAGCAGACTTTCGGCCGCCGAAGGTAATGTTCGGCCGCCGAAAGTGCCTGACTTTCGTCTCTGGAGAGAGAGTTCGGCCGCCGAAGGTGCCGCCGAACCTACCCGAGTTTCGTCTCTGGAGGAGACTTTCGGCCGCCGAAGGTGCCGCCGAAAGTGCCTGTCCAGCCTTTTCATGGCTGTTTTCTATGCATGTTTCAGTGATGTTTAGAGGGGTTTTTGGGGGTATGTTTATGAGTTGTCAGTATGTGTTTAGTACCTCATGTGAGTCCATCTGTGTAGGATTGGACCTGAGGAGAGGTGTCTAGCTTCAGTGCTAGTTGACCCTGAGTTTGTTGAGCAGTGGCTTCAGGTGAGTAGAACTAACTTAATCTTTTACTTTAAGAAAATCTAATGCTTAAAGCATACTCATACATCATGTTATGTAATAGGATGTTTGCACTAGTTCACCATGCCCATGCACCATGTTTGTATGTTATAGGATGATTGCACTAGTTTCACGAAGGTGACGCATTGCATAATGTGCTATGTATGTATATGATGTGATGGGTGGACCAAGGCGACCTCAATAGCCCGCAAGTCTGTCAATGAGTCTTTGTCAATCGGGCGAGTACATGTAGGAAAGCCCCATGAGAGCTCCTTCGGGGCCAAGTTTTGACAGAGGGAATGTTGGGGTCATGTCTAACCCTGAGGGGAAGGACGTTACGTGAACCCTCTAAAATCACCCGCAAGAGGAAGAGATTTGCTAGCGTGAACTCAAGCGGGGGTGAGATGTTTGTTGTGTTATAATTGTGATATGACGCATTTCATGAATGCATGAATAAGAAGAATAATAGAATTTATAAAATGTCTTTATAATAAAATACATAAAAAAGGGTGGAACAATAAAAGGCATAATAATATACCTAAAAATGGAGGAACTAAATCAAATGTTTTTCTCTGTTTCTACTCACTGGGCTCTTGTAGCTCACCCCATTCCCTTAACCCCAGTTTTGCAGGGCCAGAGTAAGTAAGCCAGAGTTCAGTCAGAGTAAGCTATGGGGAAAGAAGAGGTTCAAGCATGGGTTGCCATGTTTGGTTGTAATAGTTTAGTTGTGTACTGTTAAGTATAAGATATGTTATATGTATATGTAAGGAAGTTGCTAAAGAGATGATATGTTATGTAATGCTATGTATGTTTTGTATGTTGTTTAGCTTAGTGGTGGACATGATGATAATGATGATATATGGACATGTTAGATGGACTTGATGTATGGTCCTCATGTATGTAAGGGATATGAAAGAATAGAAAGAGTAATGTTATAAAGAGATAGAGCCAAGTTAAGTATAGATATGCCATGTGTTGTAGCATGAGATGTATAGAATTGTGCTTTGCCTAGAGTGTTGGTAAATCCCTTTTTGTTATGCATGATCTTGAGAAAATGTTTTAAATGTTATGAGTTTTGAATGGCCCGTGAGGGAAGAAAGGGTTTCAATCCCTTGACCCAAAGCGGATATGTTTTAAGTCAAGCTTGATGACCCATCTAGTATGAGGTTCTATGTTTTCATGCATAGGTCAAGCTGAGGTAAGGAAAACAAGTTTAAAGGTTTTTATGAGACCAAAGCTTAAGTTTTATGAAAAAGCTTGATCATGCACGGGATTATACCTAAAGTTCAGGAGGTATAGAGGCTTACTACGGGTCCCGGCGGCCTTAAGCCGATCTGGATCCTAGTGCCGAGCAGTTTGGGGCCGTTACAAGAGGGGTACCGGTTTCCGGGCTGTTACAGGTTTAGTATTAGGAGGCAAATCAGTCAACATCCATGTATTATTTCGTTCTAAAGCAGACAACTCTAAATGCATGGCATTCACCAAATTCATATTTTGTTTAGCATCATTATAATTGCAAGGTTCTTTATTTTTAGATAACTGTGCAATAAATGACATATGAGAAGATGTAAAATAGGTTTGTGAAGGGGAAGAAGCATCAATATCATAGTCATTAAACCAAGCAGGAGTGCGTCTTGCCCTTGTACTACGACGAACAACCGGAGAAAGGGGAACAATTGATGTCACTGTGTCATTTGGCTCAAGTAACCCAGCATCAGTACCAGTAGGGGAAACAGGTAAATTAAAAGAGGATGAAGGAAAAACAAGGTCTGGGGAAGTCGATTCAGGTGGAAAATCTGGTTCAGAAATCTGGTGAGGTATATAATCAGTATCAGCAGCACAATTGGGTAAAACAAATGTGGTCACATCAGCTGGCCGTGTGTGATGAAAAGGAAAAATATTTTCCATAAAGACAACATCACGTGAATGGATAAGAGTCTTAGTTGTTAAACAATAAAGTTTATAAGCCTTTTGATTTGGAGCATATCCTAACAAAACGCAAGGAAAGGTTCTTGGGTCAAACTTTTGTTTATGTGGTGTAGTATTAGTAGCATAACAAAGGCACCCAATTGTGCGAAAATAAGTGTAATTTACCTGTTTCCCATACAGCCGTTCATATGGAGTTTTCCAACCCAAATTTTCTGATGGTAAACGGTTAGTAATGTGCGTAGCAACCAATAATAATTCAGACCAAAAATTGGAAGGGTGTTTAGATTGGAAAAGCAAAGTACGAGCTATATTCAAAAGGGTACGATGCTTCCGTTCAACAACTCCATTTTGCTGAGGAGTATAAACACAAGTACGTTGATGCAAGGTGCCATGTTCCTGTAAAAAAGAACTACATACAGAATTGACAAATTTTGTTCCGTTATCTGTACGAAGAACCTTAATCCGTTTACCAAAGTGTGTAAGTACATAATTAAAAAAGGATTTCAAAGCAAGCAACACTTGATCTTTAGTTTTTAACATATAAGTCCAACAAAACCGGCTATAGTCATCGACAATAGTTAACATATAAACGGCATTTGTAATGGACTTCAACTTATACGGTCCCCACAAATCAACATGAATCAAATCAAACACGTGCTCAGAAGTAATGGTGCTAGTAGGAAAAGACAATCTTATTTGTTTTGCAACAGGGCAAACTGGACACATTAATTCAATGTAATCACATTTGGCAACTCCATCCACATGTCTCAACCGTTTAAAAGAAACGTGTCCCAGCCTAGCATGCCAAAGCATGGCCAAGTGTTTATTATGTTCAAAACAACGAGAAACAGAATTACAACTGTTTTGCTTGTTGAAAGATTCTTTTGTCAAATAATAAAGGTCTCCAACCACACTCCCCTTTGCCAAAACGTCACTAGTCTATAAATCCTGGAATAAACAATATTCAGGAAATGAGTGCACGGATAATCCACATGTAATACCCGGCTAGACTCCGGTATCGGGATTCCTACCGTCCGGTGGAAATCTCGGGTGTCGGAGACCTCTAGAAGGGTAAAACTATGTTTTCATAAAATTTTTTAATGTGTTTTATGTTTTAAGCATGAAAGAAAATGAGTTTTTGCATGAAAACAACCTTGGAGGAAAACTCAGGTTCGGCCGTCGAACCTCAAGTTCGGCCGCCGAACATGCATGCGCTTCGGGTGTGCCTTAGGTCCCCGAAAGCATAAGAGAGGGAAGTCCAGGTTCGGCTGCCGAACCTTATGTTCGGCCGCCGAACATGGCATGCATGCGGAGGCACTTTCGGCTCCCGAACGTGGCCTGGCCAGCCATCTATAAAGGGGTCCCTTAGCCAAAAACGGGCGAGCTTTTCTCCCCATTTTCGGCCAAGGTGAGCTCTCCGCCGTCCCTCCCCGATCTTGAGTTTCTTCCTTCCTTTCTTCATGATTTTTATGAGTTTTACCCTTGTTTTGAAGATTTTGAGCTTTTGAGCAAGTTTTGGAGCTTGGAAGTTCAAGGAACTCTCTCTCTCCCATTTTCCGAGCTAGGGTCGTTCTCCTCTCGATCTTTAAGAGGTAAGGGCCGATCTTGAGCTTATGGTATGTTTTAAGTAAGTTTTAAGTAGATCTATGGGGTAGAATGCATGTTTAGCTTATGGTTAGGTTTATGGGTTCATATTATGTTTTTGGACAATGTGGATGCTTGATGTGTTGTAGATGGGGTTTATGATGGTTTGAAGCCCCTAGGAGCTTGTATGCTTGAGTATGTATGTTTTAGATTAGAAGAATGCATGTTGGATGGTTTTGGGAGGCAAAAATGCATGAGGAACCAAGTTTCTGCCATTTGGCAGAAACCAGGTTCGGCAGCCGAAGGACTTTCGGCCGCCGAACCTGCCTGGGAGGCAAGCCTTTCGGCTGCCGAAGCCTGCCCCCGAAAGAGGACTTTCGTCTCTGGAGGGCAGTTTCGGCCGCCGAAAGTACCGCCGAACATGCATGAGTTTCGTCTCTGTCTGGGAGTTTCGGCCGCCGAAGGTGCCGCTGAACCTGCCTGACTTTCGGCTCTGGAGGGACTTTCGGCCGCCGAACCTGCCGCCGAAAATGCCCTGTCCAGCCTTCCTTTGCATGTTTTTGCATGGATGTTTTGAGGAGTTTAGAGGGTTTTTGGGGGATGTTTTTAGAGTTATGTTCATGTGTGGTTGGTCCCTCATTTGAGTCCACCTGTGTAGGTTCGGACCCGAAGAACCGAGGACCCCAGCAGTGAGTCAGTTGCCCCAGTGTCTGGTCAGAGCTATCCAGAGGTGAGTGGAATAACTCTTCTGCTTTAAAATAAATAAACCAGTTTTAGCATGATTCACGCATCATGAATGCCATGAAATATATTAGGTTGTTGCATTAGAATTCACGAATATGTTGCATTGCATACTCTACTGTTGTTGTTGTGGATGAATGTTGGATGATCCATAGCCTTCGATCTATGATGTGACGATGTGATATGTACGGCACGGAATGTAAGACCAGTGGGACCCATTCTACGTTCGCTGGCACTATGTAAGAGAAAGATCAGAACCCATTCTACGTTCTGGCACAGTTGGACTGTTATGTTATGTTATGTAGGGGAAAGACCAGGACCCATTCTACGTTCTGGCACAGTTGGACCATGTAAAGGGCTATTGGTGACAAATTCATCATTGATGTGATTAGCTGTGATGTGATGCATTCCATGTTATCATATGTTTTAAATGTTTTTCTATTATTCTGCTCACTGGGCTCTAGTAGCTCACCCCTCTCCCTTAACCCCCAGGCTTGCAGGTACAGGGTAGACCAGGAGGTCGGCAAGAGTAATGAAGTATTGTCTCTGTAATAGCTAGAGTGGACATGATAAATGGTTATGATGTTATGTAAAAGTACAGTATAGACATGTAATGTAATGAGGCTTATGGATGATAGAGATGTGCTTGACCATAGAATGTTGTTATCCCTTTAATACATGATCTTAGATATTTTATGATGCTTATATAAACCAACTCAACGTATGTTACATCGCCCATTGGGGCATTGATGAGATCCCACAGAGGGGTTAATGCTTATGATGATGACTATGTTCAGTGCATGCACAGGTTGAGTTTGGTGTATGAGAGAAAGTATGAAAGAAAAGTTTTAATTTTTATGTATATTGTTGATCATGTATGGGATTAAACAGGTTTACAGGTTGCATGTCAGGCTTGCTACGGGTCCCGGTGGCCTTAAGCCGACCTGGATCCTAGCGCCGGTAGCGGTCCGATTTTCGGGTCGTTACACCACACGTCCTGGTGAGCAAACTGACGGATAGTAAATTACAGCTGAATGAAGGAACATACAGGACATTGTATAGCACAATTCTAGTATTCAATTTGATATTACCAATGTGAGTGACCAATCTGGTGGAATTGTCAGGCAATCTGATTGTTGTGGGTGGGTTTAGTTTAATAACATGATCATAAAAATGAAGATAAGGTGTTATATGATCCGTTGCGCCAGTATCTATTATCCAATTATCCTTGCAATTAAAATTAATGCTAGTAAAAACATAATTGAGTAAAGTACCTGCTGATAGGCGGTTGTCGAAGCCGTCAAAAATAAACCTATTAAACAATCAACAATAAACTTGTAGATAGTGGCAATAGGGTCGAACCACAGGGAATTGACACTAAAGATCTTCCTAATAATAACCAAGATAAGTAAATAACAAATAAGTAAAAGAGGGGGGTTTTTGAATTGATGATTAAAACTAAATAGCAAAGGAGAACAATAATTGAAAAGGAATTCCAACGAGAAAGAGATTCTAGCTGAAGTGTGAGTCTAATTCAGTTTGTTCAGAATTGATCATTGATTATTAAAGACTCCTATTTGATTTCAATAAATTAGTTTTGGTTGTGGAAGACGCTTCTCACAATCCAAATTCCTCCTTAGTTCTAGTTTGATTAGGAAACGTTCGCTAATCAAACACTAATCAACAAGTTGCCAAGGAACGTCCTTGGGGCATTGTAGCATCGAACAACTGTTGATTGCATTAAGACTTAGAGAAACCCAATTCTATCATTGCCAACCGCGTGGTCAAGTTTAGATTACGCAACCTGATTAAATGTGAATTTGAACAATCAAAGCAATTACGGACCTAAACCATTCAAACAATATTACTAAGCAATTTAAAAGCAATGGGCCCTTATTGATTCTAAAAGCAAAGTAATATTTATAGAAAAGATCAGATTGCATAAATATTGAAACAAACAAGAGTTCAACAATGGAGTATTAAACCTCCCAATTCATCACAAATCTGAATATTCTCAACTTCAACTAGAAAAGAATGAGTTTAGCCACTCATGGTGACTAAAATACACAAAAGATGAAAAGAAAGAAAAGGACAAGAACAGCTGAAGAGTTTCTGGCGAGTTCAATTCCTGATCAGAAGATGATCCGCTGGTTTGGAGGTTGCCCCTTTTATAGCTGAAGAAATCTCTCCTTTTAGGGTTTTGAAATCCCTTTTTGGTTTGGCTTGTGATTCCTCTTTTGATATTGAATTTGATTGCAACTGGAATTCCTTAAGTGAGAAACTCTTTCGTGGCTCTTGGAATTGATTTGGTAGTGATTGAGTTGGATTTGGACTTCTGAAAACTTGAAATTCGGTTTCCAGCTGTTTTCCCGCCTTTGCTGTCAAGTTCTGCTGTCAAGGTGATTTGCCCAGTTTTCTGCGAGTGATTTGGGCAAATCACCGGGCAAATCGCTCTCTGGGATTCAGTCCAGTTTCTGTCTCTGTAGTTCTGCTGTCAAGGTGATTTGCCCAGTTTTCTTCGAGTGATTTGGACAAATTACTGGGCAAATCACTTTTGCTGTCATTTTCTGCACTTTTTCTCCAACTCTTCAATTTCTTCCTTTTCTATAAAAACATAACAAAAACACAATTTAAGCTAGAAAAATATGTAAATAAACAGTAAATAATATATTAAAAACATGGCTAAATTATGCTTGATCAAATACCCCCACACCTAGCTTTTTGCTTGTCCTCAAGCAAATAATAACTTAGCCAATCAAGTTCCTTTTTCCTTAGAGCCTAAGTACCACTTAATCAGCCCCCCCTAGACTCCTAATCTGAATTATCACAGTATAGAGTACATGCACTAAGGTCATCCTCTCCTTTCCTTGTTTCCTTTCACCTACCATGGTCAAGAGAAAGGTTTTTGAATCAATCATGCTTATTCCTTTATGTTAGTTTTAATGCAACCCCTAGGAGTGACCTGCCATCTTCTCTCTTTCTCCTTTTTATTTAATTTATATTTTTATTTTCAGCAGCATTTATTCTTATCCTTGCCTGAAAAAGTCACTAACCTTTTTACGCGATTGTGTACATGGGTGATACACCCCCGGTTACTCAGTTAGTCACTTGTTCAAGTGGCTACTAGCTCTGTTCATAGTCTAGACCATCGAAACTTATTCGCTTGAAAAAGTTACTGACCTTTTTACGCGATTGTGTACATGGGTGATACACCCCCGGTTACTCAGTTAGTTACTTCTCCAAGTGGCTATTAGGCTCAATTCATAGTCTTAGACCATTGGAACAAGTTTGTGATTTGTGCTTTGTGTTGGTTTTTCATGATAATTTGGGCAAATCAGCTCATAGGGAGTTACACTCACTTTGTGTTTGCATGTATTTGTATTTTAATTTCCCTTGACCTTAGCAAATTTAAGGATTCAATTCAAGAGAAAAACTCCCTAAGTGAAGGTAACATACTGTGAATGATTCAATTTAGGCTTAAAGGGGTGGTAGATCAATGGGGTCATGAGATAAGGAAACTCTTTTAACCTTGTTATCTATGTTGAGTAGAGCAAAAACCAAGACAAAATTCTGTGTGTGTGTGCAAAACGTGTGAAAAAAATTATGGTGTGTGCAAAAAGGGGTAAGAATAATGCAAAAAGAAAAAAGAAACAAAAAGAAACAAAAAGAAACAAAAAGAAATCAAAAAGAAATAAAAAAGAAATCAAAAGATGGTGTGATCAGTGAATAAATACTCTCCAGTACCCCCACACCTATCCCACATATTGTCCTCAATGTGTGAATAAACATATAGAAAAATGAAGGAGAAAAGGGAAAGATATTTCCTGGCCTGGGGGTGATTTGACCAGTGACTTGGGCAAGCACTGGGCAAATCACTGGGCAAATCGCTATCTGTCACGGTGCTGGGGCAGAAAAATGTTGAACCAGCAGCTGCAACATGCTTTCCATGTGCTGCATCCTGTCTTGAGCCTCCACCGAATGGTCTTGAGGTGCCTTTTATGTCCTCCAAGGTCCACCCAATTTCTTTTTTGTGCTTCCTTAACACATCAAGGAGCTTTTCTTCTTCTTTTTGGCTGAGCTGGTTGGAAATATTTACTGGAAGTGTATTTCCAGCTCCCAAGTAGGCATATTTGAGGTGGCTAGGCAAGGGTTTCAGATCTGGTGTATCTGCTGTCTGCTGGTTTCCTGTCTGCTTGCTGTCTGATTTGCCCAGTGATTTGGGCAAATTTCTGGGCAAATCACCTTCTGTTAAGTCTGTCTGCTCACTGATTTGGGGTGATTTGCCCAATTTACTGGGCAAATCACTGATCAAATCACCTGTAACCAGCTGTGAACAGTACTCCATCTGGTCTGTCTTGGTGTTGCTGTCCTCTTCTTCTCTCCTGCAAAGACCTTCATAAAGTAAGTTTTCTTGATCAAAATCAAAAACTTCTTGACTTAAATCATCAATAACATCAAGGCCATAAACAGGAGAAACATCATTGGGGAATTTCATGGCATCATAAACATTAAATTTTATAATTTCCCCTTCAAACTCCATGGTCAATGTGCCATCATGCACATCAATTTTTGTTCTTGCTGTGTTCAAGAATGGTCTCCCAAGTAAGATATCAGAGGTGATGTTGCCCTTATCCTCCTCCATGTCAATCACATAAAAATCAGCTGGGAAGACTAGTTGGTCCACTTGCACCAACACATCTTCAAGCACTCCCTTGGGGTGGACAATGGATCGGTCAGCCAGTTGGATCACAATGCTGGTGCCCTTGAGTGTACCTGCATTTAACAAGTTAAAAATAGAAAGAGGCATGACATTTATTGAAGCTCCAAGGTCACACATGGCCTTCTTTATTCCCACATTGCCTATTTTGCATGAAACCGCAAACATTCCTCTATCTTTGCATTTGACTGGTAGTTTCCTTTGGATGACAGCTGAAACACACTCTCCCACACTTACCTTTTCACGTTCAGCAAGTTTCCTTCGGTTGGTGCATAGCTCTTTGAGAAATTTTGCATACCTTGGAATTTGCTTCACAGCATCAAGTAGGGGAATGTTGATTTCCACCTTGCGAAATGTCTCAAGTATCTCTTTTTCCTCTTTTTCTTTTTGAGATCTTGCAAATCTTTTGGGAAAGGGAGGAGGTACCTTGAATTTCTCAGCTGGTAGCTGTTTCTGCCCTTGACTGGATTCTGCCTGGTCTGTGGGTGATTTGCCCAGTGATTTGGGCAAATCGTTGGGCAAATCACTGCCCTGATTACTTTCTGGCAGAATGTCTTCCATGGCCTGTTTTTGCAATTTTTTAGCCTTGCTGTCTTGCAGCTCTTTTCCACTCCTCAATGTGATGGCACTAGTATTTTGCCTTGGATTTATCTCAGTTTGAGAAGGTAGCTTTCCTTGTGATTCAAGCTTACTCAAGGATGAAGCCATTTGTCCCACTTGTTGCTTCTTTGCTGGCTGTTCATGAGCTGTTTGAGTGGTGTATGTTGCTGGTTCAGCGAGTGCAACAACTTCTGGTTCAGTGGTGTCAATTTCTGAGGTTGCTGGTGTTTGGACAGCAACAAGGGATGTAATGGTGGCAGATTCAGTACTTGCTGATTTTTGGACAGCAGGTTCAGCAATTGCTGATGTAATTGTGGAATTTTTAGCAGGTGGACAGCAACTGCTGTCTCTATTTGCAGTAGGTTGAACAGCAGCAAAGTCTGAATTTTTTACAGTAGTTGCTGTCTCTTGGATGGCAGAAGCTTCAACAAGTGTTGTTTGGGCAGTAGCTGGTTCAGATTCAAGTGTAGTGGTGATTTGTGCAGCAGACTCAACAGCTCGGTCTGTCTCTTCGTCATCGTCCCATATATCTTGAAGCTCTTTCTCTCTTCTTAATATGTATGCGTCCACTGAGTTGACCGCTTGATCCACTTGCTGTTGGAGAATTTTCCCAGAAATTTCCAATTTCCTCACCATCTCTTCAAGTTCCATATTGGAGTTTTGAGGTGTTGCTTGGGCTTGATAGTTTTGGTAGTAGTAAGCCCTTGCATAGCCATAATTCGGATTGTCCCCCCAACATGGATTATATTGCAGATCTCTTTGGTAGTCATGGTAGTGGTCTGTCCTAGCATAGCCATAGCTCAGATTGTCTCCCCAACCTGTATTGTATGTGTCAAGGTAGGGATTATGTCTTGGTTGTCCATAGAATCCTTCAAATGCATGTGCTTGTTGAAGTTGTTGAACTTGTCGAGCTTGACTATAATTTCTCACAATAGAGGTTAGTTCAGAAATTTGAGAAGAGAGAAAAGACATACTTACCGTAGCCATGCTTGTAAATCAGCCCTGGTCATAAAAAGGAAAATACGTTAGTTTAAATCAATTCCCCGGCAACGGCGCCAATTTTTGATAGGCGGTTGTCGAATCCGTAAAAAATAAACCTATTAAACAATCAACAATAAACTTGTAGATAGTGGCAATAGGGTCGAACCACAGGGAATTGACACTAAAGATCTTCCTAATAATAACCAAGATAAGTAAATAACAAATAAGTAAAAGAGGGGGGTTTTTGAATTGATGATTAAAACTAAATAGCAAAGGAGAACAATAATTGAAAAGGAATTCCAACGAGAAAGAGATTCTAGCTGAAGTGTGAGTCTAATTCAGTTTGTTCAGAATTGATCATTGATTATTAAAGACTCCTATTTGATTTCAATAAATTAGTTTTGGTTGTGGAAGACGCTTCTCACAATCCAAATTCCTCCTTAGTTCTAGTTTGATTAGGAAACGTTCGCTAATCAAACACTAATCAACAAGTTGCCAAGGAACGTCCTTGGGGCATTGTAGCATCGAACAACTGTTGATTGCATTAAGACTTAGAGAAACCCAATTCTATCCTTGCCAACCGCGTGGTCAAGTTTAGATTATGCAACCTGATTAAATGTGAATTTGAACAATCAAAGCAATTACGGACCTAAACCATTCAAACAATATTACTAAGCAATTTAAAAGCAATGGGCCCTTATTGATTCTAAAAGCAAAGTAATATTTATAGAAAAGATCAGATTGCATAAATATTGAAACAAACAAGAGTTCAACAATGGAGTATTAAACCTCCCAATTCATCACAAATCTGAATATTCTCAACTTCAACTAGAAAAGAATGAGTTTAGCCACTCATGGTGACTAAAATACACAAAAGATGAAAAGAAAGAAAAGGACAAGAACAGCTGAAGAGTTTCTGGCGAGTTCAATTCCTGATCAGAAGATGATCCGCTGGTTTGGAGGTTGCCCCTTTTATAGCTGAAGAAATCTCTCCTTTTAGGGTTTTGAAATCCCTTTTTGGTTTGGCTTGTGATTCCTCTTTTGATGTTGAATTTGATTGCAACTGGAATTCCTTAAGTGAGAAACTCTTTCGTGGCTCTTGGAATTGATTTGGTAGTGATTGAGTTGGATTTGGACTTCTGAAAACTTGAAATTCGGTTTCCAGCTGTTTTCCCGCCTTTGCTGTCAAGTTCTGCTGTCAAGGTGATTTGCCCAGTTTTCTGCGAGTGATTTGGGCAAATCACCGGGCAAATCGCTCTCTGGGATTCAGTCCAGTTTCTGTCTCTGTAGTTCTGCTGTCAAGGTGATTTGCCCAGTTTTCTTCGAGTGATTTGGACAAATTACTGGGCAAATCACTTTTGCTGTCATTTTCTGCACTTTTTCTCCAACTCTTCAATTTCTTCCTTTTCTATAAAAACATAACAAAAACACAATTTAAGCTAGAAAAATATGTAAATAAACAGTAAATAATATATTAAAAACATGGCTAAATTATGCTTGATCAAATACCCCCACACCTAGCTTTTTGCTTGTCCTCAAGCAAACAATAACTTAGCCAATCAAGTTCCTTTTTCCTTAGAGCCTAAGTACCACTTAATCAGCCCCCCCTAGACTCCTAATCTGAATTATCACAGTATAGAGTACATGCACTAAGGTCATCCTCTCCTTTCCTTATTTCCTTTCACCTACCATGGTCAAGAGAAAGGTTTTTGAATCAATCATGCTTATTCCTTTATGTTAGTTTTAATGCAACCCCTAGGAGTGACCTGCCATCTTCTCTCTTTCTCCTTTTTATTTAATTTATATTTTTATTTTCAGCAGCATTTATTCTTATCCTTGCCTGAAAAAGTCACTAACCTTTTTACGCGATTGTGTACATGGGTGATACACCCCCGGTTACTCAGTTAGTCACTTGTTCAAGTGGCTACTAGCTCTGTTCATAGTCTAGACCATCGAAACTTATTCGCTTGAAAAAGTTACTGACCTTTTTACGCGATTGTGTACATGGGTGATACACCCCCGGTTACTCAGTTAGTTACTTCTCCAAGTGGCTATTAGGCTCAATTCATAGTCTTAGACCATTGGAACAAGTTTGTGATTTGTGCTTTGTGTTGGTTTTTCATGATAATTTGGGCAAATCAGCTCATAGGGAGTTACACTCACTTTGTGTTTGCATGTATTTGTATTTTAATTTCCCTTGACCTTAGCAAATTTAAGGATTCAATTCAAGAGAAAAACTCCCTAAGTGAAGGTAACATACTGTGAATGATTCAATTTAGGCTTAAAGGAGTGGTAGATCAATGGGGTCATGAGATAAGGAAACTCTTTTAACCTTGTTATCTATGTTGAGTAGAGCAAAAACCAAGACAAAATTCTGTGTGTGTGTGCAAAACGTGTGAAAAAAATTATGGTGTGTGCAAAAAGGGGTAAGAATAATGCAAAAAGAAAAAAGAAACAAAAAGAAACAAAAAGAAACAAAAAGAAATCAAAAAGAAATAAAAAAGAAATCAAAAGATGGTGTGATCAGTGAATAAATACTCTCCAGTACCCCCACACCTATCCCACATATTGTCCTCAATGTGTGAATAAACATATAGAAAAATGAAGGAGAAAAGGGAAAGATATTTCCTGGCCTGGGGGTGATTTGACCAGTGACTTGGGCAAGCACTGGGCAAATCACTGGGCAAATCGCTATCTGTCACGGTGCTGGGGCAGAAAAATGTTGAACCAGCAGCTGCAACATGCTTTCCATGTGCTGCATCCTGTCTTGAGCCTCCACCGAATGGTCTTGAGGTGCCTTTTATGTCCTCCAAGGTCCACCCAATTTCTTTTTTGTGCTTCCTTAACACATCAAGGAGCTTTTCTTCTTCTTTTTGGCTGAGCTGGTTGGAAATATTTACTGGAAGTGTATTTCCAGCTCCCAAGTAGGCATATTTGAGGTGGCTAGGCAAGGGTTTCAGATCTGGTGTATCTGCTGTCTGCTGGTTTCCTGTCTGCTTGCTGTCTGATTTGCCCAGTGATTTGGGCAAATTTCTGGGCAAATCACCTTCTGTTAAGTCTGTCTGCTCACTGATTTGGGGTGATTTGCCCAATTTACTGGGCAAATCACTGATCAAATCACCTGTAACCAGCTGTGAACAGTACTCCATCTGGTCTGTCTTGGTGTTGCTGTCCTCTTCTTCTCTCCTGCAAAGACCTTCATAAAGTAAGTTTTCTTGATCAAAATCAAAAACTTCTTGACTTAAATCATCAATAACATCAAGGCCATAAACAGGAGAAACATCATTGGGGAATTTCATGGCATCATAAACATTAAATTTTATAATTTCCCCTTCAAACTCCATGGTCAATGTGCCATCATGCACATCAATTTTTGTTCTTGCTGTGTTCAAGAATGGTCTCCCAAGTAAGATATCAGAGGTGATGTTGCCCTTATCCTCCTCCATGTCAATCACATAAAAATCAGCTGGGAAGACTAGTTGGTCCACTTGCACCAACACATCTTCAAGCACTCCCTTGGGGTGGACAATGGATCGGTCAGCCAGTTGGATCACAATGCTGGTGCCCTTGAGTGTACCTGCATTTAACAAGTTAAAAATAGAAAGAGGCATGACATTTATTGAAGCTCCAAGGTCACACATGGCCTTCTTTATTCCCACATTGCCTATTTTGCATGAAACCGCAAACATTCCTCTATCTTTGCATTTGACTGGTAGTTTCCTTTGGATGACAGCTGAAACACACTCTCCCACACTTACCTTTTCACGTTCAGCAAGTTTCCTTCGGTTGGTGCATAGCTCTTTGAGAAATTTTGCATACCTTGGAATTTGCTTCACAGCATCAAGTAGGGGAATGTTGATTTCCACCTTGCGAAATGTCTCAAGTATCTCTTTTTCCTCTTTTTCTTTTTGAGATCTTGCAAATCTTTTGGGAAAGGGAGGAGGTACCTTGAATTTCTCAGCTGGTAGCTGTTTCTGCCCTTGACTGGATTCTGCCTGGTCTGTGGGTGATTTGCCCAGTGATTTGGGCAAATCGTTGGGCAAATCACTGCCCTGATTACTTTCTGGCAGAATGTCTTCCATGGCCTGTTTTTGCAATTTTTTAGCCTTGCTGTCTTGCAGCTCTTTTCCACTCCTCAATGTGATGGCACTAGTATTTTGCCTTGGATTTATCTCAGTTTGAGAAGGTAGCTTTCCTTGTGATTCAAGCTTACTCAAGGATGAAGCCATTTGTCCCACTTGTTGCTTCTTTGCTGGCTGTTCATGAGCTGTTTGAGTGGTGTATGTTGCTGGTTCAGCGAGTGCAACAACTTCTGGTTCAGTGGTGTCAATTTCTGAGGTTGCTGGTGTTTGGACAGCAACAAGGGATGTAATGGTGGCAGATTCAGTACTTGCTGATTTTTGGACAGCAGGTTCAGCAATTGCTGATGTAATTGTGGAATTTTTAGCAGGTGGACAGCAACTGCTGTCTCTATTTGCAGTAGGTTGAACAGCAGCAAAGTCTGAATTTTTTACAGTAGTTGCTGTCTCTTGGATGGCAGAAGCTTCAACAAGTGTTGTTTGGGCAGTAGCTGGTTCAGATTCAAGTGTAGTGGTGATTTGTGCAGCAGACTCAACAGCTCGGTCTGTCTCTTCGTCATCGTCCCATATATCTTGAAGCTCTTTCTCTCTTCTTAATATGTATGCGTCCACTGAGTTGACCGCTTGATCCACTTGCTGTTGGAGAATTTTCCCAGAAATTTCCAATTTCCTCACCATCTCTTCAAGTTCCATATTGGAGTTTTGAGGTGTTGCTTGGGCTTGATAGTTTTGGTAGTAGTAAGCCCTTGCATAGCCATAATTCGGATTGTCCCCCCAACATGGATTATATTGCAGATCTCTTTGGTAGTCATGGTAGTGGTCTGTCCTAGCATAGCCATAGCTCAGATTGTCTCCCCAACCTGTATTGTATGTGTCAAGGTAGGGATTATGTCTTGGTTGTCCATAGAATCCTTCAAATGCATGTGCTTGTTGAAGTTGTTGAACTTGTCGAGCTTGACTATAATTTCTCACAATAGAGGTTAGTTCAGAAATTTGAGAAGAGAGAAAAGACATACTTACCGTAGCCATGCTTGTAAATCAGCCCTGGTCATAAAAAGGAAAATACGTTAGTTTAAATCAATTCCCCGGCAACGGCGCCAATTTTTGATAGGCGGTTGTCGAATCCGTAAAAAATAAACCTATTAAACAATCAACAATAAACTTGTAGATAGTGGCAATAGGGTCGAACCACAGGGAATTGACACTAAAGATCTTCCTAATAATAACCAAGATAAGTAAATAACAAATAAGTAAAAGAGGGGGGTTTTTGAATTGATGATTAAAACTAAATAGCAAAGGAGAACAATAATTGAAAAGGAATTCCAACGAGAAAGAGATTCTAGCTGAAGTGTGAGTCTAATTCAGTTTGTTCAGAATTGATCATTGATTATTAAAGACTCCTATTTGATTTCAATAAATTAGTTTTGGTTGTGGAAGACGCTTCTCACAATCCAAATTCCTCCTTAGTTCTAGTTTGATTAGGAAATGTTCGCTAATCAAACACTAATCAACAAGTTGCCAAGGAACGTCCTTGGGGCATTGTAGCATCGAACAACTGTTGATTGCATTAAGACTTAGAGAAACCCAATTCTATCCTTGCCAACCGCGTGGTCAAGTTTAGATTATGCAACCTGATTAAATGTGAATTTGAACAATCAAAGCAATTACGGACCTAAACCATTCAAACAATATTACTAAGCAATTTAAAAGCAATGGGCCCTTATTGATTCTAAAAGCAAAGTAATATTTATAGAAAAGATCAGATTGCATAAATATTGAAACAAACAAGAGTTCAACAATGGAGTATTAAACCTCCCAATTCATCACAAATCTGAATATTCTCAACTTCAACTAGAAAAGAATGAGTTTAGCCACTCATGGTGACTAAAATACACAAAAGATGAAAAGAAAGAAAAGGACAAGAACAGCTGAAGAGTTTCTGGCGAGTTCAATTCCTGATCAGAAGATGATCCGCTGGTTTGGAGGTTGCCCCTTTTATAGTTGAAGAAATCTCTCCTTTTAGGGTTTTGAAATCCCTTTTTGGTTTGGCTTGTGATTCCTCTTTTGATGTTGAATTTGATTGCAACTGGAATTCCTTAAGTGAGAAACTCTTTCGTGGCTCTTGGAATTGATTTGGTAGTGATTGAGTTGGATTTGGACTTCTGAAAACTTGAAATTCGGTTTCCAGCTGTTTTCCCGCCTCTGCTGTCAAGTTCTGCTGTCAAGGTGATTTGCCCAGTTTTCTGTGAGTGATTTGGGCAAATCACCGGGCAAATCGCTCTCTGGGATTCAGTCCAGTTTCTGTCTCTGTAGTTCTGCTGTCAAGGTGATTTGCCCAGTTTTCTTCGAGTGATTTGGGCAAATCACTTTTGCTGTCATTTTCTGCACTTTTTCTCCAACTCTTCAATTTCTTCCTTTTCTATAAAAACATAACAAAAACACAATTTAAGCTAGAAAAATATGTAAATAAACAGTAAATAATATATTAAAAACATGGCTAAATTATGCTTGATCACCTGCGAAATTCACGTTTCTGACATCACCCTCATCGTTTTCATTGGTACTGCTGTTGGCCATGAGGAACTTCTGAAATTCTTGTTGCAAGTAATCTGCCATCCCTGTACTCAAAGAATCAACACCTTTCTGCTGTGGTGTTACTGACGTCAATGGTGATTCCTTTGTTGCAACGCGAAGGACATTATTAGCTCTATGGTATTTGCCGATGTCCACACCTCTCTTCTGTTGCATCTCAATAAACCAGTCTGGATACCCATGGATAAGAAAGCAATCATCAATAGTATGTCCGGCAGTTTTACACTTGGAACAAAACTACTTCTTTCGATCTTCCTTTCGTGATGAGAAAGAATTCCTGGCATGCCCACTGCCTCGGCTACCTGAGGATCCCCTTTGAGCAAGCATAACCGCAGCTGTTTTAGAAGAGGCAGTACTATCAGTTTGCACTTCTCGCTGTTTTTCAACGCTCATTACCATCGAATAAGCTTTATTTATCAAAGGTAACGGATCTTGAAGGAGTATCTGATTTTTCACGTTATCATATTCATCTCCTAACCCCATCAAAAACTGCATTAACCGCCGATTATTGTCGTAGTCTGTAATTGCTGTCCCAACCTCACAACAAACAGGTAACGGAGCTAAGCAGATTAATTCATCCCATTTTCGCTTCAGGTTCGTGTAATAATTGGTAACAGAATTGTTGCCTTGCCTGTATCCTGTAATATCTCGTTCAATTTTATAAATCATCGGCCCATTGCTTTCTCCATAACGTTGTTCTAATTCATCCCAAAGGACTTTTGCATTTTTACAGAATACAAAAGCATCAGATATGTCTTTAGATATGGCGTTTAACAACCAAGAAACCACCATACTATCTGCCGTCCACCATTTATCATAATCATCTGAATCTGGTGCTGGCGCTTTAATTTTCCCGTTAATGAAACCTAATTTTTTCTTAGCCCGAAGAGCGACCTGAACAAATTGACTCCAAGAGAGGTAATTGTGTCCCTTCAAGGGGGTGTTAACAAGACTGAATCCAGGTGCATCAGAGTTGCTAACATGATACGGATCATCCGCATTATTCTTTGTAGTGATAGCAGCGAGAATCTTCGCTAAATCATCTGGAGTCATCATGTTGAGAAACTGAATGCGAATCAGTATCTAATAATTTTGCAGAAGAAAAAAAACTCTATTCTGGCTCTGATACCATCTTGAGGATTTAAACAAACCAGCAAAAGTAAAATAAGAGCATAATTGAATAACAGAGCTGAATGCCAGACTCCTCTTTTCTATATTAGACTACTACTGATCTTAGATATTTATCTACAAAATAAATAAAAAATAGTTATAACAGAACTATCCTAAAGGAGTCCTACTCGCAAGGTTTGTTACAACAGAACTATTCTAAAGGAGTCCTACTCATAAGGATTGTTACAAGGTTTGTTACAAGAGATATCCTTTACAGTCCTCTTCAGATAAACAATCTTTCTCCATATTGTTTATTGCACATATTTCTTTTCTTACAATCGTTGTTGTCGACTCACCTACATTAGCTCAAATTGTACCTCTAAATTCTTTATAACGGCTTGTTGATTTTAGAGGTTAATTCTAGTTTCTACCATAATGTTTCTGATTTCTGCTATGAAGTCTGCAGTGATCTAATAGATTGATGCAATTAATTTTTCTAGCCTTAATTCCTTCTCTTCTTGATGATGAAATGGTTGGTTTGATTATATTGGATGGTAAATAGATGGAGGATATTGATGACTCTAACACTATAGTGAAGGATTCTTGATGCTAATGGTAGTCAAAATCTACTTCTATGTATAAACAAACCGAATCGAGTCGAGCCGAGCTTTGAAGAGCTCAAGTTTATTCATTAAAATTTTTTTGAGCTCGAACTAAACTCGAACTTTACTCATTTCGAATTCGAGCCGAGTATTAATAAGTTTAAGTTTGGCTCGTTTAACAAACAAGCTTAGACGAGTCAGTTTAGTCTCGAAGAGTTCACAAACCATTTAATTTATTTATATATATAATGAGTTTTAATTTAAAACTAAAAAATGTTAGTTAAACAATTATATATACAAATAAGCTCGTAAACTTATAAAGAACAAGCTCTTAAATTTTAACGATCTTAATATCTATAAGTTTAAAAGTGTAATTAAATTATGTAGAGCTGAATTTTGGAAAATTTAAGTTTGGCTCATAAAAGTATATGTAGAATTTGAATTTATTTCTCTTATAATATTAATTTCAGCATATTTAATAAGACTGTTCGCGAGCCTACTCATGAAATTGGAAATAAGCTAGAGCTTATAAACCTTAATGAACCGAACATTATGGAGTTCAAGTTTGGCTCGTTTACTAAATAAGCCCAAAAATTAAAGTCGATCTTGGCTTATTTAAAAATTGAGTCGAGCTTGATCGAGTTTTTATCGAGTCGAACCTCGAGTAGCTCGTAAATAGTTTGGTTCATTTATATCACTATCCACCAGCGGCCGAAACCCCATCATCATTAATCAACATAAAGTAAAATGTAAGAGATTCATGGGGAAGATCATCATTAAAAAATTATACAACCAATTCATTGAATCTATCCCAAGTAGCATAAAATAGTTCCAAGTATTATTGAATAAAATTCATGAAAGACACATTAATGAGACATAAATATCTCATAATAAGATAAGCATTTAGATATCCACAAGTGTATGAAATCGTCTCAAGTAATAATGAAGGAGTATCATATCATATCCATATGTACTGAAAATTAAGTATCAAAATATTCATAAATCTGATTATTATCTAAACTACCGATAAGAAAGATTGAAATAAAATAAAATAATAAAATCAATTATTTTAACAAAGTAGAATTTATGAAACAATTAATATTAAGTACTAAGTTATATTGATTTCACTTGGACATGACCCATTTAATTCATTTGGTTACAAATCTAATTTTAATTACCAAATCTAGAATATCTTCTAAAATTAAATTAATTAATTAAATATTATTATCTATCTCTCAATAATCTAATAAGTGATTATTTTGTCAAAAGACTTCATGGATCAAATCTTCATTCTCAATTTAATTAATATTCTTGTGATATTCAATTTCGATCCTAAAACATTCCCTCGCAGTATTAATCTCAAGATAAAATCATTCAAGCATCTCATAAATACTCAAAAACATTAATTTCAAGAATTGAATTGGTAAAGAAAATCAACTCAAATAAATTAAAGAGAATCAATCATCCAAGTTACATCAAGTCCCCTGCCAAAAGAATTTAGTTGCTTATGTTCAAAAATTCAAGAATAAATTCTATTGAGAAATTATCTAAATTCATTCTAAACAAATTGTGAACAAACAAATCAAAATAATAAGAGAAAAAAGAAAACTCTAAATGTATTGATATTTTCTCCTAGATTTTCTAAATCTTTATCATCTAGTTTCTCGCGATTTCCGCAATATATCGTATTTAAAAGTGGGCAAAAGTTCTTTGGTCTCTCAATACCTTTTAAGACTCATAATCCGTAGTTATAAGGAAAACTTAGAGTATTAGGACTTCTGTTAAAAATATGGGGCGGTGCACGTGGAAAAGAGCAAACACATGATAAACTATAAAAATACGGATCTACCCGTGTGTTGTACCGTGTGATTCGGCTCCAGATTTTTATCCAGAGAGAAACACTTGGTAAAATGTCAAAACATGAGGCTACCCCATAATTTTGTTTGTTTCTTCATAATCTCCTCAAATTTTCTTAGATTTCTCATCAAAGTGTCAGCCTCATTCTTTGACTTTGTTTTGATATGTAAAAACACTACAAATTAAATGAAAATATCAAACTAATGAAAATTTATGAAAATAGGTAAATGTTGTTCCAAAATTATATGTTTAAATATGTAAAATTTCACCATATCAACCACAAATTTAAAAATATGAGATCTAGTTCTAACAATTAATATTTCATTAATCTTAAACTAGTTGACAGACATTTAATAACTAGCTCTAATTTTTAGATAATAAATTTAAAAATTTTTAATAGTGTACTTATTTTTTAATATAGAAATTAATTTTTAATATAGAAAGAAGAAAAAAAAAATTGCACTCTATTAATGATGATCATAATTTAAAGTTTATTTAATTTTAAAACAAATTATTTTAATTCAAATTCATTACTATCCTCGGTGAAGTTATAATTTTATTTTAAATAAAACTCTACTTAAATTAATTATTATTTAAAATAAATTTCAAAGTTTATTTAAATTTATTTAGGTTTTTGAGTATAAATAGAAAAAAAATTATATAATCAATTCTAATAATAATTAATACTC